>NC_134043.1:33473363-33790325 GCF_965140245.1 Athene noctua | reverse complement strand
GGTTCTTGATAGAAAATGTTAAGAAGTTAATTCATGCATCTTTTACTGAACTCTGACATACCTAATTCCAAACTTCAGCATCCCAGACTTCCATTTCGTTATTGTTAATTGCTCAGAATTAATGAATATTTAGATTCACATAAGCAAGAGAGAACATTGCTAGTAATTAAGATGCAGTAGGTTATCTGATTTGATTTTACTTCTACATCTACTTGATAACTTCCCTAGAAGTAATTGGCTTGTGTATTTTAGCTGTATTTCCTGATTTAATTTTGAAGAGTCAGGTATGACACACAGCTTGGAGACAGATTACATCCAGGCTGTCACTATTGTTTGGTATGAATGCGAAAGTTTCAAAAATCATGTTTTTCCCTGGAACGAACACACACACGATTGTATCAAAAGAAAGAATTTAAAAGAATTTTAAAAAATGAGGTCAAAAAGAAAAATAAAAGCTGTTGCTTTTTTTTTTTTACAATTTCATTGTAAAAATGAAATTCCTGAAAAACAGAGGAATTCCCTTGTTAAATAATAAGTGAATAGGCATCCCCAGACCTATGTATAAGCAGTGCATGTATCTTCTAGCTTTAGTCTGAATGTCACTGATGATAGGGTGTCCTGATTTTTATTCTGCTTGCCAGTGGAAAATAATGTGATATGTTTGTGCATATTTCTCTCTAAAACGTGTTAAAGTACTGTTTCAAAAAAGAGCTTCTATTCATAATATGCCCCTCTTTTTCAGGCTAGGTCTGCTTGTGCATTTATGCTATGATGGGTAACCTGGAGCTTTCATGATGTTTTGGGCTGCAAAGGTAGCAACTTAACGCTTTAGTAGAAGACACGTATATCAGACTGAAGCCACTGAGCTTTGTGATTCCATAACTTGATAGAGCTGTTTCTCATAGATGGAATGTGTTTCTTTTTTAACAGGTTGTGTATATTTTGGGGCCTTCCACATGCGTTTTGAGTCTGTCTATTAGGCATGTATGTGCATTAAGAGGGCACCAAAAATGCAATTCAGAGTTTATGAAGCATTACAGTATTTTGAAACCTTTTAAAGTTAACTGGTGTATTGTTACTAATGGATTTTCACAGTGTCAACAAGTCCAGAAGGATCCCTCTTTGCACTGGGTGCTTTCTGCTCCTGCAGAAAAAAACGTCCTTAAAAATTCAGTTTAACACAAGAAGTAAACAAATGAGTGTGGACTCCTTCATCACCAATTTGACAAATATATATAGATTAAATGCATAATTGATGAATTTCCAAATTATTCATGTTTTTCACTGTACTATATATTTATAGGTGATTGATAATTGCTGGGTTTTTTGTAGCTATCTTACTTGCACATTGACATGTTTGAGAACTGAGGGAAATCTGGGGCCAGGGCAGGAAAACAGCAAAATAGCCTCCTAACCTTCATCAGAAAAATGTACTCTAACTTTTGTAAAGAAGTTTTAGTTCTTGGAAAGGCTTTTTTTGCTCTGCAGAGGAAAAAACATTATGTGCTTCAGAGTGAAGATACAGCACTTCTGCCAGTTGTGAGTACATTGAGTTCAGTTTCTTTATCTGAGCATCTGGAAACATCTAGTCTATACTAGACATGTATAGACATTTAATATGGCTCATTTAATCTTCGAAGCATCAGATTAGAAATTACTGAAGAGAATCAATTCAGAGCAAAAGTGTGAACAGAGATGTTCTAATTTAACGATTTTCTTGATGCTACAGAATATTAGAACAGACTAGAAGTTGTATAATGAAGCATCAGTAGTTCTGCTTATTGAAGCCAAACTTTTGTGTATTTCCAAAGAGATATTAAAATGTTTCATATAATACAGCATAGCAGATTCTGACTTGATAGGGATGTAGGAATGGTGGCATCATCACTGTGGGGACACCCACCCCCCCTAGTATGTTAACTGCCCTTGCATAGGGCTTTATGTTTTTCTGATCCAGAGTGGTGTTATGGCCTGACAGATAGCAGAAGGGACCCAGATGCCACACTACATCTATGGTTGTGTTTTGAACAATCTCAGGGAAAGGAATACAAAATTAGGATGATTAATCAGAGGGAACAATCTCGTTTCGTGGTTATTTCTTCCCATCATTATTACTCCGCAGTCTTCTCAAGCTCTTCTCCCTTTACTTTTTCAGTAGCCTGCATTAATTAATTTAATGGTGTGTTTCTAATAAAGTTTTCTTAGAAAAGTTATAGATCCCTAGCAGTAGAGCTATAACATGAAATTTATAGATTTGGATTTTCTTCCTGTTGGTAGATTGTGAGTATCATGAAGAAAAGGAACTCAAACTTGCTATAAGAAAAACAGCACATGTGATAAGTCTGTACTGCCCAAACTGTTTTAAAATGTTTCCTAAGAATCACTGAAGTGTGAAAAGTGTTGAATTTTGGGCATGCAAAAGGTTAGAGTTTCTATCATGAAATGTGAATAGATGGCATGTGCCTACTTTTCATTCCTACACAGGAATAATCTGTATTGTTATGTATTAATACACATAATAAATTATGCATATAATTAAAATTATTAAACTGCAGACATTTCCTCAGTCATTAGAGACCTGTCCTACTACATTTATTGTTGTGTATTTTCATTAGTTTTAATGTGAATAGAATTTTATTGAAACATGTAAAGAATCTGTTAACATAAAAGGTTTATATCAAACAGAACTATCTTAAGAGAGCTGCCTTTCTTTTTATATTGTCATGTAACAACCACACAGTTTCTGAAAGGGCCAGGTATTATTTAGAAATACTTGTGATTTTTAAATGCAGCTACTTGGTGAACACAAGTGAAATAGCTGTTGTGTAGCCACTTAGCTTGCTAGCCACTGCCATCAGGCATTTCGTAAGCCCCATTTTGGGAGAAGTTACAGATTAAAGTTGTTCATGGAGTAAAATATTTAATAGTATTTAATAAAAAAAGTAATCAAAGATTCCACAAATATTTGCAAGCCAAAGACAGGCAAATCTTTGCATACTGCATTTCAAAACAGCATTGCTACCTCCCTTCAGATAAAGCTTTCTGAAATATAATTTCCTGTTTCTACCTTTTTTTTCCCCTGCCTTACATGTTTCTCTATGCCTTTGTCAAGTCTTCATTCCTTTGTTACGTTTGTCACGTATGTCTCTTAGTAGTCTGGATTTCTTCTGCCTGCTGAAGTTTCTTGCAGGCTGATCCCTGGTGTCCACTGCATTCTATCATGTGACTCCTTCAGTTCTCCCTCTGCTCTGTTTAGGCATCTTTGATTACAGTCCCTAGAAAAACTGGGAAGTGAACAAGTGAAGATCTGTGAGAAATTATCCGTACTTGTCATGTGTGTAAGAAGCCAGTGTGAGTGCTTAAGAGGGAGCTTTGTTGACAAATTAGAAATTCTCCCTAATGTTTAGAAAACTCAGCAAGTCCTTGCTAATATGCAGCAATATATCTTGAGGGAGAGCCAGCCAAGATCTAAAAGGCCTGGTAAAGTGCTTACGATTCATTTATTTGAGGAATAAGGAAATATATATTATGTCTCTGTGTTGTATATTCAGCAAATACTTTTCCAATAAAAGGAAACTTACAAATCACAGTAATATTTCTCAGCTACGTTGGCTAAACAATTGGCCACTTCTGCAGCTTTTTTTCCTTCCTTAGAGGGTCAATCAATAATAGTACCATATTATATCGCTGTGTTAACCTAAAAAAATTGCAAGGTACATAATACAAGATACATTCATATTTTATAGTATTATTATTTTGGTCTTTTAAGTGCTAGATGACAGTAGTAGCAGACAGCTTTGACAAAAGGGTCCAAAGACCCTCCAAAACCTCAATAAACAATTTATATTTCCTACCAGTTATAATTTCCCCAAACTTTTCAATGATAATTGTTTTGAGGGATTAATCAAAACTAAGTCACTGTTGGTTGCTACTCCATGTTCCAAAGGTAATCAAGTAGCTGGAGATGAGGTTTCATTTTGGGCATTTTTATTCATGTTTATATGGAATAGGATGAATTAGATAAACATAGTTATTAATCTTGTAATTTTAAATTGTTACTCATTAAATTGCCGGTTTTGGCTTAAGGAGGTATGTCTATGCAGTAGCTTTTATGGCAACATAGTGAAAGAGGGGTGAGACAGCACCATAGATTTAGAACATGTAATAACTACTTGATTAGCTGGAAATTCACACCTTACCTGATGTGTGTTCTTTGTGTATCTGTGCATTTGTGTTTGTAATCATCTCATGCAATGTTTTCCATCTCAGTCATTTCATTGTAATGTGATGTTTTAAGCTCTGTGAATGATCTGAGGTGTTATGATGATATTCCTTCCACGTGGGAGGGCAAATTCAGGCAAACTACAATGATTAGAGTCTTTTAAACTGCCTTAAAACTAGCTTGATCCTAACTTTCAGCTGACTGAAAGTTGGTAAGACCCACTGTCTGTGACAAAACCTGTAAATTTCTGAAAGCACTGTATTGATTGCTGTAGGGTTTTTACTAAAAAACTATAAAGAAATCTCAAAAATTCATAGAAAATATGGTCTTGTCCATAATATAAGTTGACCACAAAATATATTAAGTGTCCTCATCTGCCTGGTATTTCATTTCTCTTCTTGATGCATTATTTATATTTTTTAATATAAAACTGTGAAGTCTGGTTTATTTTCCACAATACCATTTCTTCTCATCTGAATGATTTTGCTGCTGGTGAGGCACTACCTTATTAAAAAGCATAGGATACTTTTGCTAAATTGGTATTGCTGACACCGCCTGCTGCCTTCCTCTTAAAACGATTTCTTAAAACATACTATATTCTTTTATTAAGTCTGCTACTGTATCACATTACTTCTTTCGATTACACCTTTTGTTTCCCAAATTGTCAAACCTACTTTATTTCCTCTTATAATATCATTTCACATTTCTCCTTTCCATTCATCAAGTTTGATTTTGGAGAGAGTCTCTGTTTCTTGGAATGATAAGCAAGATTTAATCTAAGGGAGAGAATAAAATAAAGGCAAAAATAAAACAAAGAATAAGATTACAGTAAGCTTGTATGATACCTACATACATAAGTAATGGAAGGTAAAATGTACCTCAAGAAAGTTGGGGGTTTTTTGATACCAGTATCATACCTGTTACCCTCATTGCTGCTGTCTCTTTCTCACAGTATCCCTTTCTGTTTCAGTTTTCCATCCTTGTGCCTGATTTCAAGGGTGGCTTGGGAGTGGGGGTTGTTTGCTATAAAATAATCCAAAAAGACTCTTTCTAAAAAACCAGTACTTAAAAAATCTGGGGTTTGAGATATTGTTTATGTATATGAAAATGGATATGTTGTTTAGAAGGCACACAACTTGGAATTGATTCATGACTGTTAGCACAGAAGATTTTTATATTCATTATTTAAATGGTTTAGAGGGAGTCAGAGGAGTTTGTGTGTACCTCGCTCGTCTATGTGTTTTGGTACAGTGCGAGTCAGAGGAGTTTGTGTGTACCTCGCTCGTCTATGTGTTTTGGTACAGTGCTCTTGGATTTTGTGTGTTTAAAATGATTAAATAAGAAATGGTTACTGATGTATGCATGTACAAGAAATCTGAGATCTGGAGGTTCTGACAGTCTAAATTATGTCTGCAGAGTTAGCTTCCACCTAGTACTTCTCATTTACTTTGATGGGCACTCTCAGAAAAAATGTGGTTTGTTCTTCTTTATAATATTTTTACCTATGTTATCCTCTGGACTTTGCTTGTTTATATTATGCTAAAAGGCTTTAGCTTTCTCGGCACTATGTAGCTGAAGTAAGTTCAGAGATGGCTCACTATCCTGTTTTAATTCCTTCTGGGATTTCAGTGAACACATCTACTGCTTGTGTCAAGGATTTTCATTTGGACTACAAAAAGTTAGAGTGCATTAGAAGAAGAAAAACAATTTACGAGCAATGTTTTAGTTTTTCCACTGACCTGAATTCAGAAAGAAATAAATTATTTTTTCTTGGCTGAGGTCTGTACTTCTCTGCAGAGATAACGGTAAGAATCTGGCATAAACTATCATTCAAAGTGTACTGATGTAAATAGAAAGAGCTCCATTGACTTATATGGGATTTGCGTCAGGTACTTAAAGCTGGTATTATGAGAAAGACGGCAATCACTAAACATATCGTGCGCTTGTGGAAGCAGTGTAGTGAATTAATTTTGTACAGAATTTAGTTACCTGATGCTATGGAGCCAGAAATGAGATGTTCATCTGAACTGTTGCAATGGCACTGGTACAGAGGAATTGAGTAAAGACTTAAATGTTATATGATTTCACAGTTATTGATCTTCAGAATACTATTAATGATCTGGGTAAGTACCTGTAATTTAAAACAGCCTCTGCTTGCTCTTGGGTATGCCTCTAAGTTGTAAGAGATGGAAACTAAAAATACACCCTTCCTAGTTGCTCTGTGGTGCACTTGCCAATTAAATTCAAGATTATATGCATTAATTAGTTCATATTAATTATTTTTTTAAAACAACTAAACATTCTCTGGAGTTTAGCATTCTTTCTTGAGCAATGTTGGTATAGACTTGCTTCTTAAAGTGAGAGAAGTTGGATAATCTGTAGGTTCTAGCCACCAAATGGAATACAAAGACTTTACATCCTTGTGAAATGAGCAAGTCCCTCAAACTCTGACAAAAAATGAAGAGGTAACTTGAAAGAAAAGTGAATAAAACCAAAAGAAAACAGTTTTTTAATATACTACCTAACCTTTTGCCTAAATACTTTCTAATCGTATCATGAGCTTTTCGGATAGGGACTTTCCTTTTGATAATGCTGTTATGGCACCTTTGGGTACAATTCAAGAAATAACTTCTAAGTTTCAGTAAATTATATCGAGTTTCTTTGATGAAAGATAAAGTTATAAATTTTTTCATCTCTATTTTACAATGTGGTTCTCTAATAATATTTTTAAAATTGAAGTGAAAAGTGCTTCTTTTCAGTGTTAATTTAAATTTTATTTATTAGGTTAATCTAACACGTTTGAGCTTTGTACACTGAAGGAGCTGCTCTCACTGGTACAGCTTCATTATCAGCTCTTGTGCGTCAGGGTGCGTAGCAGTAGGAAGAGTCCCAGGTCTCAGTCAGTGCCAGAGCTGCATCTCTGCCATTTGGAAGGATATTGCGACAACTAACACTTGGTTATGTGCCAGGCTGCTTGGGAGAGGATTGTCTCCATTTCCTTCAATGGCCAGATATAAGCCATACCTTGTGTTTCCGAGGAGAAAAAAAACCCAAAACCCAAAAACCCCACCCTGCAAAAAACAAAACTCATGTTCATGTATAATAAATGAATAGGAGAGGAGACTATATAGGCTATGCCCTTTATTAAGCACTGAATTTGTATACAGAACAGAGTAATTAGCTTTCACTGTTCCCCAGTTGTCTGTTTCCTGTTCATGCAAATCCCTATTTACCTTTGTCTTTTTGCTACCAGCATGCAGTTCCTCAGAGAATCTATTGCCAAAATATATTACTCTGGCATGTGCTAGTCTTTAAAAACTCTAGAGTTTGTCTCATGCCTCCAGCAGATTTCAACAAACTTCCATAGCTACTGTGGTTCAGATAGTGCTTCTATCTGCTAGCTAATTCTGCACTGACTTTTTTTGCTCTAAGGTGAGAAATTTGTACCTTGAGTGGTATCACTGGGGCTCCGACAGTGTTGTGTAATTAGGTGCTGGTTTGGTATGTTTTCTGCCTTGGTATTAAGATTATAGAATTGTAAAAGTGCTGAAGTTGACATTTGAAAATAGCCTATTCATGCAATAATAAGTTAAAGGAAGAGAGTCTTTCCTTCAGATATTGGTCTGGTTTTTGGCTTGACCTTAAATCCAAGAAACGGAAGAAAAAAGTTTACTATTCACAGATAAGCCCCGTCCATATCTGTGTATTTTGGTGTTTGTACTTCCATATATAACCTAAATGGGAAGTTGTTGAAAACTTTATACAGAGGAATAAAGTCCAAACTGTTGCCCAAGATTTCACCCCGCCCCATTCAGGTTGTTGCTGATAATGTTCAGGAAGGCACATGAAGCTGAAATATTTACGATGCACCCCCAGTGTCAAGTACTGTTTCCATTGTGGCTATACTTATTTACAGCAGCAGGTGTCTGGACTTCTAAGTGGAAGAAATGTCACTTAATTTTTTTCAGATAATTATTAGTTGTACCAGAAGCATGTTAAAAAACATTGTCAAATTTAAGTAAAACAAAGATATTTATACTAAAAATGAGAATAATATTTTTAACTCTATTGTGAGAAGTGGTATAAAGCATTGGCCCTGAATAAGAGAAAAGGAGAAACTATTTTCTCTTTTCACAGCTGGCTAGCTACGTGACTGTGACCCTTAAGCTTTGTTGTCCATTAGCAAGATATAGTCAGTACCAGGAAAGCAGTCGTTGCAGCTTTTTGTGACTCTGAGCATAGCTGGAGGATTACTGCTATGCACAATGTCCCTCTGCTGAAAGATTTTGTGTTGAGCTAAAGCAGTACACTGGGATAAGTTTAACACCCACTAGCATTCACGCAGTCTTTCTCTACACAGTAGAGTTAGTGTTTTGTTTTGGTTTGCCTTTATCTCATGCACGTACACTTGTTTGGGTTAGTGATGAGACGCAAATTGTCTCTTCAGATGAGATTTTCAGAGAAGTGTACATATGCAGCAGGAAGCTGTGGCATAGCAGGATGCTGAAGTGGGAAAGAATGACAGCAATAATGAAGACTTTAATTTTATATTAGATTCATTTGCTCATCAGCCAAGTAAGAAAAAACATGCACAATCAAAATCCATCCTATAAACATGTTTGAATTCATTAATAAGCACTCCATTTTTTTAGAAGATAAAATTTTAATTAAAAATATTGATTCACTTGGCAACATTCTTTGGTGATTTCTTTCCTCCTTGCCTGATAAAATATTTGTTGAAAGAAGACTAAGCTTAAGGTTTTCAAAATTTAACTGTTTAAAAAAGAAATTTCAGATTCCGGTTTTTCTAACAAAGTACATGTTTTTCTAGAATAGGTTGGGTTTTGGATAGAATTTGTATGGATAAGTTGTTGTAGAATTGGGTAGAAAGTGTGTGGGGTTTGATAGGATATATGTGCAAGGAAGATTTAATGAGGCGGCTATTTTTTATTAAAATGTTTTTTTTTGCCAGGAGGTTGAATATTTAAATAAAGCTAGGCGAGAACTGAAGAAACAAACCCCAGATGTTTATAAACCCTGTCCTCTCCACTGCATTTTATATTCTCTATATTCTGTCCAGATAATACTCAAAAATTAACATCTCCCTAAGGAATATGTACCACTGCGGTAACATGAGTTTCTGCTAGTTTGGTTCTGTCTAGTATTTTTCAACCATGTTTCTAGACATTGTTAGGATGGCTGAGGATATGGGTCTGTGCCTGTCTTTGCTGTTTGTCCAGTGAGCATAGCACTTCTGACTAAATGCAGTAACATCTTACATAGTTTTCATGCTCATGGTTGTGAAGAGTGCTGTAGTTTGAGAAGCTCAGGTATGTCTTTTCTCACCTCAGTGACAAATATGCTGTTCTGGGATGCCTGAGCGTTGTATCCAGTTGGAGTTTTTGTATGGAATTTTGGGGGGTTGTTTTTTTGGGGTGGTTTGTTTTGGGGGGTTTTTGGCAATTTTTTTTCTTTACTCCTTAACGGGATATTACAAAATAAACCAGGGAAAAGTAACAGTTGTGTCTGCAACAGGAATAAAAGCAAATAGGCTCATGTCTCTGCTTAGAAAAAGAAATAAATTTGGATTTCACTTTCTCTTCCTCACTCTAGTCTTGATAGTTCTCTTTCAATTAGCATAGATTTTGTTCAACATATTGTAGAGATCCATAACTGCCAAAATTAGATTCTGCTCTCAGACAGGCCCTTCAGGCACCGCTGGGATATTTGTCAGGACTATGACCTTAGTATTTTAGGTTGTACATCCCAAAATATTTCCGAATAATAAATTTCTGTATATTTGTAGGCACTTGCAAAGGCATTCCCCTTCAGTTTCATGACAGCTTTATCTGAGTGTCTATATGCGAAATGCGTATGTTCATTTATTTCTCTAAGTTACAACAAAAGAATATACAAAATGTTTATGTTTACTTCCATTTATAAGGGTGGTTGTTTATAAATGAGAGTTTCAGAATTGGACAAACTGTGATTCCATCACATTGTCTGTTAGCAACCCAGTAGCAGCAATATATCTTTATTTAATGCCAGCACAGTTTTCATCAGGCACTTTGGCACTCTGACAAGGAAGGAATTGCAGTCACGTAAACTGTGCTCTATCTTCTCAGATACAGTGCAGTATTATTTTGGATTTATGCAGTTAAGATACATTATGTGTACTTATTTGACATATGTACTTTTCATTCTACTATGTTCTAGTACTAGAGATTGACAATGATTATTTTCTAGCAAAAACAGAAATAAAGATATCTCAATATGGACTTAGGTAGGGAACCAAATGCAGTCTGTAAATGTATTTTCCTCTGCTTTGGTGGAAGCCAAATTTGTGCATCTGTGCCTGTTCACGCCCTAACAGTTTAAATTTGTTAGCCAATCCATGCAATAGAAATTTTTTTTTTTTTTTTTCCTATCCTGACTTCTGAGCGCTGATCTCTTAGTAGATTGAGGCATCCTGTTAAACAGTTGCCTCTGAGTCAGCTTTGACTCTGGCCATAAATCCAGTTGTGATGATGAATTTTGTTGCGCAATGGACAATCAGTGTTAGGTTGACTTCATGGTTGTTATTATTAACGTTTCTTTGTGATCTCTTCTTCAGGTGGCTGGATGTGATTTGATCATTAGATGTTAGCCTGTTATACACAATTTTCCATCCACTTTTTAGGGAAAGAAGGCATACATGTCTTCAGAGGGTAATAAGCAAACTAGAGTGTATCGTGTGGGCCACATGGAGAGTGTCCCTTGGTGAATTCATGGTGTTTCACTGCATCTACACAGAGGGAAAGTGCCCATGTCTTTATATAAAAATTAATATAAAACTTTATAATTTTATGGTGGAATCAAAATATATTTAGTAGTCTAGCAAAGAATAACTGAATTGCTAATCCATGTTCTGCTATATCAACATGTTATTTTAACCAGTGTGTATCTCCTGGAGAATGAACTTGTTTCCTAAAGAGCAAAACTTACTATTTTAATATTATTTTTAATTGATTATGAGAGATCAGAGTCCATGATGCCTTTGTTAGTTGCCCTTTTATGTTTCAATGACCATTTTCACCTTTACTCTATTTACAATAAATAGTTGTTCTTCCTGTCAAAATCTGAAAGTATAAGAAGAAAATATGACCTTACTAGCTGACGGATCATCCCCAGTAGTGAAGATGATATAGGCCAAAAAAATGCTGTCAGATTCACTGTCATATTTGTTTCTAGACCTCAGGTGCAACTTTGTTCAAGTTGAAGCACAGGATGAGAAATGTGCCAAACTCCTCCTTTCATTACTTTCTTATGTAAGTCTGTCGATTCAATAAGTGCTGTCTTCACCTACTTTTCAGTCAGATTAAAGGGTCAATGTAGAGAGATTCAATTCTACCACAAAGATAGAATTGTTGAGATAGAGCGTGTGTGATCACTAAAATGGGAGAAAATATGATCTTAAGGTATTGGAGTATTAAAACTGTTTTCTATGCTTATTGTTTAGGCTAGAATTTAAGGTCCTGACCAAAGCGGGATGAATTCAGGCTGTTGGCTATTCATGCACATTCTTCCCATGTCTGAAATTTAAATTGTTTTATGCTGATTATGTGCCTTTTGATAAAATTTTTTATAGATCTGTTCAAGATCTATTTTTATAAATAGATCTCAGAAGACTTTATAGAATATAATTTTGACTGAAGTTCCACCGTGTCACCACTGAATAGACTAGAAGCCATCAGTATTCCTGCTGTTCACCTCATTATCCAATGCTGTCTTGTCACTGCTTTAACAAATTCAGCTTTTTGACCTAGAAGTCTAATCTGAATGACTGGTGCTTGATTTTGAAATAATTTTTTTGCCAGAAACATGCACATCCTTTCTATAAGAAACCACCAGTGAGTTTCTCTGCAGTGCTATGAATTCAGGGTTTCAAAGGCACTAAAATCTCAGCATCAAGAATGTATCTCTGTTCCCTGGAGGCCACAGATACACAGAGAAGTAGAATGTTCTACTTCTTTTAATCAGAAACTTCCCTGTTCTTTCAGTGACCATAAACAAACAGTAAAAAAATCCCCAACTATGAATCTGGGAAAGAAAATTATTCCAGTAGTTTATAAATTGGATCATACAAAGAAATATCACCCTCATTTTTGTCAGGAAACATGAGTGTATTGGCAGCTACAGAAAAGTGACCTTTCTAGATAACATAGCTTTAAACTAGGTCAGGTGCATATGATTTCACTAACATTCGAGATTTGCTCCATTACTGGAAATGTTAATTACTCTTCTGTGTGCCCTGTTTCCAAAATGTAACGTGTCCCTCTGCAGGTAAACTCTTTTTAAAAAGGCTTTGTTTCACTTGCTTTCGTATGCCAAAGTTCTTGTGCCCCAAACAACTGAAATTTTATTTCTCTGTTGGCTGGATTAATTACTTTGAAAATGGACCATGCTTCTCTGACTTCCACAACATCAGTGAATTCTTGCCAAATTAATTTTCTGTTTGTAGATGCTCCATTAACTACAATATAAAGCCCCAGTCCCCCAGGCAAAAATGCAAGCAGCACATATACTCTTGTTTTGCTGTGTTGGAACAAGCAAATAGAGAATAAATACATCTGCCATCAGGTTGAATCCAGGCAGTTTTCCAGTTTGTCTCTAAATGATGAACAGACTGAAAACACTTTACTTGCTTCTGTTGGCCTGTTGAATTCACCTATTTAAAACAGACAATGGCAAATATATTTTACATAGCATTGAACAAAACAACATTACTGACAATCCTTGCCCCAAATAAAAGTCTTAATTCCTAAAAATAAAGGAAACCCAGGTGAAAGGATATAACAACTTAGTAACGCACCTTCTTTGAAAGAACTGCAACTCCCTGGGGCTTAACTTTCATTATCATACAGCAGAGACAGTGGTGTTTTCTGAAATCACATAAAGTGTTTTTTAAGGCTTAAATAATTGTCACTTTCAGTGGCAGGTGATTTACATGACTGACTTAGCTTCTGCGTGCTTATGGGCCAACACAATAGCCTGCAGACTATGTTAATCTATTCAAATGCTGGAATAAATTCACGAGTGGAAAAAGTAATATAAGCTCTTCATATTTCTGAACCTGTTTTACCATCTCTTTTAGTTTCTTTTATGATCTTTAACCTTTGCCAAGATTAGGCATGACAACATTTAATGTTAGAGCAGCTCAGCAGCTGCAGCAAGTTTTAAACTTTGCAAGACATCTTTCTTCAGAGAGGCTGATGCTGCTTTGTTATATACTTTAGTGCAATTTATTTTATTTGATCCTGTGAAGAAAGCTGATTGCAGACAGCATGGAACAGCGTTTTCTTACAGCCCAAGCAATGGTAACGGTTTCCTAGAAGTATTTCTGCTTCGTGACCTGGCTCTAGCTGGAGAGATTAAAACAGAGGAAACTTGTGGTTAGCAACATCTTGATGAAAACTTGGATTATAGCTTTGCTTTTTTTTTTTTTTTTTTTCCCCAAGACTAAAAACACATCCACCTCTTTGTGAAAAATTCTTCTAATACTGTGTAAGAGAATCATGGCAATTGTGTAGTACCAAGCAAGAGAGGAGATGACAGAATATAGCATGAGCTATTGCACAGATTTGCCAGAAAATTGCCCCACTGCTTAAAAGCAGAGGTTTGCTGGGGTTTGTTTTCCAGACCATACCTACAGAAAATCCTAGGAAAGGGACTATGCAAACACAATTGAAATGTTTAAATTTTCACACCTGAAAGGTGGCAAAGAAATAAAACTGAAATCTAAATCTCATGGCATGTCCTCTGTACTGTGATTTCAGTCAGGCATGTTAAGTGGCAAAATTAGTTAGTGGAACATACAAGCCAGCTGGTATCACAAGTACGGGCAACGTGTACACAGTGTTTGCCTGTCAAAGTCGTAAACAGAATGAGATGTTCACTCCCCTTGGAGGACACGCCAGACTTCTCCATTTTCATGTTGGCTTCTCACTTGCCCATTTCTGCCTGACTACAGGTGTTTGATTGGCCATCAGTATGGTTTATTTCTCCCATTAGATCCTTGCTGAGGTCACTTTGATAGAGTCTTGTGGCTCTCCTTCTGTTACTGTTTTTATATTTAAATACTAAATAAACTAAAGCAACTCTGACCATTGTCAGAAGAAATAAATAATTGAGGTCAAATACTATGGGTATTTTTTAAGTGCATTTTGATGCTGGCTCCAGATGTGTTCAAAAAGGGGGATAAATGGAAGAGTCAGTGTGAATGACATAAGGGAAGGGTCTGAAGAAAGTAAAATGTGGAAATCTGGACCAGCATATACCTGATCTTAACTCAAAGGTGTGTGAAGGTATGTAACATGCCAAAAACCTGGCTTGCTTTGCATTCACTGCAAAGTTATCTTTGTATTGCCCTCTGTTGAAGGGCCTTAGGGCTGAGGTAAAGAGGGCCAAGTTTCTAGTTTTTATAAGATAGGGTTACCAAATCTTAACTTGCTGTGTATCAGCTCTAAAGTGTCTGAGCTAGACACTACTGGATTCATGTGTGCCAAGTCCAATGGGTCCCTAGTGCTTAGATATATTGCATATGCTTGATAGAGTTGATGTACACATGTGCAACACATCTGGCTAGCTGTTCCAGGTATACAAATTATACTATTCCAACTGGGGTTATGGATGTGTGGAAACCCTTTACAAGTGTCTAGAGCACTCACATTTATTCAGGACAGAGTTTTCATTGGAAAAGGATAATATAAGGTTATTTCTTGGTATAATTCTTTACTACTCACTGTTGCTAGCCTGGATTTTGGTTGGTTATGCAGTTACTGGAAAGCACATACTTCCAGTGCCCCATCCTTGTTTATGATTATGACTGATGTAACAGCTTTCTTAAGGCTTACTGGTACTAAAAGCACCTTCTGAAAAGACTTCAATACTGCTGCCAGAAATGAGTGTGCCTTGGAAGTCCAATGTGAACAATGTTCTCTTTGGCAGAATGAACTTTTATACTGAAAGTCTGCAAATCGTACAAGATAATAATTTGTCATTTTGCCTCTTTAAGCTCCTATGCTTACAGCAAAACGTTGCCAAACAAAATCACTTATTGATATAATTTGGCCATAAGATTCCAATTTGTTAATTTTCTTTTAATAGAATGGTAACTAGTTTAGTTGAATTTGTTTGTCCCATGAGGAAATAGTGCTCATTATTAATTTTATGTATAATACAGAAGCTTAAGACAGAGAAATCTCTTAAAAACCTAAATATGCATATTCATTTCAATGAGATTTTGAAACAGTTATAACTATCAGTCTAAAGATTGCATTTTGATGGTGTCTGAGTGTAGATATGCATATTATGTATGTGCATATTTCTAAAACACATGCATACTATTCCCCTTATCATATGTGATTTTCTCTATATTTAAGTTGTTATTGGCAAAAGTTTAAGGCCTAAATGCTCTTTCACCTTATTCTATGATATTGCTAGGTGTAATGACTTTTTTTTTACTTTTTTTTTTTTCTGTGTGAAAATATTCCTTGCATTCCATTAATCTGTTTTTGTTTTGCAATATTTGGGATGTTGGGTAATACTTTTGGAAAACAACTGCAGAGAGGTTTAACCCATGCTAGGAAAGTATTTGTAACTTCACAGGAAATCCACTTGGTTCCAATGGTCTTTTTGTCTTCAACTGAAAATAGAGTACTCTCATCCAAAAACCAAGCAGTCACAAATCTTTTTTTCCTCTCTTGCCTTCTGTTTTGTTGCTAATTGAAGAGTTCATAGCCTGAGAATGAATGAAAAATTAGCCACTTCATCAACCTCAATGTTTCTGCATTTTTTTTTTAAATTTTTTCCTAGGTTGCAGAAGTCCATCATTATATAGTGAGGAATGGATTAAAAATTAGCCATAGTAGTTCAAATGAATGATATGGTAGAACTGCAATGGTTTTGTTTATTAATTTTAAAGACTATAATTGCTGCCTTCAGTTAAGATCAGTTGTATCCACATGGAGTAAGATTTAGGAATCAATTTTATTAATAATATTTTCTGGTAACATAATTTACTCAAAATTTTTAATAGCAACACTCCAAACACCCATAATGTTATCTCTTTATGATGTGTTGTTCCCGCCCCCCCCTCAAATTAACTGTAAATCTTTACTTTCAAAACAATCTGAAAATCTATAAATATTTAAATATATGACTAAAATATTTAAATGAAATCTGTAAATGTTTCTAGCTTGCTGGTTGACATGGCACATGTTATATTTTTAAGTGAAGATGTAAGGCATAAGATTCCCAGCTACCAGAATATCTGATGGGTGAAAAGTAATATCTTCTTCCTTAACTGTGGTAAAGAATAAAATGATCCCAAAGGCAGAAAAAGAAGGGATACAATTCTGTAACAGCTGAGCTAAACAACTGCCTCCAGTGCTTGATGGTGTGTTTATTGCATACATTTGTAGACGTTGTAAACAATCTATGTTTTATCTCAAAGGAAATAAAATTTTACACAAAGCACTAGAATCACATGGCTTTCATAGGAAAAAATTCTTATTAGAAAAATGTTAGAATAGCAAAAATGATAGATATCTATGTGTTCAAAAGGATGAGGTTTTTGGATTTAAGAAGGGCCTCAGCCAGCTTGTTCTTAACTATTTTTGAAACTGTTTTTTTGACAATTACATTCCTGTTAGAGCATGCTTTTCACGAGGGCTTCCATCGTCTTTCAAATACTGTTGAGAGTTTGGGATTCTTCTGCTTCTCAGTTGATACTTATATATGAGAAAAATAAGAGGTTTGAGATCAATGACACCCTATGATTTAGAGCTTGGCTTAATGACATTGTGTTACTTATGAGAATGTAATCAACAACTAAAAAATTTTTGCTGTCTTGATTTTGGAGGTGTAAGTAGAATAAAGAGAGGTGAATAATTTTATCTTTAAATTCAGCAAACCTGACTCATCATACATACCAAAGTAAAGACCAGAACTGAACTGATGCTATAGTTTGAGTGACTTCACTGATGAGTATTCCCTTTTCTAGAGGAAAGGGATGCTATGAGATAGAATAAGAGCCTAGTGGCTAGAAACAAAAATGCAGACTAGTCTGACAGACATCAAGCTGTTCCTTAAATAATTCCCAGTAGACACAATAAAATCTAAGTTCTGTATATGTGCTATATATATTTCTGTATTATTGCAAAATACTGTGGACTGATAATTTGACACGATAGTAAAACTGAGATACAGGGAAGGCTGGAGTATCTTACAGCAAAGTGTTTTCAAGAAAGACATAAAGGAATTGTTTTAAGATGAGCAATTACATATATCTTGGAAAACAGAATATTTAGAGAACTGGCAGCTATCTTCAAGTAGTTTAAAATAAAGAACAAGAAATGGGACTTCTTTTTCAATATAAAAACCTTTGCTTTGCCCTAAAGTACACACATATTTTACTTCATTACTAATGAAGAGCACTACTAATGGAAAGGTGAATGAAATTAGAAAATCTCACCTTCATAGAAGAAGATAACTCATAGTGCTTGTATTTTGTGGAAACTGGATAAAACCCTTTCAGAATATTGAAAGAAGTAACATGTGCAATCACGGGTCAAGGAACAAGTTGTTTTAAGCCTGGGTATCCGGATGAGTAGACAAGAAAAAATTCACAGTCTACATTTAAATCTAATAAATCTAATTTAGATCTTTGTTAGTCAACAAAGCAAAAATATATATATATAAGATGATGACAAGGGCAGAGGTGACATGAAATGTGACACTAATATATCCTGGAGAGGTTATGCTAAAATAACCTGAGGCCTATTTTGAGGGTATAACAGACCTTTTTTCTGGAGCTGGCTCTGTAGGTTAGCTTCCCAGAGGACACAGCTTGAGAGGAGGGAGGTTGTCCAGGTGAGAAGGTGACAGGTTTGGAGCCCCACATGTCACTGTGGCTCCAAGATTCTGTCGTGTAGTGGCAATTCTGGACTGAGCTTGCACAGGGCTTGCTTTATTAGTGCCTCACAGTTGCAAACCCTCTGATGCTTGCTGAAAAACTCTCTTCAGGTTTACTGAGCAGCTGCAGACTCAGAAACTCCACCTTCCCACCCACCTCTCCAAAAAACCCCACCTGTATTTTAGTGTTTCTGACAGACCATATCATCACAATTATTATTTGTATGTTCTTCGGATTTTTAAGTAAAAATTAAAGAATTGCACTTCTATTCTGATTTAAAGGGGCCCTTGAGAGCACTGATAAATTACCATTCAAACAGAAATTCAGTCTTTTGGTTGGCTGCCCATGGGCTTTAAGGAGAACAGAGTCATTGCTGTAGGAGAAAAGATTGGTGTTGTACAGAAAGACTAGCGTAGTACAAAATAGTGTAGTGAATGAAAAGCATGCTCGAGAGTCCTGAAATTATGCCAAAAAGGCACAATCTAAGAGATGGTAAGAGTGTTACTGCTGGATAACCTTGATGACCTGTTTCAGAACTAGTCTTAACTAGCTTTCATTACTGACTTTAGACTGTAAATCTATTATATGCTGTGCTGGTTTAGATCCTGCCAGGACCGGAGACCACGTTGCCGTTGTCCCTCCCCCACCCTCAGACACAAGTAGGGCACAAACCCCAGGTTAAAATAAGGAGAAATTTAATACAATAGTGCAATAAGCAATCTGAACAACAGCAATAGCAATAATAACAACAATAAACAGTAATAACAGTAAACAAGACAAAAGATAGACAGAGAAATACCGCAGCGAACACAGCCAGCCCGTGCGCCTGCCTCCCCGGACCAAAGCCACAAAAGAAAATGTTCCCACCGGACCTGACATCATCATGGTATGAATAACCTGGCTGGAGATCCCTTCCCCCTGCTTGGGAGAAACTTACCTAACCCTAACCCTATCCTAGCTGAACCAGGACATATGCTAATCAAAATGTCCTTTTAAAATCAGGAGAGAATAAACAGTATAGAACAGGATTAGAATACTGTATAGGAAAATTGAATGGTGTGGAGAGGTGGAACAATGAAGGGGAGAAATTCAGTACTATGAAGTGCAAGATTATAAACCCAGTTATGAGTAACATGGGGCACCTGTAAGTCACTTATTCATCAGCTGGAGATGGCTGAGAAGGACTGTGTGACGATAACTTGTTTAGGAGCTTCAGCGAGGGAAGAAGTCATAGGTGCAATGTGATGTACAAGTCCATATATGTTTTCCAAGAAGGGGTTCACAAACTGAAACGAATACAAAGAAAAACAGATGTAGTTACCCGGTGACTATGGTGGTCATTAAGAATTAATTTTTAAAACACAGGAATACTCTGCATCACATTGTACTTATCAGTAAGTAACGAAGTTAACGTATCAAATAACTTTACATAGTGCTTAGGTTGTTTGCCTTCATTACTTATTAAAGCATTTTAGGTTTTCTGAATATATTTTTCCTGCAGGTGCAATGTAACTATAATAAATTACCATTTGAATGAATATTCATAATACAATGCCCTCAGTGCTACAACACATTATATTAGTCATGCTGGTGGTTAGAGCTTCTATGGGTATTTTACTAATGTATAATGTTGTTATGCTCTGACTTACATTAAGGAATTCAGGAGAAATGAAACTGTTTATTCTTTGATTTGAAAACAGTCCTCCTCCTCTGTAATTCAGGAATATCAAGGGTGCACTTTTCTAGACTAATGAGCAGAACATAATCCTTTTTTCCCTAGTATTCTGACTTGATAGTTGACACTTTAGTTTGTTGTCCACTTTCTTATTGCATGTTCTACTTACACCTGGACTCAGGGCGCAGTAAAGTAAATGATGCACACTGGATCACCCCCAGCTGCCCTCCAACCTGTTGCATGTATCTCAGATGTTTAGGAAGATTTCTACTCTCTTTTTTATTGTCTTGAGTACTTGTCTGGGAAACTGTAGAGGCACAGCTTTTCTCTGTGTGATACAACTAATGCTCATATTTGTAAACATATGCACAGAAATTAAGATACAGTGGAGAGTCATTGTGACAAAAAAAAAACCAAACACCTGAGAGAACTTATCAGGCGCGTTTCTTTTATTTCACCTTGTGACATTTTTTCAGTGATAATGGCAGACTGTGGCATACCCACTTTGTGAACCAGCCTGGTGGCTGAGCTTTCTAACCAAATCATTAACTATCTCAGTGTGATATAACACCATGTGTCTCTAAGGAGTCAAGCAGAAAGGCTGCTGTTTAAAATGTGTTCATTATTCTGAATCTTACTTCCTTTATTTATATTGTGATGTTTTATACCTGTATTCAAGACTGTGAGCCATGCAATTCTAAAAGGCCTGACCTCTTGCATTCTCCTTTGTGCGGGGTTGTGCACTGCTGATGCCCTGACTTGTTGAAGATTAAAGTTTATTGCAGAGTTGAGGAAAAAAGTGACTGTCTTTGATGCAAAGAATAACATTAACAAGGGAAGAACTAAAAGCCCAAACAATGGTTTGTTTACATATGTCATCTATAAGAACCAGTGTATCTGAAAGAGGTTATGTTCATCATAAGCAAATTACAGGTTTTGAACACCGGAAGGGTAATTTCCCAGTTGATCTACCGCTTACAAATGACAAGTGGCAGAATCGCCGTATAGTCCAGGTAACATCAAGTCTGCAGAAATTAAAACCCTGTGCTCATGCTGTTAAACGATACGATCAGAAAAGTGTTCCTAGGTCTGCTCTAATACCTTTTATCATCATTCAGTTCATCTGAACATTGTAACAACAAATTTATAAATCATCAAAATAAACATACTGTTTAAGGTTGTTCTCTGAAATTTGAAGATAAAACTAGAATAAATATAATCCAAGTTACTACCTGTCTGTGCCCAAAGGTAAATAATTAGAAATGAAAAAATAAAACATTTGAATCTGATGAAACCATATGACTTACAACTAGGGTACAAATGAAAATCATGAGTCAAGGAAGACTTAATATTTTGCAATATTTAGCAATATTGTCTTTAGATTTGACTTCACAGAACCATGTACTTTTGAATCAAAACTGTATTCAAATCAACAAGTTGACTCTGAAATTTTTATTTTATTTTTTGTTCTGTCCTTCTAAGCAAAGAGTATATGGATGAGAAATGCAATGTGGATGCCCAATTGTCTGTCTACATGTTACTTCGGTACTTTGTGATCCCTTGTAGCCACACTGAATGATTCTAAATGTTCACAATTAGCATCACAGGTGGAAGCAAATTTGCCATAAATAATGTTCTAACAATATCAGAGACTGTAATTTTCCTAGCTATAAACAGAACTGCTCCCATTTGGTGTGTGCTGTGATGAAGAGGAGTGGGAGACAGGCATTTACTAGTCCAGACGTTAACTCCCACTCACGGGGTACAGTGGGAATGATTGACCACCTCAGATGCCATTAGCTCTGCCTGAAGTAGCAAGCTAATGTAATGTAAATTAGAGGGCCTGGGTTTGATCCAGAAATGAACCAAGAGGCATAAGGTAGCACTTAGGAATCTTTACACTGGCTCTGCAGAAGATGGTACAGCACAGAATACGGAGACAGAGCACTAGATCCCCAAACATACCTATTGGATATTTAGTTCACTTTTCTTAATAACCCACAAATGTTATTATGTAAACAGCAAAGCACTTAAATGGAGGTGTAGTTTCCCAGAGAAATGAAATGTCTATTTTTTTTCTCTTATTCATCATTGCTTCCCAGTGTTCCTGGCATTTCATAAGCTTTGTAGTCAATAATCAGCATGTATCATGTCTAAACAGGATTATTAAGTTTGCTGCTTCTAAAAGGTGGAACTGCAGTTGTGTTTTGGTTTTATTTTAGGGTTAATAACACTGTTCTGTTTTCTGAGCCTTTCCTATGAACTTGGCACTACAGACCCCAAATTCTTCAAAAGCATATTGTAAAACACCTTGCTGTGCAATTGCTCCATTGAAGCAGGGGACATTGATCATTAATTAAGGTTGAATTCTTTTGCAGTACTCAGAAGCCTTTGAGATTAAATCCATAGCTCTGCTATTGCATGGCATGTAATAAAATTATGGACTTGTATCTTCAGATTCATTTCTGGTAGTAGTTCAAGTAGCTAGTTCGAAAGCATACCTGGTATAGATGCATTTAACATATGAAATAAACACATTTTTAACACACAAGCTGACACATTTTGTAATACAAACATATTCATTATATCTCGTTTTAAATTATTTTTTACATCTGTATTTTTATTTGGACTATTTTCATATGGTTCCTTCTTTTCATTCTTAGATGCTGCTTTAATTCAATTGTATTTTGTTTACGTTATGTTTAAACCAAAATATTTACACTATAAAACTTTGACAAGTGATTTTGGACTAAATTACTGTTAAATTTATGCTTTCTTTAATACTTTCTTTTCTGGTATTTGTTTCCCTCTGCTTTTCTCAGACTCTTTGCCACTGATCTTTTTAGCCTCCCCTCTCCCCCTTCCCCCCCACATTGATTTCTTTCTCTTCCTCCTCCTGTTGCACTTTATGCCGTGTATCACACACATACACATGTGCTCCTCTTGCTTATTCCATTTTATCGGCTAGATCTTCCAAATGTAATTACCAAGATGCCAAAGAGCCTACTGATTTCCACAGAACAAAAACCATGGGCTGATGTAGGCAAACTATTAAGCAATACCTTTCACAATAATTTTTCAAGATAAAGAAGAGATCTTGGTTTTTTTGTGCCTAAAATTTCCGAAGGTAATGGTATTTGTGAAGGAGTGGTATTTGTGGTAGAAAAGCATTTTCAAATGAAACTCCCTTTTCCCCCATAACTATTTATTTAGATGTCTGCCAAGGAAAATGAGCAATTCCTTTGGTTAAGCACTGACATCTAATTAATATTCCTACTTCCCTGTGCTCAGTTTTGTCCTCTTCAGAATAGCACTTTATCCTTCATAATGCTGCTCTAAGCATTCCTGAAAGATGGAGAAGCATCATAAATAACAATTCATAAACCTTTCACTGGGGAGTCTAAGCATACATCATAAACAGCATGGTAACTTAGCTTTCAGGAAAGATTATTAAATTGTGTAATCACCATTAAAGACTGTGCACTCAATAAGTAAATTCCTTAAAGTTTATGGGAGGAAATATCTCATGACAATGCAGGTAGAGCTCACCTCTGAATAGGGCACTCGAACATATGCACAAAGCACTTTGCACCCTGCCCCCCCTGCCCCTTATATCCTTTATAACCTAATGTTATATCACAGAAGCAATGCTTACTCTAAGAGATTAGGTCTAAAATACACTACAGTATTTACTTGTATATTCTTATAAAAAGCAGATTCAAAATCAGTTGTAAAATTAATTTTGATGCTGTAGTATTCGAATACAGCTAGTGTTTCTATACTTGGTTATTTCAGCGAGCAGATTTCACTCTTTTTCAGTAATAACCCTTTTTATGTGCTAGGATTATGGAGTTGGAAAGCATAGGGAAAGAAAATGAATTTATTTCAATAACCCAGGCTTTTCTGAAGTCTGTTTTGGCACACCAAACAACTTTGTGGCTGCCCCCTCCCTGGCAGTGTTCCAGGCCAGGTTGGACGGGGCTGTGAGCAACCTGGGATAGTGGAAGGTGTCCCTGCCCGTGGCAGAGGGGAGGGAACTAGATCATCTTCAAGGTCCCTTCCAACCCAAACCAGTCTGTGATTCTGTTAGCCCTGTGTTGCAGATGTTCTGTGGAACAGGATACAGGGTCTCCTTCCACTGCCATGGTCACCAGACATGGCTGGGGAGGAAATGACTATATAGATGTATATACAGTGAGAGTCTGCTACTTCACATTGTTGCTGCTACTCAAGTAACTGCAGTTGCCTCCTTTGCCTCACTTGATTTTCTAGCTCTCAGACATGTTGCTTTTGTTCTTCATGTTGCTGCTTTCCATTCTTCATAGTAGAACGTATGGGGTGCACAGGGGTCCTTCTGAAGTCCATTTAAACTGGTATGAAGTTCACTGATATCTCACTGGAGTTGACACCACCAGCATATTGCAGTGCTTTCTATTCATGCCACTTCATTCAGAATAAAAAATTCCTGTTGTGGAGTGAGAAGAAGGGAGAACAAAGTCCTGAGGAAAAACACAAGAGGATTAATTCTGGTAAGCAAAAGTGAGAGTGCCATTTCTCACTTAGTAATTGGAAGGAGACAGAAAAGTGATATACGTGATCCAAATTTTACATCAATACATTCATATTTGCACCTTTTCTCCTGGTGTTTCTTGTTCATTAGTCTTTCAAGGTTTGTTTGTCTGTTTTGTTGGGATTTTGTTTTGTGGGCTTGGGTTTTTTTTGTAGTATAGTGATTGTAAAAATGTACAACTTTCTGCAAAAGGGAAGACATACAAAAGTTAAAAGCTGTAACTAACATGTCTCAGAGGCCAAGATGCTTTGGGTCTTTTTCACAACATTCCCACTTGTATGAAGGCAGGAGCAGCAGCTTGCATGATACAGACTTTTTCGGCCTCCATGTCACTTTAGTGACCCTCACCTCTGACTGCAAACAGCCTTTTCTATTCCAGCCCTGTGCTCTCCCCTGCTGATACAGCCAGCTGTCCATAATTGCTATGCCAATAACATACAATGTTTTTGTTGTGGATAAATGTGCCCTAGAATTAAGGTGATAAAAGTCAAACTCATTTTCTTGGTAGTTATGGGCAGGTGCATTCTTTAACATGCTTGACCACCACATGAGACAATACCACACCACGTTTCTGAACACTGTTATGGAGATTTTCAAATTTTAGAGCTGCCAAAATGAAACAACTGCCAGAGATAAGTGAAATGAGCATGAGTGTTTTGGGTTGATAAGGACTGAGATAGAGTGTCATGGTTTAACCCCAGCTGGCAACTCAGCACTTGCTTGCTCGCTCCTCCCCCTTCCCCTGGTGGGATGGGGAGGAGAATTGGAAAAAAAATTGAAACTTGTGGGATGAGATAAGAACAGTTTAATAATTGAAATAATGTATAATTATAATAATAACTGTAATGAAAAGGAAGATAACGGAGAGAGAGATAAAGCCCAAGACAGGCGAGATGCACAGTGCAGTTACTCACCACCCACTGACTGATGTCCAGCCAGTTCCCAAGCAGTGATTGGCCTCCCATGCCAACGCCCCCCAGTTTCTATACTGAGCATCAGGTCCTGCGGTATGGAATAGCCCTTTGGCTAGATCAGGTCAGCTGTCCTGGCCGTGCTGCCTCCCAGATTCTTGTGCACCACCTCGTGGGCAGATCATGGGAAAATGGAAAGTCTTTGATTTAGGATAAGTGCTACTTAACACACCGATATTTTAGTTGCTGCTATCAACGTTATTCTCATGCAAGATCCAAAACACAACACTGTACTAGATACTAGGAAAAAATTTAACTCTATCCCAGCTGAAACCAGAACAGATACCTTGAAAAAGTTGGGAAGGAGTCAAAAATAGTAACAGCAAAGCCAAGACTAAGTGGGACTGTGAAACAGAATAGGAGGGATGAAGATGTGCATCACAAAAAGAATGCCAAAAATTAAATATGTAGGACATTAGACTAGAACTGCCAGTATGGCCATAAATCAGTCTTCTATTGAAGATGCTGCTTGTGGTGTTTATTACAAAATATAGATGAAGACTTGGTTGCTTTTCTAATCGGATCATTTTAAAATATTTCAGTGTGTTCAGTATACCTGAAAAGCCTCAGATAATTCTCTATTTTGGTTTAAGACTGAATATATGAAAATTGTTTGCTGTAAACAGTAAGCATTAATTTTTGTTCAGCTCATCTGTCTTCCTTCAGGTAGGAGCTGGGTTACATTATCAACCTGTCACCTTGTTCAGTGCTTTCACCGGGCTTGAAAGAAATGGCAGGGTCTGGTTGTTAAGTGTTATTGCCAAAGAATATTTGTGCTACAGAAGATCACACATGTGAACAGCTATCATTCTCAAACTACTACTTTGTATCTATGTAATTTTTCTGTTAAGTGTTCTTTGTCTGCAGTTTGCCACAGAAGTCATGCAGGAAGGGGAAAAGAGATTCAAAATAAGTGTGAGTGTTGGTCAGTAGCAGGGACTAAAGCTGCACATGTATTGCCAGCTACTTTCTACTGTGCTGTTTTTTAACAGCTATGATGTGCTTTTCTATGATGTCTGTCTCTGCAGTCTTCAAAGTAACAGAACAAATAAAAAAATGACTGTTATGGTGATTTTAATAGCTAACCTACACTTGGTGTAGAAGTTCTATGCCCATCAATGCGTTGCGTGCATCTCCATTTTTATGGTAACATTGGTGCTACTTGACAAAAGGGAGGGGGAATGCTGATTCTTGCCGTCTCTCCAGTTTGTATTTTTTCACTGCAGTGCAGTATTTCAAGTGATTGATTCATGCATAACACAGCTTATATACTCCAGCCAGTTCACTTGCTATTACCTCATTTATTTGACTGGCAAGGTAGAGAAGTGATGGCTGCCTGGGGGTTAATAGTCACTGCTTCACAGGAGGATGATGCAACTCTATATGCATGCTATATATGCAGATGAACAAAATCATAGGTCCGTTTTCTGTGTTGTTTTGTATTTTCTCTCGCCCTCCCACCTTTGGAATTTATTGAGCTATTTCGCTGTGCGCATAACAAAAAAATAAAATCCCACCTCTGTGTGGAGAAGTATACAAAATAAAACTGAGTACCTGAAAGGCACTAAGTTTCTATGTGTGGAAGCAGTAGAGTATATTCATGGAGGTTTTCTTTAATAATAAGAATTTTAGAAAGCCATGCATGCCTTGGGCTGTGTTTATCTTATCTGCCACCTGTTTACTTGCAGAACTGTTGGAGCATTCATGCCACAAGACTTTTCATTGTGATGGTGTAATTGCTGGGGCAGCATAGCATGCAAGCTCGTGCAGAATCACTTTTAATATGGCGTGTTGGGTTAATATAACCATTTTAAGGAGAATATGACTTTTTCTATGAACAACCCGACATTTTATAAAACAACCATGTATCCCCCACTGGCATTAAGGAGCAAGTAACCACTGGAGCTCAAATTAGACCCCTGCAGAAATAAGGCAAATCTACTTATTGAGAGTAGATTCGTCATCTTACATATTATGGGCAATGCACTCCGTATGCTTAATTTCACAGTATTTAATCATAAACACTCTTGGGAAGATTAAGTAGTCTCAACAAGGATGTTTGTGAGGGTCATATAGATGTTTTCCATACTGCTGATGCCTGGAGATAGGTTTCAGAGTCTATCTTGCTGTACAGATACAGATGGGTATTTGGGGGCATGAATTTGTGACTGGCTTTGATTTTGGGAATTATTTGTCACTGTAAGTAGAATACTGATGCAGGAGAGATAGACCTGGCTTTTTCTGGCTCTATTTTATTTTCAAAACAACAGAACCAGTAACTTGTGAAAAATGCAACAACAGTGTCCTTGTTCAGAAGATTACAGTGTAATATACATTTTCTGAAACTGCAGTCAAAACGCTATTAAATCAACTTACCTATCTAGGGAATAATGATCTAAAGGCCTAAAAGTATATGAAATATCTTGATTACTTACCTTTGCAATTTATTTCTGTGGTATTTCTTAAAATCTACAACATGATGGCCTGTGATAAAATGAGTGGTACTCCTATAAATGTTTTTGTCTAACTTATGACCATTGAGAGTCTGAACCTTTTTGCTACTGTATGACAGGATGCATGTTCATACCAAAGATTTCAAAGAATTATGATAGTTAAAATTAACCTTTAGTGGTTTGGAAGGGCTTTCTTGTTTTGGGGGTTGGTTTTGTTTTGCAGCAGTTTAAAGGGGAATTATCTTTACTATGTTGGATATTAAGACCTGCAACTGAATACTGGTGAAAAAATGAAAAACTAATCAAGAAGTCTTTACCACTGTTTGTCATCTTTGTTTCATTTTGGTAACAGGAAGTTACCCTGAGTAGTCACGAAGGAGGGTGAGTGGGGAAGCTGCCTGAGACTGAACACCAGCAAATTCATACTGGAGGTAGAGGGCAAGTTTAAAGGAAAAAACAAAACAAAACAAACAAAAAACCCACTCCCAAATCATCATGGAAGTTGTTGCTTTTGGATTTGAAAGAATGGTTGTTTACCTAACAGTTCACTGGGTTTTTTGAACTACTCTGCTGAATCTAATGAAAGACTTTAATGCTCCTTATAAACCTTGCCTCCTTAAACCTCCTAAACAACGCTGATACTTCTCTATTAAAGGCAGTTTTAAATAAAATGTTTTCTACTCCTGTAAAAAAAAAAAAGAAAGGAAGGCCTTACAGCTCACAATGTTTGAAGATACGCAGAAAAGTATTTTGAAATGTAGTGTGGGCTTCTAATTTCTTGAACTTAGTTACAGTTTGAGATGAGTTTACATGGCTGAAGGTGGGGGAGAATGAAAAGGAAAAGGTCATTTTTTTTCCATAAATCTGGTGGCCATGACTTGAGGAAAAAAATGTATCTAAAATAATAATGATAGAGCTAGAGTCTATGCTTATAGCTTAATTATCCTCTTTTTTAATGATTCAGGATGGTAAAATAATTCATATATTCATTAAAATACATTCCAAAGGTATGTGAAAGGGCACATGGGCTATGTGAATTAATATACAGAATAAAGACAGATAAAGAATTCACCTATTATTCCTTTGAAATTTATTCTATAACTTGTTCATGGTAAAATTATATTAAATCACTGCTTTTGTTTTATAGTAGCACTTCTTACTATTTCAATATATTTTTACTTATTTCATTTGATATGTCACTATTTATCTTTAGATCTTAACAACTCGAATAGCTTTCAGATAGCATCAGCAGGGGCCTGGTAAGAAGCCATTAATAGCTTTATATGTCTTCTCTCTAAGTGTAGACATTTATATTAATAAGAATATAACCTGCAATTCCATAATAAAAATCGAATTGACTAGGGCATTAATAATCACCGTGTTGGAGGACACATGCCAGTCTACTACTGTCTTGCTGTGTACTTACTTAATTAGCTACATGAAATCTATCTGGTAATGCAAAGGGTAATGAGTTAGCAGTCTTGTTACAATCTATCACAGTTGTTATTGAATGGTATCTTTAGTGTTTTGTGGACCAAACAGATGATCTAAGATGGCGTAATCAAATAGCTTCTGGAAAACCGGTTGAGATTTAAAAAAAAAAAAAAAAATCAGCAAAGATTAATCACTGTTTTATTCTTTCTCCAGACACCTCACTTAATTAAATTTAACCTGAGTTTCCCCCATGTATAGTTTGTCTTCAACTCTCTGGAATTATGTCTTTGCTTTATTTTTGCATATTTCAAATTTTGCATAATTTGCATACTCCCTTCTTCAAAGAAGATCTCTCCAGGTCTTGGTTTTTGGTGCTTTGGAGAAAATTATTGAACAACTCTACTCTCTCTCTCTTTATTCAAATTATACTGCCTTACTGCATAGAGGTGCTCTGGAAGCTTATTCGTATGTGACTGCAACATGATTACAAGCTCTGTGATAAAATGAAGGAAGGCTAACTGTGTAGGACTGATCCAGTGAAGCAGGAAAGTATTTGCTGAGATAGCTTATCTGTATGGTAACTTATTAAGATTAAAACTGACACTCTACTATTGAGAAATGTATCAGGAAGCATATGGTGAGCCAAAAGGAACAGAGAACCTCAAGAGTTAAAAAAGAAAGAAAAAGTCTTTTATGGGAAGGTTTCCCAGTCCCCCAAGGAATATATAGAATGGCATTGGGGAGGCTGGAGAGAAATGTTTCCTCTGCAATAAGAAAAGGCACATAGCAAAATATATCCTAAACTTTAGACAGGAGGAATAGAAGGAAAACACTCGAGTGTACCACTTCAAATTGGAAAGCAAGATTCGTGGGAAGAGTTCCAAGAGAGTAAGAAACAAACTGTGCTAAAGGGGGAACAGTATGCATAATCTTAAAAAGTAAAATAATCTAGCGCGGGTAGAAATAGGTGCCAATTTTACTTCAGGTGGGAGAATGGTTTTATTTGAGAAATCAGTGTGCGTTTGATTAGTTGATTGAAAAGAGAAAGCCAAGTGAGCTATTGTCTCAAGCCTTGAGGACTTGTTGTTTCTCTTCTAGAATATAGCACAATGTGACTAAAAAGGGTAACTTAAACAGATTTCAGTTTCTGTGTTGCTGGAAAATGACAGAAAAAGATATGGTTATTTATAGTGATGTGGCTTCTAAGACACTAACAAAAATAATACTGTAAATTCACATCCAGTCAAAATGCGATACTGAACTGCCTAATTCTTACCACTAAAGAAGTTACTTGTGTTATTCATGGCATCTGAGAGATATTACTGAGATGTTGTGCTGAACATTAAAACTGTAGCTATCTCTAGAACTACAGTATGGAAAATCCAAGTCAGGCCAGATGAGATGGACACATGGCTTCTTGCCACCTCCCCACTAATAAAAAATTTGTCTCCTGCTGTGCCCACAGGTACCTCAGAGTGTATCAGAGAAAGAGAAAAAACTATTATGTCCTGTAGCATATATTTCAGAAGCAGCATCACTTTCTATATTGGGAAAGAGAGAATAAATGCTTAGCAATTGTGCAATCTCCTGAGAAACTGCTATGTTGTTTGCATGGGAAGCCTTCTATTGTAGATACACTTCTAAAATGTTAAGATACTGCGAAGAAAGATAATTCAAAATGCATGAGGTTAAATTCATTCTTGCAAAACATATGGTATGCTAGTAGAAACACTGAAAAGCAAAAATATTGATGTTTCTGACTGTCCAGGAACATCCCCTTAGGGGACAAATGCTGCACTGTGTCATATCAGGAGAGAATCCTTCTTGGATTTCTGTAGGAGGAGTGATGTATGACAGATGGTAGGACTAGATGATTTATTTACTTTCAGCTCTGCATGTGCTATGTTAAAAGCTATGTCCCAGAAAGAGGGCCAAGAGGAAAACTACTTGTCTGCTATGGTCTTGCTGTGGCATTTCTGGTCTTTGTGGAGTCTTTGGCAGGGAGAGGGGCAAGATGATAACACAGAGCTGGATACACTCAGTGGGAAGAAAGTCAAGGCAGGAGAGCAGGAAATTTCTGAGAGGATTAGGGGATGTTACTAGCAACTATTCTAAGCCAGACCTCAGAAGTGAAGAAATTAAGTCTTTCCTGTACATCTGCAGGAATAACAGTTTGGCCTTTGTTAAGCTTAGGTGGTCTGAAAGTTGCTGAACTACAAAGGCACATTAGAGTAAAAGTCTTACTCTTTATAGATAAGGACCTTCATTTTCAAACCATTTTATATTTTTCACTGAGAAAAATGAGTTTTCTATACCTAAAGTTTCATTGTTGTAGTTGGCTAATTTTCTCTATTTATTTAAAGTAACGTAGTTGGCTGGTTTTGTGTCCTATAAAAACGTTGCTGTAGCATCTGAAAACAGGGATTGCTTCAAAGAAACAGCTGGAAGGGGGACAAGTATTTCCCCATCAAATGCATGGCTGATTAAGGGTCAGCAACAGGCTTTGACTGTAATCTTAGACTTTAAGTTTTCAAATATTAGTTCTGAAATCAACAAGTTTTACTATTTTGCTTATTGTTGCAGAGTTATTCAAGTTTCACATTATGTCTTTGTCTTGGGAAGCAAAAACCGTACAAAATTGTGGCTATAGGGCTACATGCATGTACTTGTAGAAAATGTAATATTTTAATATATATATATTCCACTTAGGATCTCATCAAAGATAAAAAATTTGACAGAAGAAATTAAGACCTTGAGTTTTACTTATCTAATATTTACCTTCTTAATATCTGAAGTCTAATTTACTTTGTGAACTGAAATCATCAGAGTCCTCAAAGGTTGTCGAAGATGCATTTCTCCTTGGGTATACTCAGGCAAATGATTGTGTTGCTGCTAATCATTACCAGGCAGATGGTAGGTGATCAAGATTTCATTATCAAACACCAATTTTCTTTTGAGGTGAAAAGATGACCATCTGTTCCTAACACTGTACCTAGGGGAACCTACAACTCTGGTTTAGTTGATTACAAAATATAGTAAGAGCCTTTTCAATTCTATTACATTTAATATATATTATTTAAATTCTGCTAGCATTTCAAAACAGTGGAGGTGAAACTAATTATCAGGTGCATTTTATCTTAAAAGTGACCATTTAAGGATGTCTGAAGAAAACATTGCCTCTGAGATTTTCATGTTAAACTTAGGGGATTCTTTTCTACTACAGGGGTAGTATACACAAAATGAAAAGGCTGCTGTATTTTTCAGTTGTGAGAATACTGGATATTTTGATACTGAATTTTGAAACCTTTCCTTACCTTTGGAGAAACTTTAATTTGATTGATGCAGAGTTCTATCTGTGAAATTAGTACAGCTGACTTAAATACTCAGAGTACAAATTCTGCAGCTACATGCGTGGTAGAACTTGGTCTATGCAAGTCTGGGAAAAGGAAATGCTTTTTTTTTTTTTCTTTTTTTTTTTCTTTTAAAGAGATGAAGAGTCCTCCTGTGTATCAGTTATGATTTTTAACCCAACTGACCACTATCAACCAAATATATCTAGGGAGAAAAAAATCTCTGTGATATTGCTTCCCGTAAGGTTTGTGACCTTCAGCAGCTGTGTAGAGGAAATGAGCATTCCCAGTGATGACTAGGCAAACAAGTGTCAGTCATTATAAATTCTGTTAAGCAGCAAACACTTAGATAATCAATATGCATCTGCAGATGGGTCGTAACTTCAGCATCTCTTGAGTGGTTGGAGTGTCACTGGGAGCATGGTGAGGAGTTGGAGTTATGGCAGTAACAGTGGTGTACTGGGGGAATTAAGACAGAAAATATCTATAGAAACTTTATTAGCTCATATTCTCTCAGAATAGCAAAGTGAAGTTACAAGGAAATAATTGCTGAACAGAGTAAAACAGGATGTAATATCAATAATGTTTTTGTTTTTAAATTGAAAATATTATCAGATTGTTTAAAAATTGTGTTCAGATTACCTTCTCTAATTCTTTCAATTTGTATAAAATGGATTCTCAGGGTCATATAATTTTGTGTTTCTCATAATATTTTTATTACTTCCAGTTCAAATTTTTAGGCATACCTCTTTTTGTATATGTAAATTACTTTAAAAACCAAGCAACACAAAACCAAACAACATACAACTCCAGATACTTTTGAAATAGTGACCAGATGTCTATACACATAGGCAATACACATCCTCCTATCAAGCTATACACCTATCTGTGGACTGGAGTAATGAAAAGATGGACATAACAAACTTACCTAGCCTAGTACAAAATGCATTTGCAGGAGATTCTACAAATTCCTGTAAGAAGAAAACCTTAAGCAAATAATTACTTACCAACCTGAAAATAAAACCACATATCTGTAGTTAGCCGGTTAACTACGTTTATATTATTCTTACAGATATGTTCAAACGTTTAGAACTTGACAGTAAATAATATTTGCATGATTGTCTTAGTGATGAAACCAGTGTTTTTGTACCATAACTCATTACATCTATGGTATGTTTAAAAATTGAGGATGTGGAAAAGGTATTTCCTATAGAATATTTGAAATTCCCATCACCACCTTCTAAAAAGAGTTGCGAATTTGTGGATCAAATAAATATTTGTGGCAAAACCAGCAAGTTCTTTATTTTGATCGATGTTCCTTTGATGTGAATTCTAACTACTGGGTCAGAGCAAAATGAAAAGGTAATATAAGTCAGGTTTACTTAGTCAGTCTGTATGATGTTGAGAAAGTGGCTGTGACCATTAATTTTTCATTTGTGATTTTCTCATTTTTTGACGTTCGCACGGAGCTTTGTTGATGATTGTTGCCTCAGGCAGTGCCCGGGGAGATGGTACTTCAGTGAGATGCAGAAAACATATGCTGGACTGGTTTTGCCTTTCTTCTGCATACTGTTATTCTCTTGGCGTGTGACAAGTGTAAAACAACTTAGTACATTTTGCATTACGTACAGCAATTAGAATCTAAACACTATGTGCTTTCAGTAAAGAAAACTTAAGACTTATTAATCTTATGCTCCAGTTAGGTGCAGCTTGCAAACAGGAAACTATGAATGGCTTCTAATCTACCTCTGAACAGATAATGTACAGTGGTTAGCAATGAATCCTTCCTTACAGTATCAGATGAGTAAGATAAAAGTTGACCTGAGCTGTCATCCCTCCAAAGTTGTCTTCAACAGTAGATGTGTCCGTGTGTTCTGCAGGTGGATTTCAGGTTACTGATACCTGATATAAAAGGTTTTTTTGTTTAAACTACTATTTGTAACCATATGTAATGTCAATACATAACACATCCATAGCTGCTGAAGGTACTTCTGGGTTTCACCGTATTATCTTATTGTGCTCTTTTGATTTTATATTACGATGGAACTGTAGAAGCAAGTAACAAAACTCACTGAGGTTAGCAGAAAGGAAGAAACAAGAAACAATTTTATTTTCAAAAGATTTGTTAATAATTATTTCTCTGTATAAGCATCTTGCAGTTCTTGACAGCAGAACTGACAAACGGCTTACCTGCAAGAAAGATTGTAATCGGCTTTGCCAAATGGAGTGAGCTGAAAATGACAGTTCACTGAACTGTCAGTTCCAAATGCTGTTATTCACTGGAAAATTAGGTTAAAAATGCAGATTAAATTCTGCTTTTTTTCAGCTTTAAAATAAATCATATACAATATTAACTCAGAAGAGAAAGAAATAATTCATTTGGAATATACTTTGCATTTCCGTATTGAACTTCATACATTTTCTTATCAAAGGTTGCCTCACTGTCTAACAGGCCAGCTAATTTTGGAAGAAAGGCTGAGAATCAGGTGAATTATTATGATCAAGAGCTTTAGAGTGCTTTAAGGCTTTAACATACAAGAAGATTTTAGCTGCAAGTTTGAGTAATACTCTAAAATTTGGGAACTTCAAAATTTCAGTGACTTATTAGTGCTAGCATAGTATGTGAAGTATGTGGTATGTGTTAGGAAGTTTATCCTCATGCCTGAGACCATTGCAAACTCGGGCCACTTCAATTTAGGTTTCAGAAAAATGAAAATCACATTATATTTCACACAGATAGATGAGTTATTTTTGTGGACAATCTTAATTAGCTAATTAATTTAGATTGAAATATTTTCCTATCAGTTCTACCCAAGTTGTGATGAAGTTCTAAACATTTTATTTATGTCCTATTTTTATAAAATCTTCATATATTCTGATTTTCCAAGAATTTGTAATAGAAGCATGAAGAATGTGTATTGAGGTAACCTGGCTTAATGAATGTAGAAAATACTCAAAAGACTGATGAAATAGGAAAGCTAAATGCTACCTGTGCATTACATCATCACTAGGTGTAATACTGGGAAGTTGTTGCAGCCTATTGCAACAGGAAGTGCTAAAAAAATTAAGGAAGACATTTTTCTGTTTACTAAAACAGTAGCCACATGATCTGGAAATCACAGAGGAAAAAACTCTCTTTTTCTTAAAGATTTCCCTTGAAGTTTTGGAGCATGAGATGTGGATCAATCTAAGTAATTTGCTCTACATTTTTTTAAAAAAAAAAAAAAAAAAACAACAACAAAAAAACAAAAAACACCCTGATTCTTATCTATTTACCAAGATTATTTTTGCATCATTTTAGTCATAAGGAGAAATCTTTACATTAAATATATTTCTTCAATTACTAGGCCAAATTGGTTTTCTCCTAAGGTAAATCCTTTCCATCAAAAACCTCTTTAATTTCAGGCAGACTTCTGCATTTTCAAATACGAAGTTTTCAATTCCTTTAAATCAGCCACCATTGATAAGCTGCACTTGCACATACTTCTCCATCCCAGGTTCTAGTGTCTGACAGATTGTATAGGAGCTTCACTTGAGAATCTGTTTTTTCTTTATTATTTATTTTTGCATTTTCTGTATGAATATGGAAAGTCTTTAAATTTTAAACCATTCTTTCTCTTTCAGCATAAATCTGTTGCTATATAATCTTATTTTAGGTTATCATATTCTGTGTGTTAGGGATACTTTTAAATTTGACTTTATAAATAAGGAATGGATTCAAGCTGGGGTAAAGCCACCTATGAAGCTACTAAAGTTGTGAATATTATATACTGGAAAAGTTTACAACTTTATGTAATTAAACATGTGCCCACAATGACTGCATAGGCTAGAATTAAGAGATAATGCTCTACCCAGGAATTACTCAAATGGGAGATTTAGCACAATTTAGAATTATCACAGAACTGAAGAACTTTGGGACTAATACCACAGACATAATTAATATGATCAAAATTTAAAATATTCTAGCTCTTCAGATATAACAAGTCAGGCAACAGTATCAGTGGAAATGCATATTCAAGAGATGCAATAATCCTTCTCCTTGTGTACAGCTAGGATCTAACAAGACCCAAAGTAATGAATGGATATCACTCCTTAAAGTTTCTTTGGGATACAATAATTTTATGGGAAAGAGGGGTGGGGGAAGAAATGGAAGAAGATTTTTTCAGTGAACTATTGGAGAAATATTCCAATTATATTTTAGATTTTTAGGTTTCTTTGGCAAGGATATCATCAAGTACTCTGGGGCATTTCATTCTTATCAAACTCACTGGTTCCAAATAATGAGTTGCTGTGAGAATCAGGGCATTTGTCTACTTTAAAAATTTAACAACAGCTAAGGAAACAGGACTTTGCTGACTATGTGCAAGACAATGAAATAATAATAATGAAAGGATAAAAATCTTGTCGTTTGTTTATCATTGCCAAAAGGGAGATGTGAATGGCCATTCTCTTATGTAAAGTTTTAGAGTTAAGGTTAAAAATGTTATTCTGTTATGTATTTGAAATCAAGTAAAGTACTTAACTGATCAGCAATTTAGAAGAAACTTACTGTAAGTTTTCTTTCAGAAGAAAGTGTGGTTTTGTGCAGAGAATCTTCAGTTCTTAGGAACAGGTTAAAATGGGCTTGACAGTTTCAGTCATTTCAATATAATGGACAGATATTGCTCTTAAAAATTCTATTTTTTTTCTCTTCTTGCTATAAAAGAGATCAACATAAATCTCAAAGGAATCAACTGTATCATTTTAACAGTGGAATTAATAAGGCATTCTGAAATAAAATGTAAATGCATAAAAATCTGAAGGAAAATACAGGGTTTTTTATCTCTCAGTGCAAAAATAATTAGATTTTTGGTTTGGAATGGGTGCTTGGATGCATGCATGACTTTTTAAGTCTTTATCTACTAAAATTCTTGAAACCTGACCAAATACTTCAGCTTCTTATTTTAGTTGGATTTTCTGCTCGCTTAAATGTATTTTTAACTTGTGTTTTCCATGGTTTTCATTTTCTAGATTTTATGAAAATAAACTGTCTAGCTTCCATGTTGCTACGGTAAAATTGCTATGGGTGGGGGTGGTTGTTTATTGCTAGTGTCCACTAACACCTCAGAAAATATAATGCAATGGATTTTGCAACAGCATGACATCAACATAGAAAATAAATCTCACTGAAATATTTACAGTCTGATTTTTAAAAAAACATGATGGACTTTTCAGTCCATGTAATGCAGTTTTCCCCTGTGCAATAATGTACTGAAATCTGCTTCCTAGGGTTTCCCAGTTGATAATTATGCCTTTTTTTTTTTTCCCCTTCATTCTTTTTATTCCAAACAGACACTGATCAGGTATCTGTATGTTTGTGTCTGAAACTTTCTACATAACACCTAAATACAAAGAACTTAAAAGTAGCAAGGATTCCTAAAGTATAATAGATCTTTTTAGGTATTTTTCAGCCATTCTTTTTTAGCCTCCTTTAAACAGTTTTACTTAGCTCTGATCTTACTATTTTTTCCTTGAGAAACATTTATAGCTCTAAAGGAAATGAAAGCTGCTTGTACACATATCCTGCAGAAATTGAGAAATGCACTTAATTAGATCTATTAGAAGTACTTAATGTAAAATGTTTGGGTCTTAAGATGCAAGGCATTCTAGTGCTGTGTCCCAGTGACTAGAAGGGAGGACTAGTCACATGAAGATTGGGATCCCCTGTATCAGAATGTCTTCACCAGAGCTATGGCTCATGTTCTTACCATGGTAGGTGCCTGGTGCCTTGGCTGAACTGAGCTCAGTGGCTGTGCCCAGGGCAGAGCTTGGAACCCTCTCCAGGGGCAGCTACTCACTGCTGAGCTCCTCCTGCTCCACTCCAGTTTAAAGGCAGAAAGGTTGTTATGAAATTAAACCCCAGTGAGAAAAGAAATAGCTGTGCCTGTGCTCTAATCCTCCCCCCCCCCTTCCTGTCTTTTGTTGTTTTGCTCCTTGTGTATTGCTTTTTTTAGCATATACAACACTGAAGCACATAAAGTACATTATCAGGCCAGGCATGATTGCACCAGTCACCGGTACGTGAATAGCAGTTGCTGTTGCAAACATCAAACATCTGTTCCTGGTCCTACTGGGGATGGTGTATCCCAGATGTATACCGCTATAGTTTGCTTTGCTTTATTGTTTTTTACTGTCTGAACTCTGGGGTTAGGTTCTACTTTCTTTTATGATTTCAAAGCCATTAATATTTTAAAATATTATCTGGAACTATTCTGATCAGTTTGCAAGTGGCAATATTTTTTCAGTAAGCATTTCTGAGCAATATGTTGCTATGTTCATTACAGAATCTAAGTGCATAACACCTGATGTGCACTTCTTTCACAGGCCAAAGAACTCTTCATGCAATTGATTTAAAATCTCACTTCCACTGGTAACACTTTGATGAAATGAAGTAGTAGGTATAATCAGTAGTTTCTTCTCACTGGGAACAATTGAGGGTAAATTTTCAAAGTGTGAGATTTTGATGGGTATATGTAATTCCAGTTACAGGTAGTGCTGTGGCAGAAATTGTGCTTGATGCTTTGAGAGTGCTTTCCCTACTGCTTCATATCAAAATTATGTTAACAGGAACACTACTTTAAATTTGATCCTTTGTCATATTGTCTTTTCTGTAACTGTAGACTCAAACCTGATGATTACATCAGAAAAACATGAAAAGATTCCCTTAGTGCTACACATATCCATTGAAACCAGTCAAGTTACTGAAGTGTAGAATTCGATCTTAAATATTATGAATGTGGACATGTCTTCCTCATCATATTGTTTTGTCTCTTCTTGTTCCTCATAATATTGTTGTCAGTTACTCACAGTATGGTAAGAGCAGCAGGTAGTAACATCTACACTGAATCTGGAAGAAAAGGCTTTGAGCAATGACTTTCCCATTGCTATGAAACAGTTTCAGGGCAATCTAACTGGGAATTTGCCCTGTGTAGCTGGATATTTGAAGACCCAGTGCACACACAGTGTCCAGCCTGACTTTAGAGTCTCTTTCTGCTTTCTTTAAGAGACCCTGCGTGTCTCTAACAGTGGCAGTGGAATTTGCTGGGGACTTGGACACTCTCCAGCTACCTCTGTGATCTTCCAGGGCAACTAGCATAGTTAAAATCCATTATCTTATGTTAAAATAGGTGGAATAAATCTAATCTTTCAGGCCTTTTATTTCATTAAGGAAATGAAATAAAGAAACTGTTCTGTATACTGTTCTGTTTCCAACTCTTTCTTATGAGTACTCTTATGAGACCCACTCATCTGCCTGAAACAGGCTTTAATATTGAAAGATGTCATATACTTCTGTTCTCAGTCTGAAATACTGAAGGTAATTTCCAGTGATAAGGAAAAAATTCTTTCTGTGAGCATGAAGTAAAAAGCAGGTGTCCAACTACAAAATTTTATCTTCATATGTTTTTCATTAGTCCTTAAAATTCAAGATCAAGCTCCAGAAAAAAACTTGCATTCATTTTCTTTATTTTTCTGTTTTGGAAGGTGTTTTAAAAGTGTTATCCATGATAAATAAAATATTAACAATCTCCTTTTATCGTCTTTGTTGAAATATTTATAGCTAATCTTATTCTTAGTGAATTGCAATGAAAATTTAATTATCTTTGTGCAACCGAGGCAACCATATTGATTAATATAGCAAGCTGAAATCAGTATTTCACTGTAATATAATCAACATCTTTATAGTGATACACTTAGTATCCTATATATTTTATTATTAAAATGTAAATATGAGGTTTTCTTAAATGACAGTGCAGACTGGTTAAAATGAACAACAAACTTATGGTAACACTGTTGCTCTCCAACTGCTTAAGAAGAGATCTGTAGTATAGCAATTGTAATTCCCCTTGCTTCACAGCTGTGGACCCTGGGGTTTTGTGTGTGTTACATCTGTAAATTATAGAGTATTCAAAAATAAACTAATTGTAATGATTGTTAAAACTAATTCTGAACTGGATCCAAGAAATGTGTAAAGAAGACTACTTCATGCAAGACAGTGATGGCTCAGGTTTTGGGTCTGTCAGTAGCTAGTATTATAACTGGGGGTCACCAGTCACTGTGAAAGTGTAAAATTCTGGAGTCTAAGGATTCAAATAATTCATCTGGATCTTCAGATGCTGGATTTGCATATGTAATAGACTTGTTTTTTGCAGCTAACAGGGGAATCGGTGAAGCTGTCACAGCCCCCATAGTGTAATTTGGAGTTCCTCTTACTGAGCACACCTGAAGTGGTGCTCGCTCTGACCTGGACTGGTCTGCCCCTCCACGTGGAGAAGGGCTTACACAGAGCCCGCTGGGCTAGCTGCATGGCGGATGTCTTTTCGCTATGCAATTGCTCTGTGCTGTTTGAATGGTGCTGGGGGACTTATTGCGATGGACCTGCAGGAACAGAAAGGCTGTGCTGGGATGTGGGGAGCAGTGGGAAGGAAGAGAGAGTACAAGAAAGGCAGATAAGGAGGAAATTTTAATATGCAGTTCAAGCATTGTGTTATGAAAACAGGCGGCATGCTAGATATGAAGACCTGTCAGTCTTGAGCATGGGGGGGGGGGGGGTGTCCAGCTGTGAGAAAGTGGTGGGAGGCGAGTGGCTCAGGTGAGTCTGCCTTGCTGCTTTGCTGACATGGAGTATGCTAAACTCATGCAATGAACATACCCTCAGAAAGTGAATAGGTGTATAGATGTATTGTGTGCAGAAACCGATTAATTCATTCACTGTGTTTATTAGCTACAAATTACTTCCCTTCATGACTACAGATATGCACATGTACAGTATTGCTTGCATATTACAAGCTTTCTTCAGACGCACACTGGGATAGTACGCCACTTTGACAAAGCAGTTAAAAACCTGCCCAGATAACCACAGGAGTTACCCCCATTAACATCAGTGGCTCTGCTTGTAAAAATGTTACACAGGTGACTATGTACTTCTCAAAGATGAGTCCTGGCTTTATGTAGTGTTATCTAGTATAAGAAGTCTAAATTTATAAGAAGTCCTGTGGTGTACTACAACTTCATTCATAGGAGATAATGTGCTGGAAGAATTGCAATAGCTGCCATAATTGCTAATGGTGTCAGAAACATTACCATAGTACTGTAACAGGTTACATTGTTTCGTCCCAACAGTAAGTAATTTCTGTCTCTGTTTTAAACGAAGAAATGTCTCTACTCTATGACTATTTGCATATACATAATTACTTCTAGCTGGTAAAATGGCAGTTAATGAATACTTTAACTGAAGAAATCAAAGATAATCCGTTTAAATTTGAAAGTCTTACTGGAATGCTAATTTACCATTTACTGTATGTGAACAGATAATGGTTTCTCATCTTATGAAAGCTTTATGAGAAAATACTGAGGGATTCAAACAAAAGAGGAAAAATGTATTAAGCCTCACTGAAGAGAGACGTCAGTATTTTGTCTTGAGATCTTCTAACTTCAGTTTTACAGCTTTGTGTACAGCTGGCTTGGTACAATCGATTGGTTGGTACAGTGTAACGGGTCAGAACCTTGCATGTTAGTAGGATACAAGTTTTGAAGCCAAACTGACCAAGTCCTATGTTTCTTTTCTGATTTACCTCATACGTTGGCTGATAGTGTAGTTGTGAACTGTCAGCATACCATAAACTTCAATCTTTAATCCATTTTGGGGAATAAATTTATTGGGAATGAGAGGAAGGAAAGAGGTTTCTTAAAACTTTACTAGGCTGGGAGATAGGAGGTGCAAAGAGCTGGATCAACCCTCACTAGACTTTGTTATGTCTACAGTTAGGTTAATTTCCAGGGGTTTGGCACCTGCAGGTTTGCTTTTTTCTGACTGGAGCAGTCAGTTAGAAACTGTCACCAATCATCTCTAATTTCTGATACATATCCATTAACAATTGATAGTTAGCAGAAATAATGCAGAATTCTTTAATAAGGTGATAATTGTAAGGAAGTGGAACAATAATATGTTTGCTAGAGTGCTTTATTTTCTCTGTATCTCGCAGCACACCACTTATCAATTGATCTGCTCAAGTGTGTATTCTAGACAGCAGGGCAGGCTGAGCTGACTCCTTTTCAGATCCGATTGCACAGTCCTAATTTAGATAAGAATCCCGGCAGAGCCAGAGTATGACTTAAAATGACATTTGAAGGACCAGTCCCATTGTGAGATTTAATTGGCTTAATCATGAATTTTCCTGCCACAACAGTCTTTCAGTCATGTAGAAGGAAGAAGCATTTGTGTGTGTGGGCATGAGTAAGAAGAAAATTTAAAGTGTGTAAATTGATTATGGTTTTGTATAGTTCGTTGTAAATGGGATTTTATGGAACATATTTGTACAGAATTTTCTCTAATAAGACCTTTTTATCATCTTTTTAAAATCAGTGCTGGTTGATGCCTTGTTTGTGCTTTTACTTCATAGTTAGCATACTTTAAATTAGTGGGCTTTGAATATGGACACTTTCTTCAGTGTGCTATTAAAAAAGATTAAGAAAAAAGTATTTTTTAAAATTTAACAGATAAACTCATAAAACAAGAGAAGTTAAGGTATGGACTCGTGTTTTCCTGACCATTATTACCCTCATAGGAGGAGGAAGGAGGATTGCCGTAGTTGGGGGATGAGCTATCACAGCAGGAAACTAACTTTGAGGGCCTTTAAACATTTTTTGTTGTTTCTTAACATCCTTGCACCGAATGATTTCCCCTTTCTGTTCTTCCAGTTCCATCTGATTCCACAGTGAAGCTGTGAAGACAAAAGCAGTAATTGGGGCCATAAGGTCTGGAACAGATGGAGAGAGAAAGAGGATGGAAATGGTAGGAAATACTGTTGTATCAGGCATGTCTATAAGTTTCTGTCATGAATAATTTAGACTAAGATGACCACACAGGTGAAAGAATTTGAGTGAGAAAAAGATGAACCTGTTTACCAGGCTTGTGTACTAAGTCTTTGGCTGAAGAAGAGACTGAAATTAGACTTTGAGCCTTAATTCCTGTGTAATGTCTGTAACGTATAACACGCTGGGATGGGCATTCTGTGTTGAGCACTATTCACAATGAGCTTCAGATATCCAGGGGACCTTTGTAAATACTTCAAAATAAATTTAGTAACAATGAAAGACATTTTTAAAACAGAGCAAGTAAAGAGCATTTTCCTTTACTTTTGCTAGAAAACATGAAGCTAAATTACTTTCCATTCCTTGGAAATTCTTAACCAATGCTCAACAAAGACAAAAAGTTCAACTCCTTTCAAGCTTCCTTCTCAGAAAACCAAACCAATACAAGCCACACACCCCACCCCACTTCCCATATACATGCATCTCTAATACACGTTAATTTTTATAGCAGTTAATATATTTGTAATTATTTTCCTCCAGAAAAAATCACAAGTACTGTACTTTTTCAATAACATATAAACAAAGAACCCTGTTTCATCTTTAATAGACCTGATGTGCTACAGAATTGCAATAAAGCACCTGAGAGCACACTTCACTAAAGGATGTTACCACACCTATCTTACTTGAAAGATTGTCCCGGAAACAAAATGGTAGGTAGGTTTGTATAAGTTACAGGACAAATACAATGATGTTGAAAACTATCTCATTGTTTAGTAACATGGATAGGAACCTTTGGAAATAGCTTTTGAAGCAGGAAAACAAAAATATGTGTTACAAATAAAAACAAATAAAATATGCATCTCTTTCATCAGATTTAGAGTGGCTGATATGCGGCGTAATAAGGCACAGGATTCTCTGGAGTTAATAGAAAATAATTTGTTTCAATAGGTGATATAAAATAATGTTGAGGTGAGAGTAAGACCCAGTAATTTGCATGTATTTCTTGAACTTGACTTCCTTGTTTTATTCATACATATTTAATACCTTAGAATTAATCTTAATTTAATATTACTTCAGCTCAAATATTAACACAGCATTTAAAGTTGAGTCCCTGCCTGCGCAGGACAATGATCATCATAAAGATCTTCAAGATGGCTGTTCAAAAGTTGCTTTTCTCAGCAGGGAGAGAGACTGGTATGATTTTAGGGTTGTCAGATGTGCTTTGGAGAAGAGTCATCATCTATATTAAAATATCATCATTAATAATTTTTGAGTTCTGCTCAGAAATGAATGTGGGTAAGTAGAGGTTTTCTGTTTATCTCAGCAGATCTGAGCCAGGTTTGGATGGAGGTTGGAATTCCTGCACCAGACCCTGCTGTGACCCTCCAGCCTGGGCTTCCCCAGTGCTGGAGACACATCAGCCTATGCCTGTTTTTAGAGAAATTTTTCTCCAGCAACATGAGAGGGGAAAAAAGACAACTAATTCAAGTCATGTAATACTTTACTCTTCTTTAGGTATTGATGTGTCTCTTAATGCCTGAAGTGCTAAGGCTTGGACAATAGGCCCAAGCCAGAGTTGCCCTATAGATGAATCCTGTATACTTTATTAGTATAATACCATTGTATTTGTAGGTATTGTACTAAACATGTTTGTGCTAAATATACACTTATATATATCCTTATCTTTCCTTGTGTATAGGCAAGATAGACAGCTGTCTCTGTGACCCTGTTGACCCTGCGACCTGGTGTGAGACCTTGCTCATAAATCAATTAGATAAGCTGGGAAACTCCCTTAGTTTCTTCCTTGAGCCCTGGCCAGGCCCTGGGAGAATCTAACGTGAGAACAGAACCAGGTGTTTCCGCTTAAAACAAAGGTGCCAGCTATTCTGGCTAGCTAATTTTTTGGTATATAAGGCTGGACCCACTCACAGCGACTTTGGCAGCTTCACCTACAGGTGGATGCACCGTGCAGGATTTCCCACCTGCCGGGACAGGCTCTCCAAACCCTCGCTGTGACCGGGGCTGCCCAGCCACTGCGGGGCTGGGTGATGGGAACATATGCAAGTGGTGATGGATCTTTCTTAATCTCCATTCTCTTTCACAGGTAGTAATGATCTGATGCATTACATGGTATTTTCCTATTTGTTTAAGTGTGCTGTTCTGTCTTTTCTTACTGTATGCTTTCTATATTATTCTGTTACATTATTTATTTATTTTAAGTAAAATATGCCTACTCTTTTCACTCTGGTGGCTGAGTTGAATTGGTATCCCTGATCAGCAAAACAATGTCTTACTCCTCCTCTCTCTTGTTGGATCATCCTCACAGCTTTTTTTAAAGAGCCAGTTCAGTGTGTAAGTCAGTGTTTAATTTCTCAGATCAAATGCAGTATGTAATCAAGCAAGAGTTTTTTTAAGAATCACAGGGCTTGCTTAGTAGGACTGTTCAGAGGAGGGTGTCTAACCAAATACTTGATAACCAGATACTTCTGAATGTGTTTTTTGTAACTGTCCTATTGTATTATTGAGCTGATTTTCTTTTGGGGAAGAAAAAAAGCTAAGGAAACTTTTCAGTCACACTAACGGAAAGTCATTGCTTAGCAGGCAAGTGTTTGGGGGTTCTGACAGCAGAGATGTTAGAAATTCAGAGGTGCAGATACTCTTGGCAGAAACACAGTACTTATTCTACGTGGCTTAGTTAAGTGGTTTGGAATTTGTGACTGCCACAAGTTTCATGAGAATAAATAATGACCACAGGATTACAATTTTAGTATTAATAACATTTTAGCCTGCATTTTAATGGTGCATTTATGTCTTCATATGGAACATATTATGCTTAAAGACTGGAAAAAGAGGAAATATTTTGAATCTTTAGCTTGTGCCCACAGAGGATGGAGTCAACAGTCCATACTTGCAAGAAATATATGCTAAATCATTTCATTTTGTATTGCAATAGATGTCAGGTCTGCACACAATCAGCTGACAAGGGAGTAACTTCCTAAAACACTCTGAACTGATTGCAATTACCTGACCATGCTCTACCATTAATTACATTCTGTGGTCACTGCAGCACAAACAAAAATGAAAAAACCAGAATGAAATGTCAAGCATCCTTCTTTATATACCTTGTTTCTTATGAAATTTATATTTGTTCTACAGAAATAATGCTGAAATTAAACACTTGGTTAATGGGAGCTATACACATTAACTTGCATATAAATGTATGACTTGTGATGAAAGTCTTAGGCTCAGGTTGTAAATGGGTCAGCAATAATAAGCGACTTATCAAAAAAGAAAAATTAACTTATGTATTGAGAAACAGGTGTTTATTCTTTCCCCTCCTCCTGGCCTTTACAAGGCAATTGTTATAGTATGCACTGAGCATAGTTATGTGGCCATATCATCATGGTTTCTCAGAGCATTCTTTTATTTCAACCTCCAGCAGCACAGCCGCTTCTCCACTAATTCTCTACATAGAGCAATTAAACACTGACAGATACAGTATTTACAGTAGTTTAGCAAAACTTTTTGGAGCAATTGAATATAGAAATAAAGAGATAATATCCTGTTATACTGGGAAACAAAAATTGAAGAATTTACTTGAGGTGTTTCTTTCCCCTTCCTTAAGCAGAACCTGAAATCACATAGCACCTTCACAGTTCCTTCCACCCTGATGAACCATTTCAGGAAGCCACTTGAACACTGATATCTACTGAAACTTGAAATGGTGCCCTGGTCTACTCTGGAACAAATTTCCTACAATCTAGTTAAGAAGACACTGAAAACAGCTGAAGTCTGAAATTGTCTCATAAAGTCTCTCTCAGTGGGTTTCTGATGAGTCCCATAGGTTTAAAACTGTATTTTCTCATCCAAATATTTTTTTCACTTTCCATATAAAAGTTCAGTATAACTTTCAAATGAAAATGAAAGATCTCATTTCTTTAAATAAATACTAAACTAAAAAAAAAAAAAGGCACTTGTACCTGAAACACCATTGTCACAAATTCTGTTTCCGGATATAAAACTCATTTCATCTATGAAGATTTTTTTACCATCTCAAGTTCTTCTCAAGCAGATTAACTCTGCCTGTTGTTGCTGTTAAACATATCAGCATTATCTTTTTCTTCCATACTCTTTCTTCCCATGGAATACTGCTTTCTTACTATTTTTTTTTTCCTTTGCCTGTAGCTTAGGAAACCACATTTTGGGGTGCATATGACATCCACTGAGACTGAGAAGAAGTACTGTTGATTTAAATGAGATTTGGGTCAAAAGGTTAATTATCCATTAATTCTTTTTCATAATTTCATTTGTAGTTTTATCTTTTCACTGTTGCTTGAAACACTTCATAATTTGGGAAATTGATGATGATTTTCACTTCTTGTTTTGTACTATCTTCTGAAATACTAAGATTGAAGTAGTATTAAATAGCAGATTTCATGGAAGCACCTATTTTTTTTTTCAGAATTAAAATTATCCTGAGACCACTTTTAGAGTCTTTGAAAGTTACTTGAATGTATCACAAAGAATAATTTTTCCATTCTATTCAATTTTTGTAATTTTGTTAAAAAGTGAACTGTACATGCTTGTAGTAGAAACAAAACCAAACTCTTGTGGCCTCTTTCATTTCACTCTAGATGTTTGATTCTCCAGATATTTGGCCACTTGTTATGGAAGATCAAATGATATTCAGAGAATGATGAGATCATCACCTGCTTTTTTAGTTAACCCATTTGATATTTTTTATTCTTGGAAGCCTCTTGATTTTTTTTCTTGGCTTTTGTTTTGTACAGAGTAGATGGTGGAATTATTACCTTACTTAGATGACATGAAAAAAAGCAAATTTAAGTCCAGTATCTTAAACATTTCTAAGCATTCTCTTAGCAACTTCTGTAACAAATATGTGCAGTGTTGGAGGTTTTGCTGTTGTTATCATTGTTGGTTTAGATAATAACTTCTCCACTGTCTAATATTTTTTCTTCCTGCTTGTATCTAAAACCAAATTTCTTAAAATAGATCAACTTTACCAATCTTTGAATTCCTCATCTGCACATTTTTATTTATTTTTCTGAAGGTGTTAATCTGACAGTGCCATCTTCTCTGATTCATGTGCAGTGCCTCTGAAGTCAGTGAGTCTGGCCCTTAGCAACAGTTTGTTAGTTTTCCCATTTGGCTTTTCTCTTGATTCTTAAAAAAAAAAAAAATAAAAATCTCTAGCTGCTTTGGCTGTCACCAACATTTCTCTTTATCCCTTATTTTTTTCTCTTGAAAATCTAGAATATATATTCTTGTTTGTTTTTGTTTCTTGTGTGCCAAATGCACATTTTTGTTTTAGCTTAGGTTTGATTTGTTCTGAGATGGCATTGCTTGGTTTTCTTTCCCCCACCTTAATGCAACGGAAATGTGATTCTTCTGAATATTGTTAGTGATGTTCTTCATGATTTCCACAATTCTCCTTTGATCTATTACTTCATTACATTCACAAACTCATACTTTGTGCATTATCTTCATTTTTTGCATCCTAGTCCTTGCATTTCTCAAACTTTCTAGGGGAAGCATGTCTATCACTCCATTTATAAGTGACTTCTTAATTTATAATTGCAGACACCACTAAGGAACAATCCTTTTTTTTTCAGATTTTGCTTTGCACCTCACGTGTTCTCTGTGGTAGGTTTCTTGGAGGTAATCTATTTCTCATGTTTTGGGGTTTTTTTTAAATGTGTATTTATATATCCCACCTTTAAACATCTTCTACATAGTCTTTATTTTTGTTTCAAACATACCAGTGTTTTTTCTCAATTATTAAAGACAGTTTTTCTTTAATCATGCAGTTTCAACTCTACTTTGATTGCCTTATCAAAATACTTATTAGCAGATCTGTGGTTCCATGTACCTGTTATTTTTATCATTGTATCCTGAAGATTATGTGTTTCTTTTCCACTTGATCATTTATAGGTGTATTTCTGACTTGAACATGTAATAGAAAAATAAATAGGAAATAGCTTCTTCAACCACCAAAATTCACTACTGCTCATTATTCCTCTGAGAGTTTTTAAATTGCTTTGTTCAATTTCCTCTGAAAATAAATTCTCCTTAATAAAATTACTGTGTATAAAAAGGACATGAGAGTACACATTGCTTTCAGGCAAACGGAATGTTTAAGCTTTGCAGAGAATATAAAGGTGATTTTGCTTTTCAAGTGATGGAGAATTTAAGAAAACTACTGTGATTTATTTTGTATAGGATCTGTTCTGAGAGAGAACTTGCACTTTATAGTATAAAGGAATCTTGATGCACTCCTCTTTAGAGCAAATTGCACAGAGAAGGTATTTTAACCTTCAGAGCATTCTTCATTAAATTACACCATCTTTCACACAAAAGATTTATACATAGGACCTTTTCTAGTAGAAAAGAGTTTGAAACTATTTTCTGCACTGTATATTTAAATAAGCTATTTTAATTATTATTAAGGGAATCTTTATTTTGGGATTAATTGTATATAAAGGCAGTTACCTTGTTTCAGTGATATGCACCTATGTAGTGTTAAAGGAAGCTGTACATGATAGAAGTTAGTTACAAATGCACATGCAGACACACAAACCCTTTCAGACTGTAAAATCTGTAAGTTTCTAAAGTCTGAAGGAGTTTATTATCCTTATCTCTAGCTTTAGGGGTGTAGGATATCAGACTTGCACTAGTATTATATCTGTGAGTTTTCCTTTGTGCTTTGCCTCCTGTTTCTGACTTCTAAGGGGAAAATTCCACAGAAGATGTTGCAGCAGGACTGTCTGCCACATTTCTTTCATCCTCCTCTGCTACTTCCATGCCACTTATTCCCACTATTCCCAACCTTGAGCGAATAGCTACTGTGTGCCAGTATTTGCAGATGCAATCAGTAATGTACAACAAATACTTCAAGAGGCCATGAAGGTTGTCATGTGGAAATCACCTGGTTTTACTCTGTGTACATTAAATAAAATACCGAAGTCTGTACCTCTTTCTATTTATGTGCTGATCTTGCTCCAGTTGTCTTACAGGCAGAGATGAAACCCATCATTTTTATAATGAAAGCATGGACCAAACTCATCTTTCTTCCTTTATTGCTAGTCAAAAGTGTGAGAATATCAATGATCTTAGATTCCAGGTGTAGGAAAGGACATGGCTCTTCATATGACTTCTTTAAATTAAATAATAATAATAATAATAATAATAATAATAATAATAATAGCATAGTTTAACAAGATTCCATGAACCTAATGATAGGTAAATAAATGAAGGTAGCATGGGATGCTCCAGTACAGAGTTGCCCCTGTGGTGAATTTGGTTGCATTAGGGGCCGTATTACTGGTTCTGGCTCTAAAGATCTTTCTAGGTAACTCATCATCAAGGGGTTAAAACCACTTCTGAACAGAGAGAACTATACCTGACTCCAAGCATGAAATTGTATCTTTTAACTCGATGTGTAAGAATATTGTTTCAAGGAGAACTTGATTTCTACCTACAAACCTCACGTACCTAGAAATATCTCCAGGACTTTAAGTGATCAGGAATATTTGTCTAGAGATTGAAGAAGATATTACTCTACTGCGTGAAAAATAGAAAGTTGACTCTAATATGGTGCAGTGAGTAACAAGGAGAATAAAGCTCTAATGCAGGAGGTATGCTTGAGGGAAAGAGATCTCTGGAAACTAGACTGAGAACTTTAAAAAATTAGGATTTTTCTATGTAATCTCCAGTACTTCCTGATCCAGGAGATTTATTTTTTTTAAAAAATATATTCTATTTTTTATTTTACCTTTCAGTACTTCTGCGTGAAACCCCAAAACACAAAAGTATGGGGAAAGAAGTCAAAGGGAGCAACAGTGGAAGCACTTGCATTAGTTCAGATGGATTTTTATACGGTTCAAAAAATTGCAATCTAGTAAGAAGCTATCAATCTGAATATAGGATGAGTGTAGGGCTCTCCAGTTAGAAAAGTGTACCATTTTTCCCTGTTAAAGATGTACTTTTTCTTGATTTCTCTGAACTCCTTGATGTGCTTTGTAGGTCTTCTAACATTTAATTAAAACTCTCTAAAACTAAAGCCTTTGCTACTTTTTATAGGTTACCGAGCAAGAGAGAGAGGGGAAAAAAAGCACCTAAAATGTATCCCTGAAATTCTCAGACTGAAGAATAACCATTCTGGTTTGCAAGGACAAAGTTTTTATAGCATAATGATAACTGCTTTTCACTAAAACTGAGGAAGCAATAACTCAGGAGGTTCACCTTGGACTCATTAGTTACCCATCATGGTGGTGTAGCATGAGGATTTTGGGATAAAAAAACAAAAGAGATATCAGGATCATGTCTTGTGGAAAAAGAATGGACTTTTAATCTAAAAATCCATGAAGGCAAAATCTTAATTCACAGGATTCTGGAAAGAGTGTTTAAGCGAAATACCCCTTTCAAAAAGACTGATCTTACAGACAGAAGTCAGCAGAAATTTATTAAATAGAAATATGGGTAAGGCAGCATGGTTCTTGAGGAAAAAGTGATGTTTTGAGATGGATTTTAGTTTTAGAAATCCTTACTGGTTTTGCTATTTAGTTATTTCTTCTGAAAAGTTTTTACTTCCTTTTCTGACTGGGATGATTCGTGACCCAACTACCAAGATGAATAAGCAAGCAAATCCAAATGGCTCTAAAGAAATCTAGGCAATAAGCTGCAAGTTTGTTTTGGAAGTGACAGTGCAATCTTCCTTGAAATCCTACACTCCTAACACCAGACTATATCTGTCTATATTTGTCAAAACCTTTATATTTGTGCAGACCTCTCAAAAGATACATAAATAAACACTGACACACTTTGTATCTCCTTTTAGCATGAGTGGACAGTCCATTGCCTTTAAGAATCTAATAATTAATTTGTATATACCTTTTCTACAAGTACAGTCATGTTAATAACTCATGTCAGCTATGCAAGTTTTAAATTAACTTAATTAAGGGACATTTCAGTGACATCTAAAAAAGCAGCTAATTATTTACTTGCTAAAAGAGAGGAAAAAAATGTATCTATTCACATTCAAAGCAGGATCATTGCATGTGTGGAACCTGCCAGCGCAAAAGAAAGCTGATGCTATCAGTTGTCTTTTTCTGGTCATATCTGGAAAGGAAGCAAAAGGACCTCTTTTGTCTTCTGTTAAAAAATATTACGCTGCATCATCCCTAAATCAAATTGCATTCTGAATTTGAGAAGCCTGTACAAGGGCCTGAGGCAAAAACGTTTGTGTGTTCTTTTTCATAATATCCCATTTAATGCAAGATCTTCAGTTTCCCAGTCTTTTCTCTTTTGAAAAATGTAGTTTTGGAATGTAGCTTTCTATCCAGTAAGAGCAGCTTTATTACCTTGAACTTCTCCGATGTCATCACCAGGGTTAGCAGAGTTTCACATCATGACACCTGTCTATAACCTAGAATTAGATGACAGGTATAGCATTTCTTTTTGTAATAGCTATTCTTTGTTGTATCTGGTCACAGAAATGTACTGGGTAAAGATCAGTATACCATTTCATGTTTAGGATATTTAGATAGAAACATCAAACAGTTTAACAGAATTTTCTGTAATATGTATAAATAATTTAAAAAGAATAACATTCTTGGGAAAGTAATCACCATTTAAACCTGAACTGAGCCACCTCTTTGACAAAAAATGAAGATATATTATTTGAGAAATGTAGCTATGTCTAATGCACTCTTTGGAAGTAAGAGTCTGTACTTGTGCATACTGCATAAAGAAAATATACTGAATTATTTCATTAGATACTTGTCAAGATAATACAGTTCTCAAAAGGAGTTAAATGAAGAAGAATATATGGTTGCTTCAGTTACAGTAATGGCCCACATCTGTCATGCCAAATTGTTAACTTTCTAGTGTTTGTTCTATGTTTCTGACAACAGGTTATTTATTCAAACTTGTGAACATTTTAAATGTTGGAGGGAGACTGTATGAAAGTGTAAGATTCCCAAATGGATAATATACCATATGTTGTGGTTTTGGAGGATCTGTCTGTGTGTTCAGTTATACCTCGGTCATTCCAGCTGGTTACTGACACATGCTTTAATAGATGAAGTTTCAGACATTATCTTTTTCCAAGTGAAGTTAACAATTAAAAACTAGTATTAAGGAAAGACAACTATTATAATGATTAAAACCAGCCTTCTATCTCAATCAATGGACAGTGCTCACACAGTCACAGAGGGAAGCTGAGCGCCACCAGAATTGTTGGGTAACATTTGATTTTAGACCTGGAGTGACTTGAATGAGTTCCTTCTCAAATTTATTATTCAGATTCTGTTTGCACATCTGTGCCAGTAGCAGTTTCAGGATGCTGTTTCAGATTGATGGGTTAAGAATATTTTAAATTGAAAACAGAAGAATGACAGAACTTTTACAGCATGCTGGGGACAAACATGTTGATGATGCCCTTCTTATGACCAACTAAAAATGGTTTTCTGCTAGAAAGTAGTGAAATGAATTTTTAGAAATTGATTGAATCTGTGCTTTATGATTTGATCTAGTGCTGTGGTAGTTGGTAATGGCTGAAAAGTTCATATAGCAGGAAAGCTAATTTAAGTATGTTGTTGCTTCTCTTTGCACTTTAAATTTGCAAATTGCGTTCAATTATTTGGCTTATTTCAAGAACCTTGAATGAGATTAAAAGTGTCACAAAACAAGGAACTGAATTTTCTTGCTTCCCATTGTAATGGGATGCATCTGTTCTGACATCTTTTTAGTAAGGTATCATTTCGAAGCATTCTGAACATTTCTGTATGAAATGAAAGCAGATGAAAGGATAGAAAATCTGGTCTTTTAGTTTACAGTTGTGAAATGGACTGGTGAATTCCATCTTTCCAAAGATAAGCTGGATACCCCATCAGCCTTGACTATGGAAATAAGAATGGCCAAGTGAGTGTCAGCAACTGCAGGTGGTGTTAGGACACATGAAGAGGCAACATTTGTAACTATCAAGGTAGTTAGTATCTGTGAGATGTTTTGTGCTCAATTTCTATATCTCTTACCTACAGTCTTGAGGGATAGAAAGTTTTTTTGTCAATTCAGGATGAAGAATGACTTGAAAGTATGGGTTTTAGTCCTGAATCACTACAATGATGCTTAATTATGATGTTCAGGATCAAGTGAGGGAATGATTTCCTGGTGTAGTCAGGTGTGTCTGTTTCCATTTGGTTTTCATGTGTGTCTTCTTGCGTTTTTAATGCAACTTTGTGAATTGGAAGTTGGATAGAAATATACATATATTCTTAAGAAGGCTTGTTTTGTTTTCTGTCTCAGTGACAGTGATTATTGGCTGGAAAGTCTTTTTAAAAAGTGGGAATGCATATTTTTTTTTAAATTGCAGTGCCTATAATCAGCAGGCCTCATAATCCATTTCAGGGTTACAGATCTTCATGCTCCATTATCTCTTCCATATGACTTACTGAGAGATGTATGTGCCACGGCTGAGTAACAGCACAGTCAATGCTTGTCACATGTAAAGGAATTTTGCTAGCAGTACTAATGATGAGCTACAAGTAATGTTCATCCAACTCTGCAATCAGAGATCCTGACTTCCTTGCTGTTGTTCTGAACAATGTTTGTTTCAAGGATTTTTAGAGCACAGACATCTAATCTTCGATAGTCCCTCAAGTTCAAGTTTGTTCCTTATTATAAACAGAAGATGCATTAGCTCTCTGTTAGTCATATTGGGTGGGATAGTGGATTTTTTTGGTACAAGACATGATTCAGGTTACTGTTTGCAGCAGTACCATAAAGGTCCCTGTTGTTGGTTATTTCAGCTTTAGTGGCAATTTTGAAGCAAAGATGAACTCAGAATTGGGTAATGGACTACAAGTAAATACTACGAGTGCTGTATTAAGGCACACTTCTGCTGAGTTAGCTTTCCTTCATCTTTCTAGGTGCTGTTTCTTTCAAGCTTGCTAATTCTGTTGACTCATAAAAGAGCAATGTGAAATCTAGCGGTTCGTTGTTTGGCATTGCAGGAGGATTATGTGCCATATGGGACCACGACAATAATTTATAACCTGAGACCTGTTCACATTGCTCGTGCAATCTAGGCAGTGCACCATGCCCAGTACCCTGGCTTCAGCTGGAAAAAATGCTGACAAGCAATTGATAGGGAAAATAAGTAGGAGTGATGGATAGTTCTTATATTTATAGCTAAGACTATTTATTCTTGCATAAATTCAGAGTATCGTATTCCTCCTCATCCATGCTTGTGAGGGAATGCAAATATATTGATTATCTGTCATCTTTAGGTATAGATTAGATTCAGGATTTGTCACTGTAATTTCCATTAATCAGTGAAGATGACAAGCAACGTGTATTCTCAGGGACAATCATCACACAGTGTATGCAGCTGTGGGGCAGCTTGAGGTCAGAAAAATTACAGATAAATATGTAAACAATTTTTTTGTATTGCATTGTGTATTTTTCTATTTACTATTACCTTTTAATATATGTTTTTAATTGGTGGATGTTATTTATATACTGAAAATGTACTCTATGACAATAATTATCATTGCATATTTGGTACATTTTTTTATAACTATCTGCTTATATTCAGTGTACAATCCTGCATATATCTCATAGACCTCCTTTACCCTTTGATGACCTGCCATCTGTGCTTAAATTGTTATCAAACTGTTATCAGTGCACACCCAAAGTTGTCATTACTGTGGTAAAAGTACTGAGCTAAAACTATAGATGGGAAGACTGCAAAATTGTTTTGAAAATGCTGGATTTTTTTTTTGTCTACAGACATTGAAGCTGGGTGTCTATTTTATCTGAAGCAGTCTTTTAATAAGAATTTTTATGACACTTTTAATGAATGTACTGATTTCTACATTAAACTAGTCATTCTTTTCCTATTCTGGCATTAACTAGTGTCTTGTTTCTTTTTTCCACATCTTAACTTTAACATACTGAGAAAGTAGGATAAAGAAGAGGAGATCACAGCATCTACCTGTTTGTGTGTGGATAACAGCTGTTACCTCTGTCTTGATTAAGTACAGTATTATGCACAAAATCCACTTTTTTATGCTGAGAATCTAGCAACAAGTTTGATATTCTGTAGATTGCATTAGATTTCCCACACACTTGTTGTTTCAGGAACTGATGGTATGTTTGCAGATAAAAAGCAGAAAATACTTTTAAAATTCAGTCACATATATTTTACAGTATTTCCCAGACCTAACTTGAACTGACTCCTTTCCTTCCAAATTACACCTCCAATCAGAATAACTCTTTTCCTTAAAGTATCTTGGTTATTTCAATAATTCTCCAGTTTTCTGGTCCCATGTCAATATCTTTCTACAACACATTGGTTATTATTTTCCTAGATGTTTCAGGTATATAAAAGTTGCCTTGCATAATGTTAGTACATTAAACTAGTCATTCTTTTCCTATTCTGGCATGAACTAGTGTCTTGTTTGCCTTTTTTATTGTTATTCTGCACCAAAATGATAATTTCGATATTTTCACTTTTACCTCCAAATCAATCTCCTGAAGATTGCATTTAATTTGAAATCATATTCTTGTTTCATCTTAGAGGTTTTTCCTCCCCGTCATCTTTTACCCCATTTTATAAGCTCTATTTATCCAATCTCTGCTGTGATTTAGCTAGGCAATTTAAAACCATTAACATTAATGCAAATGGGACTTATAAAATGTTTCACATTATTAAATTCAAATAGCACGGATATAAGATGGCAGGATTAATTTAACAGGTGAGCAGTAGTGGTGCAAGGGTGAAGATTTACCACAGATGGATGGTTACAATAAGGTCAGACACCTAAGGAAATCAGGAAAGAGAGAAGTTGACTAGGAAGAGTACATCACTGATTTACAAAGCAAGCAGTGTTGGCTGGAAAAGGAGGTCTGGAAGAGATTGGAGCTTTGCTTAGAAAGTTATAGATTTGTGTCAGATGAAAAGATGCTGGCTAAAGATGACCTTGGATTAAAATAGTCCAAGATAAACAAGAGAGGATGCTTGCTAGATATAAACAGAGGAGGAAGGCAGGTGACACACAGCTTGCAGTACCAAGGAGTTCTTGCTGCCTGACTGTGATGACTCCTGACTCCAAGCACTTAGGAGTTCAGCCTCACTAGATGACTGTGAAACCCTGACCACACTGAAGTCAGTTTGGACTGCATTGAGGTCAACAGAGCAGAGATTTTCATATTTCACCGTGGTGGTTATTTTATTCTTTTATTTTGCCAGTTTTCTCATCCAGCTTCTCTTGCTTTCTTTAAGAAAAAAAGATATATTCATATAGCTCTTTAGCTGGCAGAAGACAGAAGAGTTCTAGCTGTGTGCTTTTTGTATTGGGATGAATAATTTTCTGCAAATTGTTAAGAAACAGTGTTATTTCTTGACAAGCCAAACTGCAGTTCCTTCACAGCACTTTAAGCCTCAAAGGAGGCAGTCTTTAAAAAAAATAATAATGTGTGTCTTTAAAGGCATCTGAAAGGCATTAACCTGTTTATGAAAAAAAGAGAAAAAATACAGCTAAAACTTGCTGTAAGTTACTTAATATTACTAAAAGAATAGTACTGACATTTTGAGCTTTTGAGCATATTGTGTAAATCATTCATTATTTTAGTGCAGCATCTCTGACATTTCCTTCTTTATAAATATATATTTATAGAAACTAGTGCTTTCAGAGGAAAACAGGATCTGACATAAAAATGATGCTAGCATTTAAGCTTCTGGAAGATGATAAATGTATAAATGAGTATTTAGAAACAAAATAGACAATTTGAGTTCTGCGTTTTTTTAGTGAATATGCAGATTCATAGGTCTGGTCCAATAGATACACTGTTTCGTCCTTTAGGAGAAAATTAAATTTTCTAGAGCATTGTTATGTTTTTGGTGATAGTAGGATGGGCTGTCTCTGTCAAATGTGAGACAACGGATTTGGTTTGTGAAATTAAATTTCTTATATTATCTCATATTTATACTGATTCTGTTGTTTATTCACAGAAACAAAAGAGAAACAGAGGGTCATTCCTTTCTTAGATATCTCAATTCATCTCCCCTCCTTACAGCTTATCTATTTCTTTAGTATTTTACTCTTGTTCAACAGCTTACTGAATATGTCAAAATATTTTGGTGTGTGTCTTCTCAAGTAGTACAGCCACATATTCCCATGTTATTTAAACTGTATAGCAGAGATGAAAAGCTTGACATACATTTAAATGTGCTGCTTTCTGTCCATATTTCTATTTCTCCAACATTTATCACTTCATTCAAATATTCATTCTTGCTTTGTGCTTTCTCGCTACTGCATTTAATTATTGTCAGTTTGAAACATGGTGTAAAACACTTAAGTGGAAGATATAACAGGGTGTCAACAGTGGTAAATGGGAACTCCTCTTCCCTGATAATTTGCAAATATCTCATTTATTATTTGAAGAAAGAGAGGACAAAAATAAGAGACTTTATGAAAATTAAAATAAATACATTTAAAAAAAAAAAAAAAGAAATTAGGGAACAGACTGTCAGAGATCAGACTGCGGTTTTATATCCACAAGCACTGTGGTGGGAACTGTATGCATTTTCTCAATGCTCTTTATAAGTGTGGGTTTTTCCTATACTTATCATGCCAGATTCTGAGCTGCTTTAATCTGTCCTTTCTCTACTGCTTTCAAATGAAACATAACAGTTTAACAAGTCAGAATTCAGCAAGTGTTACGTGTTAATTTAACATTCATACTCTTTGGTGTCTTCTGTCACAAATGAAGTTGCTGTGTACCATTCTGATTTACAAAGATATTTTTTGCATATGAAATAAATTTTGAAAATGTGAGCTCTCAGATCCAAACAAATAACTTCAAGTTAATCTATTATGTACACATTAATGATGGATTTACAAATCAAACTGTATTTTTCTTGATGTCTAAGTAACCAAAAAACCCCACCCATGACTACTTGTGTTAGCTATTTAGCTTACAAATTTTCTTCCACTGAGTACATTCTTCATTAAATAAAAAATAATGTTTAAATGTGCTGTGATAGTGAGCATGGACAATATCCATGACACATATGATGACTTTATAGACAGCATCATTAAATAAGTCTATATTTCTCTAAAGATTTTCACATAAATTTCCAGTAGGGAAAACCCAGCTCATATCAAAGTCAACTATGAAGACAGTATAATGTCATGTAACTCACAGGATTGACTGTAAAGCTGAGTCTATCACCATAGGACTGATTACAATAAAGTTGAAGAAAAGAGAAAAAAATACTTAACTGAAAAACAATATACAAATTTAGCCCTTCATAGTAAACAAACCAGCTTAAATCGTTCAGTCACACACTGATTTAGCATTCTTCTTTATCATTAAAAACATAAGTGCAGGTATTACAAACGAGTCATTATCTTCATGCATTTTCCAAGCTAGAATCCAGTCACTCAAAATGCCTGCCCTCGGAAGCGTAATCATATCTGGGAGCAATAGTATATCTTTTAAAAAGGAAATTGTTTCACACAAGGACTCTTTAGTGGGGCTATCTGTATACATCTGCAAAACAAAACATGTTTGGGGTGTAGCCTGAGGTTACGCTCTCTCCTGGATTGCAGAAGTACTATGCCATTGTAACTCCTCAGCAAAGGGACCCGGGCAATATTCCACACATGGCAATTTAATTTAGAAAACTAAATCCTAGGAAGTTTATAAAACCACATTAGCATGTGTCCTTGCTTCTTGTTTTTCCCTTATTTTTAATTTCTATTTATTCAAACAGAAGTACGCATGCTCAAATATAGCACATTATCTATAATGATTTTATAATCATTATCTATAAAGATTTTAGAAATAAAAAACCTCAGAAACTAGACATTTTATGATTCACTAAGTGTCAATTCAGTTCACAGTGTTTTCTTCCCTTGAGATTTAGGTAATTTTTTTATGTTTACATTTGTAAACATTTGTAAATGTTTTTGAAAAATATAACAAACGTTTTTCTTGTTACACATCTCAAAATCAGCAGAGTCTTTGTGTGTTTCCCCACTTCTTTGCAGCAAGATCCTTGTGGTTATTGCCGCATTCTAAAATAATTTAATTTTCCCCTTATCTTGCAGAATGTTTTTTGTAGAGAGTTAATTTCTTTACTGTTGCCAGCAAGATTCATTAATTAATCAAGATTTTCATTGATTTATGGATTTAGGGGTTTTAAATTATTACTATTTAGAAAAGATAGACTACAAAATTGAGATAAAACATTATCATCTTATTGTCATGCAACATTATGAAGTCAGTAATTTAGACCATAAATAAAATTATTTTAGAATAAATTTTTAAAGCTATAAAAATAAAAATAGCAATATATAATATATTGGTATGGTACTTAAATATATTAACATACATTAATATGCTTGGGCAACATTAAGATTGTAAATTATTTTAAATATTTATAAAATTATAAAATGTTAAAGTATACTTACGAAAATGCTTTAAAAAGCGACTGTATTTTGAACTTAATACAAAACCTAATATTTGTTCCTCAGCTGAAATAAATCTTTAAAGTAACTCACTCCAGTAAGTTGAACCCTATTTGCATCATTAAGTGATACATTTTCTTCTTTTTCATGGCATGTCACATGCTGCAGATACAAGCTTTAGAAGGTTTGAAAAACCATAATTCTTTATACCTAACTACTGGAGGTTAACCACTTTCAGAAATTTGGCCTGTTTTTAATGTAAAAAGTAATGGAAATCACCTTTAATGCTAACAAGATCATCGCCTTATTAAAAATTAATCTATTACTGAATTCTAATAGAAGCATTTATCATGAGAAAGTCTCTGTTCCTGGTGAGCATTTATAAATTGTGCTTTTAAGATGGATAGTACTTATTCAAATTACTCTTAAATATTTAAAACATTGTATCATTAAATTCTTGTCTTAATTTCCCTATCTTGTTTTTCTTCAGAGCTCAGGTCTGATACTGTAGTAGTAGAGGTGAGAATTTGGTAGTTAAAGTCAAGTAAAATGATGTTAGGTCACGTGTTCTGAATGAGTACGTAATTCATAATTCGTTACAGTTGTATATAATGTTAGATTAAAAAGAGAATTTGGTTTGTTTTTCTTAGTCTAATAATTGACAGACTTTACCTTATAGAAGTATATTAAAAATATATTGTGATTGGTGGATATAATTGTAGAATCAATTTCATGTCACTATAGTTGAAGATTTATTAGCATTTTATTTTTAAATTTCTGTTCCTAGTGATTTTGTAACTTGGGTGTAAAATGTTACTTGCCAGTCGCTCTTGCAACAGAAGGTTTCTGCATTACAGCAGTTTCTGAGAAAATATGTGAAAAGGCAAGGAAAGAAAAATTTATTTTTTATTTCCATATGTAATGCTTGTTCGGCTACTGCTTGGTTCATTGGCTTAAAGACATGAAAATCTGTTGAAATGTGCCTGTATGTTTTCCTGCAGGTGCCACACTTGTCACAGCACTAAGTATCACACACACAGGTGTTTTGGTCTTTGGGATTTCCAATGGCAGCCCAGGTGTGTGCTATTGAGAAGCTTTCTTTGCTCCCTGGTGGGAATCTGTTGTGGAGCAACAGATGTGAAAACATCCGTGCTATGGCAGGTCTCAAATTAGTCGTGTCCGCCAGTGTGGACTGTAGACTTAGAGTAAAGGTATGCCAGCAATTGGGCTTAGAATAGACATTACACAAGGAAAGAAATGTCATATTCTCTTACAATAGATTTATGAGGCTGTACATATGATTGCTAATGAATGTAATCTGCTTGAGCATATATTGTTGGGAGGCAATTATGAGATCTCATTAACTTGTCTTTGCACATGGTATGATGAATTTTAAAGGATCTTATCATAAGAGTGAGTCAGGGGCTCAGGCAGACTACCCCAAGTCCTCTGGGAGCGGTGATGCCTATGGAGCTAAACTGATAGCAAAGCAGCACATCTCAATGCATATGAAGGAATTTTCTCATAGCTATCCTTACATTCTCTAGTGAAGGTTTAAATGTAGGTAGAGGTTTGTGTGTGTCAGATACACGGGGATTCATTCAGTTAGATGGTGTAATTTTTTTGGTTAGATTAGTGCATTTTTTTCTTCCAGAAAAAAAAAATATTCATTGGAGGAGATTTAAAAGACAGTTTCCTTATTTTTAAGATTTAATTTTCATTTTCCTGTTATATACTTTGTTTTGCAAATAATAATAAATGTCATGTGTTTCAGTTCCCTTAGAGTCTTATTTAGAATGGCCTCTCTAAGGATATCTTTGTAGCTCTTGTCTGATAAAGGATGTGTGCTGCAGAAGTGAAATAATTCTGATAATGTTAGGTGAACATTGGAGGATTTTGGAGAAGTAAAAGCTATTAAAATTATGGATTGAGTAAACAGAAGCGCATCCAAGTCCAGGAGAATTGTTGTTGCTGTAAGAGACGAAATCTTGACCACGCTAAATTGTTTGTCAAAATGCTTATGGACTTCAGGGTCTGGAATTTCACCCCTAGATTTCACAAGTACAAACCGTATTATAACAGTGCTGTCGAGAGTTATTTTGGAGATAACTGGAAAAATCTTCATATAGATTTGTATGAAAAAAACCCTGTATACAAGGAGTTCATGAGAGGTGAACTGGAAAAAAGGGACAACTTAGAAACTACTAAAATATTTCTTTCTTACTTATAATCCATACTTCCTATTCTTGTTTGTTATGGTTTAAATATGATTGATTTATGTCTTCATGAGACAGTAGTCCTAACTTAACACAGATAATGAGGTATTTAGAACAGTATACACTTTTTCAGTCAGTATTTTTTGAGTTAAGTGAAAGCGTTCATGTTTCTGCATCAGCTCCTGGGAATGGTTTGATCTGTGAGAAGTGGGAGAAACAAAAAAAGATATGTAATATTTTTGAAAAATTCAAAATCTTTATTTGAGTAGCCCCAGTTGTCCCAAAGATTTGTGGCTTTTCAGTTAGTTCCAGAATTATGAATTATTACTACTTTCGGATGTGTTTATGATGGACTTGTACCAGATCGCAGATGTTACTTGATTTGTGGTGGTTTTATGATGCCTGTATGTCCACAAATATATTTTTCTATACAAATGTAATGCAAAATACCGTTCTTTCATTTTAAAGTGAATGACTAGTTGGTAAGATCAAGTTGAATATCGGAATAATTTCAAGCTCATTTTCTGCAGAAATATTAAGCTTTACATTACAGCAGACGATTGATCTACCTGCTCTTATAGTTTGTCTGGTGTCAGGTACCTCAGAGAGAAAAAGAGTATAAGACCTCATAATGGATTAAGTCAAATTACTGTCTCCTGGGTCTACTTTCTTTCTAACTGTAGCACTTAGTACAAGGCTTATGCTCAGGAAGCATGAAAATTTAAATTCTTTGTAATTTTATATGTAACTTAGAGTATCTTTGGATACTTTAAACACACAATGTTGTATGTATGTGTAAATGTATGGTAATTTTTAAAGCTGCTGTATGCTTGGCCTTCTCATTGTCCATTATGTTCCAGGGATTTTATAGCACGCTTAGAATTATATATTTTTTTAAATATATAATTGTATTTTGAATTTCTTTGTATTCTTGTTTTGTGAGAAAAGGTAACATGCAAGTGATGTTCTCTGGATACAGTGGTATAATTTGTTGTACTGTTGTGTGCTATATCTACCCACGAAACAAATCCTTCATTTCCCTTTTCTAAGCATTTTTGCCTTTTAATCCCCCTGTATCCTTTCTGAGATGGAGATATAAACCCCAAAAATTATATTCTTACTTTTCCAATTCTATTTTTGTATTTGTCAAATTTTGTTTCTTATTCTAAAACCGATCATTTTCTCTATAAAGTGCATTGTAATTGCTATTATGATGTTAATAGTGAGGCTGAGAATTGTTTTCTAAATGTTTATTTAATTGAAGATGTGCAAGTATCTGAATCAATTATGTATTTTACGTGTGTACAGTACCACAGAAATCAATAGTGTCTTTTGTTTCATATTGACTCGTTACACAGATTACTATGGGACCTCACAATCTTATAGTTTCCCTTCTTTTGAGACTTTCTTTTATATTTCTACTGGGAAAGAAAAAAAATTCAAGACAGTACCAATTTCTTCTCTTGATATGGAATACATAAAAATTTTTTACCCAGTCTTATCAAAAGAGTTGTTATACTGAGAGATTTACAATTAGTTCATGGTCTGCAATTTGACAGCACGTTGAAAAAAGAGGAATATTGAGTCTCAAATGCACAAGTGCTTATTTCTGAGACAGCCAAATCTATTGAATGCCTGCATGGCAACATGCAGACATGTAACAAATGGAGAGGAAAGGATTCCACTGATTCCAGCTGGCTGACTGTGTAGAAAACAATGTGTTTCCAATTGTATTTTTTTTTTTTAGAAGAAGGGTTTTGTGGTTTTGTTTTGGTTTCATTATGGAACAAGTGTTTTCCTAATTAATCTCTAGACACCTAATTGCTAAAGAACTCCAGACTAGTTAGACCCTGGAGGACTAATGTGAAGACTCACAGAAAAGTTGGTTTTCTTGCCAGGCTTGAAATATGAATCCGAATGAGAGTTTAAAAATTACTTTTTGAAGGGCACACTCAGACAAAATTGTATGTATCATCATAACTCAAGACATACAGACTTTTTCTAAATCTCAACAGTGAACTAAGCTGTGTCTTGCATTCCTATAGAATTTGAAGGCTTCAAAATCAGGGTAAAAAGTCTGTCTTTTGACCATGTTTCTTTAATTCAGACTAATCTCAAGGGCTAAGGATCTCAACATTTCCATGGGTATCCACTTACATCTTTTTCATTTTTTTAGTGTTGTCACTGGCAATAAAACTTATGTAAGATATGGAAATATTATGAACCAGTCTGAGAAGAATGTGCACATCTCAGATATGTTTCCTTGATCTTTCTCAAACACCGTTGTTGCATTGAGATGAAATGCATTTATTATGTAGGTTTTTTCTATAATATATGGTGCATAAGTAGAGTTGTAGATTAAAGATGAATGTTTGAATACCAAATAATTAATTTGAATAAGCAAACATATGTGTAACGTACGGAAGTTTGAAAATTTTATCTTGAAACCCGTATTTCCCTAAATGGGAACTCTTCACAGAAATGTATTAGTTTTTCTGGCAGTCCTACTGGGTAGTATTTTTGAGGTCCAGCATGGAATTTCAGCTGAGGAGGAAAGAAGGTGGTCAGACTCAGTAGTTAAGGCAGGTTTTATTGCATCTTGCCAAGAATGCATCCTACAGCCGAACTGCTTATGGCGCTGCCAGACCTTCCACTAAAAGCTGGCGCTGAAAACTGAACCAATTTCAGGCAGAGTCCTTCAGTCTTAGCATCTCCAGAGACACTTTGAGGCCCAAGCTGTTCAGTGAAGTGGTCTTCACAAATACTCCTGTGTTTTAACAGAGTTTTAACAGAAGTTTCCTGGAATTTTGCATTATAATTCTTCAGAGAGCACATGGGAAAAGAAGTGTGTAGGAAAAGGCAAGCTTTGTCCAATATTTCAAAAGCTGTCAGTGCTTTCACTACAATGACAGAGGACAAGAGATAAGAGAGCATGCTAAAATAATGATAGAGCATTCTGTATTTCACTCAGGAGTCCTGTCCATGTCCAGAAAAGCAACAATTCCACTCCATCCCTGGCTTCTGTTCCACTTCTCACTCTGTTCATCACTGATAGCAGACAAAAAAAATGCCTCATTCTTTTTCTTTGTATAATGTGTGAGCTCAGTAGGAGCTGATCACAAATCTTTCCCAAATCACTTTGGCAGTGATTAAGATGTTTACTTTTGAACATGCTCGGTTCCTCTTCTGTTAGGTCTTTTAGAGTTAAGCACAACCTGGTACTGAAAAGACAGGATTAAAGATAGTTGTCCATCCAAACTCTAGTTAGTAGCTCAGTAAATAAGCATCGATGGGATTCAGCCTTTTGCTATATTCACAAAAATGTGCATAAATCCACCATGAGGATGAGACAGTAAGGCCATCATGGCAGGGTGGTAAAGTTTCTTGTAAGGCTGCTGGAATTAGAGAGTCACCCACTGACTGCATGGGACTGGCAGAGACATTAAAGAAAACAGAGCAAAAATGTTCCTGAGGGATGGGTGGATGCACAAGAGGGGGAAATCCTCTTTTCTACTGAAAGCGTTTTGAAATCCCCCTGGGCCTTTTCAACCTTCGCTGTCTCCTAGCATCCTACAGATCCAGGTATTCTATTATCCTTTAGGATCAGTTCTGCCATTTCTGCAAAATTGAATTTTTACCCTTTTCAAAGCATGGACAAAACCCTGACAAAAGAAAAATTAAATTCTGCCTACACTGCTGAGAAACCATGAGTGAAATCTACAAAGATCATGCTCCTCAGATATGAGGAACAGAAAAACGGGTCTTTAACTAGATCTCTTTCATATTATGTGAATGCATCAACCACTAGCCTTTCTGTGTTTCCTTCGTTCTGGTTTATTGAGGGGAAAAAACAACCAACTGAAACAAGGCCTGTAGGATGGCTTCGGCTTTTGTTTTAATGTGAAACAGGACCCTTCCTGTAACATCACTAACATTTTGTTGGATGAATGTATCAGTACACTGAAAAGAGGGATACCTGTTTTCCTACTGATACATAGCTGTCTCTTAGGTTAAGACATATACTTGCTGAAGGTTTTATTGCTAGCCATTACTAGTGTATTTTGTTCATTCTATGAAATCCCGTTTGAACTTCTGCTGACTGGACTTTTCACATGGGTACAAAACAAATTGTGCTTGACATAAAATTTATCTGGATGAAGTGTTTTAAATTATGTCAGTGAGTCTAATGAACAAAATTTAATGGGTCACTTGAGGCTCTATTAAGTTGAGTACATCCAAACAAATTTGCTTTTCAGGGTTCAGATGGTTTTTATACACCAGTTGACTCAAATTCACTAGGAAGTTTGGCAAATTCTTTTGAAAGGATGCTCAGCTTTTCAACTGGAATATAAAACTTCAGAAGGTCTAGTGAAAAACAAGTCCTTTTTTCAGCAGATGGTGCAACACTAACATCTAAGTCTTGCAGAGTATTCATGCAATATGCATAGTTGTATCTTTATTTTTTGGACAGATCCTTTTTCTTTCTTACATCTTTTTCCAGATGATAAAACTGGACATAGAAATCTAATGCTTCGTAATTAATGTAGGGTCTGAAAAATCAGGAAGCACTGTGCCCTGTTAAATCATTATGTCATAAACTTTTTGTTTTGGTATTACATGTCAATGGGAGGCAACCCAAGTCTTTGAATGTGCATGCCTGTACTACTCACTGAGTTGTCCTGGTACATACCCAGTCTTATAAGCTATTGTTGCTTCTGCTTTGAGTTTTGAAAGCCTGTCTTTTTGTACAAATCTTTCTTAAGTTTCCATCAAAGATAGGAAAGAACTATGGACCAGCTCTAATGCCATTGCCAGTTTTAGACCTGTTCATAGTTTCCTATTTGTGTGCTTTGTTGTAACAGTATGAAGTCTGCCTTAGTGTGAGAATTGGGAAGATAGCAAGATTTTTTCCACTCAGAAAAAGAATAAAAAAGTTGAATTCTACAGCAATATATTGTCAGTATGGAAGCATCAGTTTTACAAAATACTATGTTACTGCCAAACAAAATGAGAAGGATTGGGTCACTGCAGCTTGTCGCTGCTTGACTAGAACATCAGTTGTTACAGAAAGATCCTGGTTGGGTTTATAGCATTGCATGCAACAACCCAATTAGGCTAATGCTCTCCTTCCGTTGGTGTGGGATTTTCCAGTGCTATGTACTCAACCTTTCCCAGAGAAGTTATCTGGCTCCAAGTAGAGATAAATATCAAACCATAGTGAAATGAAATACCCCCAGCACAGCTGATAGTCAGGGCTGAATCCAGTGCTCGTGCTTTCTGTAGTCTGACCTGCTACAAACTGTGACCCTGGCTGACTAAGTTTTCCTCACTGAGTAAAATACTTTGTATAGATATTATATAACTAGATAATGTTACATAGCTGGTTATAATGAATAACAATGTTAGGATATTTATTTAAAAAATCACAACTATCATATTGAAGTAATGTCTCTACTAGGGCACAGCTTTCAGTCAAGGCATGGCAATTATCAGTTGCTCCATAGAAAAGAAATGGTAAGGAGTGATATCTAGATAATCTTACCTCTTCGTAAAGAGGAATTATTTGCACTGTTTAACTTAAATAAAACATCAAGAAGTATGCAGTAGTCTCAAGCACATAACAGGCTGTTGCAAATAAGAAAGGTGCAGTGTCTTTCCCGTGGCCATGGAGTAAGAAAAGTTTAATTTAGAATTAGCCAATTCATTCTAATGGCATGGACAGCAGACAAACTGGAGATGCATCAGGCCTTTCTCGTTAGAGGCCACTGAACAGTGTCTGGACTGACAAGAATATTTGCCAGGAATGGCTGAAGCAGAGAAACATTTCCCCTGGGGCAGGGAGACAGAACTTCTTCAGGTTCACTTTAGTCTTGTGATTCATAGTATTGTCAAATTATTAATAATTAAGAGTTATGCAATGGATTACAGAATGCCATAAATTCACAGAAAGTCATATAAATTGCTAACAAAAGTCAGGCAACAACAACAAAACCAAGAATGAATGTTTTATTCTTGAGGTACCATATCATTATGCATAATTGGCCAGGTAACTTATAACAGGAATAGTTATCCAGTGCAAAAGTGATGAAAAGGTTGGATGCATAAGGTTACTCAGACATAACACCAAGTGGTTCATTTCCAAGAACTAAATGATAGTGCTGTGATTGAAAGAAATTATTTTAGAAGATGTCTTCTTGGAGTTGGGATATTAAGAATCTGTCCTAAAGTACAGGCTCTTGTGAAAATAACTGTGTAGGGAAGCTCTTGAATAATGTGTGTTGGATGATTCCTACGCACATCTGATGTTCTTGAAAGTCATTAGCAATAATAGAATGTCCTACAGGCGTGTTATGAAATGCACCAAATTGTAGCTAAGTCTACTGATTCTGAAGGAGTGATACATCCTGGCTGATCAAAAAGCAGTGTATTTTCATGTCACGTATACGAATCCTTTTGAAAACTCAGGTCTGAATCCACTTTCTTTGGGATGAATAAAAACCTGTAACTGACTAAAGTGGTAAAAGACTAAGGGACAGTAGTGACATTTTTTCTCTTAAGCCAGTTGTACATGTCTATAAAGAGTATAGGCAAAGTTAAAGCATAGTTTTAGATTAGACTGTGATTATATAATATCACATAACCTCAGTATTGAGTATTTGCAATCTGAATGTGTTGCTCTATTAAAGCTTTAAATACATTTGAACATAGGTTCATGTTTCAAATGTATTCTTATGACGAATGCTTTTTGTCAAGAAATATTTAGAGGAGAGATCTTAGACTGATGCAGAGTAGTGGATTAGAGGAGACTCATGTAGGAACTGTATCAAGAAACTGTATCATTACAAACTCTTTTGTTTTCTTTTGCTTTTAAGAGGTATAGTGTTTCAGGTTTTTCCATCCTGTAGCAGGTAAAAGGTTAATAACATCAAAAATTTTATGCTTCCTTGCAGCAGATATATTAAGGACAATATTTGATGGGGTACACTGAGCACACTATTTCAGTCTCTCTAAATCCTTTGGTTTTGATAAATGGAAGTGGCCTCTGCAGACTACTACAAAAAATCCCAAAGTGCTCACCACACAAGGACGTCAGTTACAATTCACCATGATGGTCTCTGCCCTGAGAAACTGTCCATAACTCTTCAGCCTTTGATGAATATGGTCTTAGCAGATTGATTTAGAGCAAATGGTTTCTTTATTTACACAACATTAGTCTACTTCCAAAATCTGTTAAAGGATCATTAACCTGATTTGGAAAAGCTGCTTCAAAGGTGAAAACTATTTTAGGTTAACATGTAAGGGAAAGCCCCAAATTAAATTCACTTCTACTGGGAATCAAGACACTTGCTTTCCTTCAACATTTTGTGATCTTTTTGAGGTTTTAACCCTCTTTAAAAGAAAATACTCAAAAAGGAAGTGGATTTATATGCATCAAAGGGATGTTACAATGATGTGAGAGGAACTTGAGAGGAAGGAATTAACGCTTCTGAATTAGAGATGGTGATGGGTGCAGATTGAATTAGAACAGATACGTTTTCTTTCTCAAAACTTCCTGAAAGTAATAATTTGTACACCAAAATCCATGTGAGAGGGTCAAGGTTAGTAGAGTTCCTCATGGTGCTACCAAATGGATTGCAAATTGAAGATTATTTGCCTGATTGACTCAGATAAATATGGTAATCTTGGATGAGCATAAACTCACGGAGAACAGAAAAATATAGGGAAGTTATCGTGCTTTGTGACCTTTTCTTACTCGTGTTTATTACCTGATTCTTTTCTGTGCATCATCTCACCTTGAGCTCCATGTTGCCATGTGTAAATTACTCCAAAACACTACAACACCCTATTTAAATCTAGCCAAGGTATCTTTACAAAACATTGTATATCCTAAGAAGCAGAGGAACTTGTCAGTCTGAGACTCACTTGTTCTTGGTTCATGTTTTTGGGCTTTGTGTGGATTTTTTTTTTAGGAAAAAATATTTGCTCAGTAAATAAATTCCCCTGAAGATATTGAAGTCTATTGATAGTTGATAGTTTTTTTCAGAATTTAGCTGTTTAAATGCTTGAATGATACTTTTGCATTATGTTTCCATATGTCATACTTTTTTCAGTTTATCAGAGAACGCAGAGCTCCAGTGCCATTTATCGGGGTCCTGCAGTTCTCATCTCTCTGTGTGTTCTGAGTGTCATATGGATCTATGTGTACCTTTGTGAACTTGACCCTGCTGTGCTTCTACAAAATGAGGTTCCTGTCTGCTGTAATACATTAAAGCTAAGGTCTGCCTTTCATCTGGTTGTAAGTAACTGCCTATATATGAGAGAAAAGTGGACTTTTTACTCTGGTCCTTGTTCGACACTATATATGCCTGGAAAATCTATCTCCTATGCAGTGAATAATGAAATTTCTCATTATTTTATTTTTTCCTGTGTTTTGCTTGCACCAGGTTTGACCATTGCATGAAATAAATCAATTTTCTTGGACAAACAGCCCCTCAGCATCTGTCTCTTACGCATACAGAATTACTGTATATCACTGGCTTCTCGTGAAGAAAGAGTGAACAAAGACCATCTCATGTAAAACTGTACATGCAGAAGATCTTTAAAGATTTATTTTTTAGACTTGGGCTGATAATGAAGTGCTTGCTGCCAGCCAAGTCTTTTTCTATCTCTGCCACTCCAAAAATTAAACTCTGTAGGAAAATCACACTTCTGAGAAGCACATACTCTTAAAAATAAGTTTTAAAAAAGTGAATCAGCATTTCTGGCTCTGAGATGTCATTACCACTCCACAAAGGTTATAACTGTAGAAAATTTTTCAAGTTAGTCTAAAGGCAAGGAGAAAAAAAACAGTCTGTGCCTGGTGTTGGCCAATTGTGAACTGGTGTCTTTTAACCATATCATTCCAGAGTATTTTTGTGGTATTTTCTATCCCAGCTACTTTAATCAACAATACAGCTGATTTAATAATTACAGCTAATTATCAACAGCAGAAAAATATGCTATTTAAGAGGGAGGTGGTAAATAGAAAAAGTGGTTTTCATATACTCTGGGAGGTACTGTAAAAGATATAATTGTATTAATTGAATAATTAATGATTTAAAGTAATTTTTCTGATTTTTTTTTTGTGTATAGGTCTAACAATAGTACTACTTTCTAAAGTAATTAAAATGTACAATGAATTTTCTATAGTCTAGTTACCAGTAAATAAGATTTTCAATAATACTACTATAGAAAACAAATATTATTTTCTACAGTAAAGTTATTATTTATGTGTAAAAATTATAACTTTTTATATTTTGATTAAATATACATCTTTTTAGTACTTCGGTGATTTTTACTGGTAGAATATCAGGATCGTAGCTACTTTTCCAGACAGTGAATTTTTCATGCAACATAGGCAACAAATGTATTTTTTTTTTTCAATCAGATATTTTGGTTTATATGTGTATAGCATGATGTTTGTGGTGAATTTTATTTTCTGTTTTATTTTGATCAAAGTAAAATTGAAAGATGACCCGTTATGTAATGCAGTGCCAGATGGTAAGGCACCAAAACTGGGCCTAATCTGCCGTCTGTAAAGGTGAGTCCTAAGAGTTCTGGAAAGCTGGAACGCTCATGCAGTTGGAAATGGGTTGGAAGCATTTTACTTTTAAGTCACCAATTCACAGCTTTTACAGCTGGGTAATAACTGAAAGCTATCACAATGTTGTGGAAGGCAGCTGTCTTAATAAAATACTATTATAGTGCTAGACCAGACAACAAGGACAAATAACCTGATCACAGTCTAGACTTCAAATATCAATAAGTAGCAACATCCCTTCATGCAACTGTTTGGACAGGAGTGGCCTTAAATGACCTTTACTTCTCAAAGGTTCTTCTAACAGGAATGGATTAAATGGCAGGAGTAAAGCACTAGGGGAAAAAAAGTGTATTTGGGGAAAGTAAGCTGATTAGTCTGCAGACACAACTTCAGGTCAAGAGTTATTTTTCCTCTCCTGAGAACACTTGCAGAGTTTTTCCCCTTAGGTCTGAATAATTTCCATTTACCTTGGATCATAGTTAAGCAAATATTTTAAAAATAAATAGCAATAAAAAAGCCACTTATAAACGTGCTGCAAGCTTTTATTGAATGTTTCCATTCTAGGGGGCAGACAGAAATGAACTGTTATTCTGAACACCAGTCCTATAACTTCACAATACTCTATGTGCTTGACCGAAAACTGTACTTAGGGTGACAAGAAATGGTTATTAACCCAGGTAGTGTGTAACTCTGTATGAAATGTTTTATGTTAATATTTAAAAAAACAACACAAAACCAATCAAACAACATCCCCCTTTCTACATATGAAGGGTGCTCTGTTTTTTATACTTAAAAAAAATGTACATAAACAAAAAGAGGATGGCATTGGCAGCTTCTGATTCTTCTTATGGTTTTGGTTCCTGTCCTTTTCTGTCATGTAACAGTCTTGGGAAGGTACCTGATCAAAGAAAATGGGTCCAAGTGGGTTTTGATTTTAGGGTTTTGTTTGTTTGTTTAACCTTTGCGTACATATCACATCCTAATCTACAGAAATCCTAGTACACAACAGTGACCTTATTTCTATGCCTTTCTAAACATTTTATTCTATTTATTCTATTCTAATAATTTGCATTTTCTTGATCACCCTGGGCCCCAAGTGTCCCTGGAGTATGTGAGCATGGTCCAGCATGTCCTGCTGATGTGCAGGTGTCAGGAGGCTGCTCTGGTCCCTGAGGAACAGCTATTTTTCAGCACATCAGTCCTGGAGAGAGGCCTCTGTCTTCTCAGTGTCACTTGCTGTGTCAAACACTAGTTATCCCAGACACCCAGTTAACTCCACACAGAGACACCAGATTTGAAATGCACTCACTCTATGTCCATTTATTTATTTTTATATATATATATATATATATACACACACCCTAATATATAAAAGGACTCAATATCTCTGTATATTCAGACTGGCTGCTTGTTCGTTGCACAGCACTAGCTGCCTCTTTGGAAGCCCGAACTACAATTTTCTCTCTGTCATCTTTCAATACAGCCCTGACCCATGCTCTTTGCCAAAAACTGACCTCATAAACAACATTTTCCTAGAAACGCAGAAAAATAAAGTAAATAAGAAGTGAGGAACATTATGATTTTGAGAATGAATGGCTTTATTGTTAGGAACGATTGCAAGTTTATTACTTGTCTTTAGTAGATGTTATCTAGACAATGATAAAATGTCATGATGTAGTCAGTGTACATGATTTATGGTGGGGAAGATAACCCTTACTTTATTTAGAATTAAATACATTCAAAAATAGTTGTGCTGTTTGTTTTAGGTTTGGGTTTGGTTTTTTTTTTTTAGAAAGTGTATGGTTTAGGTTATCCTTTCTTTCATTCCTAGTAAATTTTGAGGTTTGCTGTCTGCCTGGCCAGAACAAAGGAAGTTGAATGTCTTGCATGTCTACACTAGAATTTAGATGATCTGTTTAAGGCTCATATTTGATTGTACAGCTAAACTATAGAGGTAAACAAAATATACCACTGGAATTGAGACCAACATGTTTCTAATTGCCAGGAGACATGAGGCTCCAAGATTTTGTTTGCATAGTGAAGAAGTTACTTTGCTATTCTGAGTGCAGCCTCAAATACTTTGCAAACATATTTGTTGGGTATTGTTGTTTTTTTAATTTGAAAATATAAATTTAGAATGACTGCCGTGGTAGAAATTTACCTGTCTCTGGAGTAAACCAAAACTATGGGATAGCATTGAGCTCCAGTAGAGGAATAATTTAAAGTATAATTTGGGTAGAGGTCCTTGCGAATTGAAGGAGAAAACATGTGCAAACAAAAGCTTTGCTTGACTTGAAACATGAGCGAGCTAAAAGAATTAAAAATCCTACACAATCAATAGAACACCACCAGCTTGGGAGTTAGTAGTTATAGTTAACCTCCCAAACATTAGTTATATTTCTAATAGGGAACAACACTGAAGTGCAAATAATTCCACAGCTGAAAATTGCTTATTTTATCCAAAACAGTTTTCTTCATCTTTAATAAGATGAATAAGATTAATATCAATCTAGTGGTTAAGGTTCATGCCAATGCTGCTAAACATGAATTACCAACATTTCTTACCAAGTTAAGATAGAGCACAGAAAATGGATACTGGGACCACTTCCAATTAGTTGAAACCAAAATTATTGGTCTGTTGTTCTTTTGGGTTTGTTTTTTTAAAGGTGATAATTGACATCTAGAGCTTCACAATGAATTCCAATACAAATTAAAGATAATTAGATCAGAACTTTGATAGGAGACATTCCGCTAATAAATAGAACATAATATTTCATATTAAAAATATTCTGAATGCTCAGATATTTGGTCTTATAAAGAATCTGCTACTAAATATTGCTGACAAGTAGGAGTAAGGATAATTTATCACATATGAATTATAAATAAGAATTAACAGTGTAAGTGGCACTTGTCAAAGAATTAACAATTAAAAGGACTAATTAACAATTAAACATTACATTAAAAATTAAAATTAATAATTAATAATTAACAGGAAATCTTCTGAGCTGGAAGTATTTGGAGGCTAGGTGTATGTGAGAGGGAAGCAGTCATATATGTTTGCCCTGGTTTTACTTTAAGTATTGTGCTGAAGACAGAGTTGTGGAGCAGATGGGCTCTTGGTTGGGACCACTGTTCTGGTTCATCTGTTTTGAGGAAGAGCATTTCTACATCTTTTTTGGGTTTTCTGCGCAGGATGCTTACACACACCCAACGCCTCCCTCTGAATGAATCTGAATTTCCTCCAGGTATATCAACTGAGATTATATACGGGTGATGGGAAGTTCTGTTACTCCATCTTACAAATTCTGAACTGAGGTACAGATAAGTGAATTACATTGTGTTTGGGAAAGGAGAGGCAGAACACAGGTCTCTTGTCCTACGCAGCAGCCCAAGCAGTTTTATCTTCTTTGTTTACTCTTGCTTTTTTAATGAGTAGGCTGTATATTTATGCAAAATGACCATATGGTGCTGGAAAGAGGCTTGACCAAGATGAGGACATATGCTGTCATAGAGGACATAAATTTAGCAAAAGACTGATGCTCTTATACTCTTGTTTTGAGCTTCAAGTCTTCAGATGACTATGACACAAGGGGGATGATCCAGTGAAATAAAACCAAATTAAATGGTGTAGACTTAAATAGCATGCGTTTCTCATCTCTTATTTTTGGAATCAAGTTTATTGGTATTCTACTGTGTTAATATCCATGATTAGTAAAGATAGATGACTGAGAGGCATGAAAGCACATTCAAATGAAAAGGGAACTGTAGTCAAATAGCTACATGTTGTATAGGCCCCAGAATATATCATACTGTATATCAACATTCGATTCTAAAGGTTTATTTTAGTCAAATGGAGTTTGATGTGACAGCTAGCAAATGAAAAACGATGCTTAGACTGATGGATAATAAGTGACAAAGAAAATTACATTTTTTCAGGATGGATTTATAAGCATTTAATGAATTTGGCTTTACTTACTCTTTCACCTTTTTCTTTTGTATACTATTAGAAGATTAAAAGTAACAAAATCAAATGCCTCATTCCTAGTGTCTGGAGGGAAATGTCCCATTGAAGAACTGTCACAAGTATGAATTGCTGTTTGAAAAACAAAACATTTGATTTTCTAATATTTAACATCCAGTGAGCTAAATAATCACTAACTGATATTAAAATGCAAAGACTAGAAATACTTTTCAATTTTTTCTTACTTTTCACAATTTTCTTAAAAACAGATGATAAGTAAACGATTACCCTTCCTCTAGTGAATGAAATTTATTTCCACTTTCATTTAACACAAGAGTAATTAGAGATTTAACTGGAAAGAGAGAAAGATGAACTATTTCCTTCAGGATCTAGAACTGATCCCAAAATGCATATTTTTAAGCATCTTTTCAGAATGCTCTTGGGGAGAAGGGCTTGGGAAGATGGTGCTTAAGATTTTGCAGCTTGCTATGGTGAAAGCTTCCACCCACTCTTGTTACACAGCCTTTCAAAATCACTAACAGTAAAGAGAAAAAGGATGTTTGTTTTGAAATGTGCTTGATCTATCTCTGCATAGGATGAAACACAGAAACTTAAAGAATAGATTTTCTTACTCTTAACTTCAGACAGCTATGCTGACTCATAACTGTCTCCACCAACTACACAGGCATCCCATAAAATTAGTGGAGTTGCAGATCTTTACACAATAGAAAAGATTAATCTCATCCAGGGAACCCTAAATTCTTTATCTGCTAAAAAACCCACCCGTTGTGGCAGTGGCTTGCCTGTTCCAAGTATTCTCACGTGAACTTTTGTAGAGCTGCAAGCACTCAGCTTGTCTCAGTAAACCTGGCAGAGGGTTAATGTAGCTCTTGCAGCCCTTGCTGTTGTTGGGTGGCGTGGGTTACCTGCTGTAGCATGATGGTTTCACTTAGTTCTTCGTCACTGCCATTGGGCCAGTTTGCCTGCGACTCCCTTCTCTGAGTTCACACATTCATTTTTGGTTAATGTCCAGTCTGGATCCAAACTGGGAAATGCTCAAATGGAGTAGTCATCCTCATAGTTAATTGGCATGAAAGGCATGTTTGTGATAGATCTGGCTACTTTGGATACTGAGGTATAAATGGCTATTTTCCACTTCAATATTAATATGTTCTGTTTAGATAGGCTACATTTTTAGACCACTAAAAATTTGGAATTACTTTAAGAAGTCATTACTTTTTTTGTTGTGGCTTACTTGGAATATTTACAGCTGTTGTAGAGCTATATGTGATAAAATTATTGTTTAAAGCTGAATGTTCTTAAATGCTTTCATTGACAAATTTATTGTGGACTTTTTTATGTAAGAACAGTGTCATCTCTGCTTTGTGCAAAGACATGCTTCTTCCTTCACTCTCATTGTTTCCCACATGACATAATGTTTTCATGCTTGTTTTCTAAAAGTTCCATCAAAAAGTTTAAAATCAAACGAGTATTTCTTGACCTCCTCATCATGATTGCTCTTGCAGAAGGGTAAGAGCCATGTTAACCACCTGGCTAAGAATATGGCTTTCTTGATTTGGTGAAATAAACAGTTTTGCCAAGAGTACTAAATTCAGCAGAGTATGAAATGTCAAGTTATTAGGAACCTGAGTTCTGAACTCTGGTATTTCATTAGCATAACTTTTTCATTCATAAGTTTAACCTTGTATTGAAAGATTGAAATCCTTGAATGTATCACTATGGATACAGGTTTCTCTAGAAACTCCTGATGCTGAAGACAAAATTTTGCTAAATTCAAAAAACAACTGGAATACTCAATCACATTTGATTTTTCTGTTGATTGGACCAGAGCAGTTGGAGAACAATCAGAACATCTTCTGAGTGTCACTGTGGTCACTGTCGCTCTGTATGGCTGGGCATGAAGAAGGAGGTATGACATCTTAGCGACAGCAGAGGCAACCTGGCACCACAAAAGTTACATGTACCCAGGCTCAGCCTGTCTCTTCTGAGAGCATTAAAAATACTTCACTTGGGTTTAGTTGGGGTTTGACATTTTTTCAGTGTGTGTGCATTTTGCTATGTGTTGTTTCCATTAATGATCAGGGTGGTGAAACTTTAGATAATGTTTTTAAAAATGTATCTTCCTGTAGTGGAGAAAGAAGCTGATGTGAACTGGGGTGCAGATCCATCATTTGTTTGAAGCAGCAGTAAAAAATGTGATAGTAATTGTGGCAATAATTATGGAAAAGGCAGGATGAGAAGTTACATGATCTGTTTTATTGCTCTGCTATTTTATTACTCTGGGAAGTAATTAAGTATTCTCTCCTGCTTCCTGCCCCTAGCCTATTATGAATTCTGTTGTAATTTGTGAAATTTCTATTGCCTGGTAGCATGCAATAGCAGCCTGTGCAATCTACTTAAGAGTGTGTGCAGACATTATGCCCCCCTGTGTCAAGGTTCTCCCTCTTGGTTTTGTCTTCTACAAGGTGGAGCAGAAGATTTTAAACATCAGGTATTCTTGATACCTCTTCTTGTCCTAAGAACCTGAAGGCAACTAAGCTTTGAAGGTTTTAGAATTTTATGAAGCTTTATAAGTTTTATTAGATAGAGATCTGAAACAAGACTATTATGATATTCCTGTCAAGAATATGACAGGAATTTATTTTCTCTATATTTTTTTTTCCTTGGATCTTAAGACACCTTTTTCTTTTCAGTGTTACCTGGATAAGATGTTGATAAATGAGGAGTTGGACTTATCTAATGATTGTCCTATTATCTGCCTAGAAAATATGATCAGTTTAAAATGCTAGTATAATTCAATAGTGCACTGCTATAATTCAGTGAAATAAATCCAATGACTCTTACTGTCAGAAAATTAGGGTAAAGGCAGATTAACATGTGCACCAATGCTGAGGGTTTTTCAGGGGGAAAAAACCTCCTTCCTGCTCCAATTAAATGGGCCTGGCTCAGTAATGTTTCAGTGAGGAGAGACAGAACAGAATGCTTACTGTGCGATTATGTGCTTTAGGTGAAGAAGAGAGTCAAAGTGGTATAAGTATTGAATTTTCTGCTCATTTTATGGAGCTCTGTATTTACCAATGAATTGCCTTTCCACAGGAAAGATAATATTGCGTTCATTTTCTCTTCAGACCTCAAATGCTGAAAAGGTGCCTCAAGTATAACAAATTTATGTGAATGCATATATCTAACAGCACTCATCCAACAGAAAGGAAAGCCTAATGTTTCATATATTTTATGTAGTGATGTTGTTGTAGCTATGATGGTCTAAGGACAATAAACTGACTAGTGTAGTTTGAAAAGTTAGCACTTTGAAAATATAAGTATTTCTTCAGCTTTGTAGTAGACTGTCAACAATGAGAATGATAAACACAGAGATTTCGGTACTCTGCTGGTGAGGACTCTGTAGGATAACCACTGTAGGATTCCCACAGACAATTCACAAAGGAGGTCACATTATTCATCTAATGTTGAAAGTAAATGTCAGCCCCAAGTGTATAAGAGTCATCATCCGCTAAAACAATGCACAGAGCTTTTACATCCTCAAGAACCAAAACAATTAAACATCTAAACCATTATCATATGCTGATTTTGGCAGTAGGATTGGTAGTATTTGGTAGTATTCACACAATACTTCTGACTTTTTTTTTCCCCCTTAATCAAATTTATTTGGATTTCACTACACAGCGAGGCTAGAAATAAGCACCCATAATGAATCACAAAACAAGAAACCATCAAAATGGAACAGAAAATGTCTTCAGGCTCTTGCTAAGCTTCTCTTTCCAGTCAGTTTTCCTTAAACTGCTATATCCTATTGTAAGGTACTATTTTAAGATGAGGAAGAGATTTGTCAGTCCTGCATGGCTTTGTCCAAAAAGATGCAGGCAAACAACGATTATAATTAAAAATTATAATTTTCTTGTTTGTTGAAATGGAAGATTCTGTGTCATGGCTCAATTGCAATAAGGAATGTCTAGAAGCAGTTAACAGAAGACAGGCATGAACTGAATGTTGGTGAATAAATGATTCTGTTTTTTTCTCTTCTTGAGGTACAGCAAAATTTTGTTGTATCTTTTCAGTATGTTAAGTATCTAGAAACTATAATAATGTAGACAATATAAGAATGTGAATGGAAAAATCAACTGTAGTCAGTGCATAAGCTCCATAAATACTGTTTTATGAGAAAGTCAAAGAACATAAAATGTTTCTACTACAATTAGAACTCTTGTTGAATACAATGATGAAAGGTAATAGTCCCATTTTCACCTAATGTTCTTGCAAGAATTTGGAGGGAAGAAATGTTTTAAATTAAACACTTATTTTCAAAAAAATAGAGTTGCAAGAACATTTTCTGAGAGTTGGGTGAGAAACAGGTATTTTGAAAAGTTATCTGCCTACTGAGGTCAAGGTCTTATGTGCTGTTGTGCTAAAAGGAAAAATCAATCAAGGTAGGTTTTGAAATCAGGGTGTTGAATGAATGTCAAAACAGTAGGGCAATGTCAAGGACCTAGAAAACACAAATGGAGTCAACGAGCTTTTCCAACTCCTTCTTGTTAACAATCCCTTTTCTTTCTTTGTAATTACATTCAGACAGTTTTCTTTGTTTTTTCTTTCTTAGAGAGAAGTGCTTAAGTTCATCTTTTTATTGCTTCTTATGATGATGCTGGTGGATAACTGGTCCAGTTAACAGTCAATCAAGGTGATCTCTGACATGAAAACCCAAGAGAAAATTTCTTAATATTATATAAAATATTGGAAATACACCCAAAAATTATGTGGTCTATGTTTTCAAACAGTATTAGGGAAGATAAGATTTTTTTTAAAAAATACTGCTAATGTGACATTGGAGCTGCTGTGGCTGCCTGGAAAATACAGCCTTCTTCATGCATTTTAGCAGCTGTAGGTAAAGCCCAGAGTACTCAGTTGTGACTAAATCTGAAAGGACTAACATATAGTTTGACTTAATTTCTGCTTGAACAAATTTAGGGTACTTATTACTTATAACAAAATCAAAGTGTATTACCAATAAATGAAAATAGCAAAATGAAAATAGCTGCATTATAGCTACATTTATCAATCAAGTTGTCATACATAAATTGATTTCCAGTAGAAAGCTGCTTTATTTTGGCTAAGTCCCTTATGCATAATATAATAACTGGGGTTTTACTGCTGTGGTGAGTTGTGTTTTCAGCAGCAACTGTTTCAATGGCTTGCAAGATATGGACTAAATGGGGATGAATTCTTCAAATAGTTTGAGCTTCTTGAAATATCACACATACCAAGCTGCTGATTTATTGAAGAGCTCAGAGCAATGATATAATTTGCTGTATCTTTTATCCTGTTTTCTTTGATCTAATCTCACTGGAGTGAGTGACTGCTTGCTGTTTTCAAAAAAGATGAAGACCCTGAAGTTGCACAACCAAGGCTTTTGTTTAAGTTCAGTATGAATTTAAGCTGAGGGAGGAGTGCGTAATGGAACATTGTCCATTTGGGATTGCCAGAAAAACTGACAGTCTGCCCTGCTTTTGATTATGTTAAAGTCTGCTTTTAAAAAGCATTACCTTATTGCTCTTCAAAGCTGTGTCAGTTAGAAATCCCCTTTGGGACTCTGAGAGGATCACAATTACTTTTCACGAAGGACAGAAATGATAAAAATATAGAAAGGTATTTTCTTCGATTACAGTGTTTGGCTTGTTAGAATGTTTTGTTGAACTGATGTTCAGCTGAAATATGAAGAATGAAATTGTTAACTTGCTAAAAATTGATTCTAGTTACTGTTTCTGCACTTGGCCATGTTTGTTACACATTTGCTTTTTTCTCAGAGATGGTAAGTTAAAAAAAAAACAAAACAAGAGAGGAATAATTTTTTTAAATAACAAGTGCATCATACTTTTATAAATTTCTTATACCCACTCTTATTTTTATGAATGTAAGATTTTGGAAGTCCCAAGAGAAAAGATTTAAAAGCCTAAAAGTGAATTCCAGACCACTAGGAAAAACCAGCAACTTTTTCAGAGGTTGTCAAATTCTATGTGTTTTCAAGCAGAGGAATTTTAAATTAATTAAATGCTAGTTTATGACAAATCTCTCACTGATACAAAACTGAATCCTTTCTCCTAACTCTTGACAGCTTTAGGGTTTTTTGAACTCTTCTTGTGTTTTGGAGAAGAGCAGAGCATGCTAGAGAAAGAGTACTGTGAAGGGAAGAAGTAAAATAAAATTATGACTTGCTGATTTTAGAAAATGGGTACTGTTTTAAGTTGCTCAGAGATCTGGCATGTTACAATAAATTCCGGGTCTGCTGGATTAAGTCATATGTGGGTGATGAAATTGTTTCAGATGCGACTGTGCAATTTATCACTTGGACATAAGCTCCAAAAAAGTGTATTTCTGTAGAACATAGAATATACACTGGTCAATAGTACAAATTGCATGAATGTTGAACATATAAATTTCTGTTGTTGGAATTATCATTTAAAAATACATTTGAATGATGCTGAGCACTGAAGGAGTGCATTTGGAATTCATGGATGGATTCTTGCCCTTTTTCTCCCCTAAAGTCACTAATTATTGAAGACGTGAGTTGCATATATAATCAGAAGAATATAGAAAAGATACTTTCAAGCGGTGAGAAAATAGTTTGTCAGTTGGAACTGATAAAATCAAAGTCAGTTTTTACAGACTAGAATGATGTAGAAAAATTTACTAAGCATAGACTGGTAACACATATAATTACAGTGTACTACACTATGCATAACTATACAGTAGAATATATAGAATAGCTGTCCTTATTACTGCCTTATACAGTTTCCAGATATGCTTTTTTTCTAATTACATAATTGTCATGGCTTGCTTTTTTTTTTTTTTTTCATATTAGATAATCCCTTGAAAATTGTATTGTTGATCTGTTCTGATATGTCTAGTTTTGGCAGGATAAAGTGATTATGTAAATAGGTTTTTTGCAGGACAGTGCGGATATGTAGAAACTACCTGCTAGTGTAGAAAAAAAATTGAAAGTTCTGTTGATGCAACAGAATAGGTTCATACCAAGACACTTGTAATAAATTCAATCTACAGATACAATGGCAAATTTTGTGGTGATTTCATAGCAAAGCAAATATCTTCTTAGTACTGATTTTCTTTCAAGGGAAACAATAGGATTAAAATCACATTCCCTATGTTGCTAGTTTACTAATTTCTAATTAATTTTGCTGGTTAAATTAATGAATGTCCTGAGACTTTTTATTTTATCCTATGTCATCTTATATTCCACTATTGCAGATGAGATTAATAAATATGCAGCAGCATACATTAGTATTACAATAGGCATTTTATTAATTTTAGTATGGGTTGTGGCATTCTAATTTTTCAGGGTAGAAATATCAGTGAACAATCACGACGGAAGTTTTGTCTCTGAAATACAATGTATTCAATGTCCTTGGCTGCCATTGAAATTGCTATCTTGAACATTCAGAAAACTGTGGAATGGAGAGAATAAAATAGTAATTTCAGCACTAATAAAAGAGATGCCACATTTGGGATGTTCACTGGTGCAGGAAACAAGGACGTTTCAGTTCACCTTAATAATTCAAATCTCAGCTGTCAATAGATATACAGTTCTCCTTGTAAGTCTCTCTATGAACTGTTAAAATATAAAGGAATCAAAGTCGATGAGGAAAGAGAGGTTTGAAGGCTCCTTTCATCTGACATGTTATTTGGACATTGAACTGTGTAAACTACTTATTTTGCCTTTTTATCACCTCCAAACTCTCCATCCCTTAACAGCTTACAGAGTCATGACTGACTCCTAACCTTTTCTTTTGTCTTTACACATTTTGAAAGGAATCTCTTGGAAACAAAACTTAGAGCATCATGGATGTAGGGTCAGAATGGACCTCAGGAGAGCATCTAAAGCATTTGCTCTTCTTCAGAAACAGAATCTTGTAGAGTCTTGACATATTTAAAATTTAGACCTTAGTTCTGTGTTGTTCCCCTTTTAATTGGGAAAACATGATACAGTGCCTCCTGTAATTCAATGACACTTTCATTGTGCAATTTTCAAAAAATACTTCCATTTACAATTTGACTTTGACACCATGAAGGTCACTTAATTTATATCTTCCATAGGCCCATTTTATTTAAAAGAGAAAAACTGACAGAGATTTCTGGGCTGAGCTACAAAAACATTATTCTTAAATGCTTCCATTCGAGTCAACAGGTTTAAGTGAGTGCAAATGGAGAGCAGCTGTGAACAGCATGACTGTGATTTAGAATTAGGGGTGATGGCTTCAGTAACATGAGTTGAAAGTGTTCAAAAGCCTGGATGATTATCCAAATGAATTAAGCCCTCATATATTAAAAAAAAAAAAAAAAAGGTGAGATTTAGTATACTCTGATATTATTATTGAATTCAACAATTGAATGAAATGATGTTCTGGCCCTGATAAGTCCGTTGTGATGTAATTATGGTTTGTGTGCAAAGTAAACATTCAACAGACAGCATAAAGTCTTATAATTTATGTGTTTTTATTTTGTTCCTTGTATGATCACGTGTATCAGAGAGCTGAAAGCAGAGAAAAAACATATGAAACCTCCCTCAAACAAGTCTAAGATAAAATTAAAGTTGTTCAGTCAACCTATGTCCAAAATAATCATTATTTCATGCAGATTTTACTGCAATTTCTCGTTATTTTTAACTGCCTGGGAGTGGTTCCTTTTAGTCAGGTCTCCTACCTAGGATCATTTTACCAAATGCTCCTGAGGTTTGCGTACTAAACTGCCTTTCTACCAACAGAACTGCAGGAGGGTGTTGGTTAACTCCTGTCCTGGCAGGACCTAAAATTTCTCCACAGTAAAAAAGCGAGTCTCACCCCAACTTTCCTTTCTCTCACCCACTGAGGACAGCTGTTGCTGCTGGGCCTGTGTTGAATCCAGCAAAGTTTTGGCTGAGAGAAACTTGGGCTGCCTCTCTTGTTCCCATTGATTTAGCCCATTTAGGTGCCATTAAGTATTTTCAACAATTTGTCCTTCTTCTCTTTTTCTTTTTACGTTTAGTAACAGTAATAACATTTTGGTTTTAACAACGATATGATTATATTTTGTAGAGCAGCAGTGAGATCTTGTAAATTTTACAAGTTTCAGTCTTGAATGACAGAGGACATTACGTTAAACAGCGGATGGCCTTCAGTCTCTGCCTGTCCCTACCAGACCTCTGTGCAGCAGCTTCAGCAGCTTCCCATGCCAGTCTTTTTGCTAGCTGCAAGCTCTGCTCTGCAGAATGTTTCTGTGCCCATATTGTCTTGGCAGGTCTTTTGTATGGAGAAACTCAGTGAAGAAGGCAGAAAGTTTGTATCTCCCAAAATCAAACAGAACTGCAAGGACTCATGAGGCTATTGTTGGTTCTAACATCAAGAATAACATAAAGAAGAAATCTTGTTCTTCAGGCTCCTCTATCCCAAGTTCTCTCTCCAGTTCTAAGATTTCCAGTCTCCTTCCTCCTTCCACAGGTGATAAAGCTGTGATTGGATCTGTATTTTAAGGCAGCATTTAGGAGATCATATGGCAATGAAAATGTCTGTGAAGCTTTGCTCGTCTTTGAGCATTGAATCCATGAGCTAACAGTGAATATTATGTTGCAGAGCGGGTGCACAAGAGACAAAATATTTCTTGCAGGAAGACAGAAGAAAAATTGTCATTTTTGTTTTGATAAATCAAGAAGTAAAACTAATTTTTAGAAAAGATTGAGGAACTAAGCACTGTAAATGGCTAAACAGTGTATTAATTTATTCAAGCTACAGAGATCATATTCATTTTTAAGACAGCTCTTTGAAATAGGATATTATTATTGCCTTGTGTCCTCTCTTTCAGTGTGGAGATAGTTGGAAATAGAAGAGGATGACAGTGCTGAAAAAAAATCTTCTTCCACACCTCAAATCAATAACCCTGTATATTCAGGATTATGAGTGCAAAATAAAATCTTTACAGAAAATGTAATCAATTATGCCTTTCCTTTTGGCCAATTTATTTCCAATTACTGAACTGGTACTTATTATTTGAAATAAGTTTCTAGAAAAAACTTTCTTTAAAATGTGATTTCTAACTTCCAATATTTATCAGGACAGCTGTCTGAATCAATTAATCTTAAATTAACAAACAGCATTCTTGTATTTCAGTTAACTCCCATAACCTTTTTTTTGCCCCTTTGGGACTTTGTTTTCCCTCCAAATGGAACTTGGTTTTGATGTGTCTTGACTGATTGATATTACAATTACTACTAGCAAAAAAACTTTCCTAAGTGATAGACAAAATAGTTCTTTAAGCTAATTTGTTTTTAATTACTAGATACAATACACTACATTCCTTCTGGTGTTTAAACTCTTATTCACTCTGTGATATTGGCATAAGAGTTTCACAGAAGATAAATTTTTCTTTGAACAATTGAGTCAGTCAGGGTAGAACTATACCAAATTTTTCTACTATTCCTGACTCTCACTGTATTTCAAAGAATGGGGTGAAGGTTGTATACTAAGACCAAAATGCACTTCCCCTTTGCAAGCTTAATCTTGTTTGTGAAAGGAAGAGCATGATTAAACAGCATTATAATTTAGATCATTTATCAGCTTTGAAAATTCAGCTTAAAATCTAGTATTCCAAATGTTCTATCCTTACAGTTTTGATTTTACAAAGTTACATTCTCATTAGCAGATATGTTTACATAACAAAAAATGGTATGTAATATAAAATAAATACCATTCTTAGCAAAAATTTTTTTGAAATTACAGCAAGTTATATTATAGAAGACAGTATAGAGATTTAAATCTGAGCAGTGTTGAAAAGCAGCTTGCAAAGAAATGTAGATATATAAGCATGTGTTTATAAATGGCTCTCATCAAAACACTGTCTTGCTACTAAAATTCATGTTTAATACAGACAAATACGGCTACTGTGTGTTTAAAAAAATAGTTCAAGATGAGCGCTGCAAATTTTGCTAATGTTGACATACATTCCCTCTTCTATTAAATAATCTTTACAGGAAAATTAATGTCTAATTTAAAGCATAGGATGATCTTTATGCTTAAAACTATGCCCTAGTGATAGGATTTATGAAAGCCTTTTTGCCACAAAGAGGAAATCTTACGAACACTTAAGTATTTCCATTTACTGCCTTTGTGCTTGAAAGAGAGAAGCTGTCTTCTTTAGTTCACATTTCTCTTTCTTTTTTTTTTTTTTAATCTAATTAGTATTAAGAGCATAGAAATGGAGGTAACGGATAAGATAAGACTCTTATTGGTAAGTTACACCTTCTTCAACATTAGACCATAACTGATACTTGGGGAAGGAAAATAGTGTCAGAGCAAGTATCAGAATGATAGCTTAGCTGATAATATATTCTCTTATCTGGGATTTCTTGCACTAGTTTGTGTATGTTAATAGCCCCTGATGGATTTTCTTTCATTTACACGTCTGGCATCCAAGACAACTTTTGGCAATGAATAATTCCACAAATTAAGAAACAAAATAAGGAAAACAAATAATTGCTATTTAACTACTATGTTGTTTATTCATACAGTGAGAGAAGTATTTTTGTGTTTCTTAAGCCAAGCTTGTATTTTCATATTCCACCTATTACGGTACACACTTAATATTCAAATATATTAATCATAAAAATAAAGTTGGAATTTCAAGAAATTGAGTTTTCAAGTAATAAAATACATTATTCATTGGTCTTACAGCCATATAACAAATTACAAAAGAATTTCTCCCCAGACACTGAAATCTGATTCAAAAATTGCTTTACCTGTTCCACTTCATTTGTCAGACTCAATATTAAGTGGGGTTTATATAAATAGTCTCTCTAGGATTTTTAGTTTGTTTTATGACAGTGACTATATTTGCAATCAGTGTATAGCCCTGAAAATAGCATATTGTAAAAATACCCATATTTCATTTAAGGAGATCAGATTCTCTTTGTTCAATCTATTAAAGTAGCAATCATATCAGCTAATATGACAGCTGTATTACTCAACCTCATTGCAGGCAGTGACATATGGTGAAACATAAGGACAAACATGCAAATATGCATTTTATCAGAACCAGGACATTGTCTAAGTTTGAACAAACCCTTTGTTAGCACAGGTGTACTGAAACAACAGTTTAATCTCAATATTTATCTGTTAGACTTTTTTCTTAAGTGAACAAAAAAGCTTTCCTCTTAAAGCAATTAAAATGGTTGACAAAATATAAAATATGATTGCTAAGAATGAGTAAAGGCTTCACTGACCTCAGTGAAAATGGTGGTGGTTCAAAAATATGTTGAACAGTTGCCCATGATCAGATTTTGGTGGGGAGAGAGAAAGGGAAAGAACAGGAGGTTAAGTACATTGCATTTGTACTGTTTCCGAGAGCATCTTCCACTTTATAAATAAACTACAGTGAAGCTATGGCCCCTTAGAGAAGAGATCAGCCTTCGACTGAGATAGCATCTAGTATTGGTCATAACATATGTTTTACAGAAGTCATGGGGGGAAATATCAAAATATTAGTGAATATGATCCTTAATCTGTTTAAAATGGGGGAAAAAAGGTTTCAAAGTTGCTTCCATTATCTGTTTGAAAAATAATAGAAATTAAATGTGTTTTTTAAAACTTTTTATTTACAAATAAAGAATACATGTTGATATTTAACTAGTGTAGTAAGAGAAAATAATACATTTCTGAAATGGCTTTTCAGAAAATGCCATGTTTTAATTCAAACAGATTTGATGTTGGGAAAATTTTGATGAACACAGTTGGCTGTTAAAGGAACATACAATAAAGTGTATTCTCCTTGACAGAACATACTTTATGCCTTCACCTAAGAGTATTAAGTCTTTTTTATTGAGAAGGAGAGAAGATATTCCTGGCTTAAACTGTTTATAACCTTAGCTGTGCTGCTTCTCAGGAGCCACCGGCAATAATTCGTCTTGGTGTCCTGCCTCAGTGTCTCCAGCAAAGCAGAGGACCTAATCCTGTGCTGGCTACAGTGCTTCCCAAGCACGCGAAGCACGTTGTGTTTATCACCTGGGGAGTGCAGGCTAAACTTCCTCCTGAGTTTCAGCATGCCCACTCATTCAGGTGCATCTCCACTGTTTCCTGCTCACCCTTTAAATCTTCTTCCTAAATATCCACAGGATGCAAGTGCAAAAATGTTTCCCACACCTTGAGATATCAATTTTATGCATAACTTTGCCTTTAAGTGAGTTTAGTGACACAAGATAAATTATGGAAAAGCAGGAATAGACAAGCCATGATCTTTTCCCCCAGGACTTTTTTCTGAAGAAGAAACAATAATCATTCTGTTGTTGTGAGCATTTCGCTAGCCTTGAAAAAATTGGCTTTCTGTCTGCTTTGTGCCATCAGACTGGTGCAAAACAACTGAACAGGGAATGTAGCCTGGTCCCAAAACTATGTCAAGTTCACAGTCCGTGTACTAGTTGAGATAACACAAAAGTCTTCATAAATATATCAGTAAAAAATTTAGTGCTGTGTAGCTTCTTACCAACTAAAAAAAGATGATTTGAACTTGTACTCCATTCTTTTTCTTCCTCCTTATCAAAAAATAAAGATCATATGGTTTGAAAAGTGGGGATTGCCTTCAGAGGGTTCCAGACCAATAATAATGTAATTCAGTATTAGTATCTAAACCCCCATAGAAGCAGAAGTCAAGCTGAAGTATTATGCATGAGTTGGTAGATCCTCCATATGTTGTTTATACTTACTCCTTGAGGCATTGTGCTATAAATAACAGAAACTGAAATGCAAAGTAGCACTCATCAGGGATGATAAAAGTAATAATTCAGAGATTCATTCATAAAAATGGCTGGAGGGGACCCATTATGATTGCAGAATTTGGTCTTCTGCAAGACACATACTTTTCTCCCTACTGAAAATAGGTGCAGTTTTTTATTTATCCAAATACTATAAAATTATGGATTTATTTGAAGAAGAAAAAGAACCCAACTCTGTCTCTGAAAATCAGTTTCATCAGTTATTAGCTAAGAGAACTGTGGTAAAATTATTTATCTGAAAAATTAGCCAAGGTAGTATCAACAGAAAAGACTTCCCAGACTTATTTAAACTCCACTGGAATTCTTAACTATCTCCATAGCATTAAATATATTAGTTTAAATACTGGGGGAGGGGGGATGGGGGTATTACTTGAATGCAACAGTGAAATCATTAAAAAAAAATACAAAGATTCTCTCTTAAATAACCATGATTGGAAGAAATATACATTAGCCTAAATTAGCCTTAGATTTGCTGGATAAATAACGGAGAAGAAAAATTTAAGAGTTGCCTTTTTTCATTGACTGTGTAGGACATTTATATGACCAACTACATCAAGGTATGTAGATAATCAGTCATCTAGCAGTTGGTGGATATGTCTAGCAGTCTCTAGATCTCGATTATATCCCAACTGTGTGTTGGCAGGGCGTAGCCTGGGAGAGTCTCCTCCCTGGGAATGCTGTAAGGAAATCTGGAAGGAGACCTGCCCCAGCAGGTCTGCCAGGCTGGTTTGTATGGGGGCGAGAGGGAACAATACATGTATCCTGCACAGCTTTAAATAACTCTGTTTAGGCAATGCACGTACCCAGTTCTGCATCTGTCTCCTGAATCTGGAGCACATTTGCACAGGACATATGTACTTCCAGTCATAAGGGTAGCAGGAACTGCAGCAAACAGCCATACATACTTCTCTGTAGAGGTGCGCAGTACTGTTGGCTTTTTACTGCTCTTTCTCAATTTTTTTTTTTGACATAGTCCTATTTGTGGTGTTGTCTAGTACACCATGTGAACTAATTGATGATTCAAGCCTCTGATTTTCTCAGAATAACCTCTTTTAATGAGCTTTGTTTTGTCTAGTCTAAAATATTCAGTTTTTTAAAAGTTGGTATTTTTGCATTCTGCAGGAGTGATTACATCTGCTATAGATTCTGGAGTCATTTTGTGGATTCTATTAATACAGTTATAAGAGGTTCGTAGGTTCTATTATAAATTACACTGTATTCAGGAAAAAATTACAAAGATATTTATTGATTTTTTTTTTTTTCAACACTTTACCCTTTAAAAGCCTACCTTATGAGCAAATGGGATCTTTCTTTTGGTGTTGGTTTTTGGATGATCAAACAAAAATTAGGAAAATTTGCAGGTCTTTTTAATTTAGACTACTTTATATTAACTTTCAAGGCTTAAAGGGCTAATATATAGTAAATATTTATATTGCTACATTAGAAGAGTATAGTAAATTACATGAATATACATAGCAAAGTAATAGATAATTATATAACATTTATTGACTCATAATAATTGAATAGCTAATTATGAAAATTTCCATAAGCTTTCCAAATTCTTAACAATGTGAGACCATGATTTATAGTCTATGTATCACCATCATTGATATGAGACTCTTTGTGTTGGTTTCAAGTAATTAAAATAGCACACATTTTTGGTATCTACAAGACATTTTATAGCACCCCCAGCATGCTGTTTGTAGGTTTGGGAAGGATTTCAAGGGGCTTTCACAGACTGTGTAAAGAATGTGTAACGTGAAGTCCAGTTATCCTGTGAAAAGCTGCTGTATGAATGGGGCTGACACTAATATTCTCATCCTGGATTCTCCTATAATCATCTTCTGTATAGCAAAAAATAAGGTGCTGTAGTAATGAAGTTTTCCAAAATTAAAAGAAAATATATTCTGTAATACAGACTATTGCTATTTGCAGAATTTTCATCTGCTACATCTTTATCTGCATTTAATATTTGAAGGAAAATAATTGCATGTGAATAGATGCACTAATAATAGCTGATTAAAATGCATTAATTTTACATCACCAAATAATCATCATTAATTTAATTTCAGTACACAATAAAATGGCTAATTCCTCTTCAGCCAGTTCACATTTAAATCGAAAGGGGTTGAAAATAGTTTAGAACAGCTCATTCAGTGTGCAAAGCTATATTCTGATTTTTTTGTCTGTGAAGTTTATTTCTTTAATCAATTAAAATGTAATAAACACAATGGTTAGACAATGCTGAAACTACACAAGCAAACACAAATCATAAAATGCAACACGAAGCATCCCCTAGTAACAATAATTCTCTGAGTTCGCATGCAGCGGGTTTATTCACTAGGGGCTACACTTTAATCCGCTGTGCCAAAGCACTGGCATTAAATCCTGAGCAGAGCTAGTGATATACCTGTAGCTTTAATTTATGGCTGCTGTATTTTAGAGTCCGTACAAATTAGATAGCATTCCTTATTTACTACATTGTCACGTACACTTTTTATGTAATCAGATAATCTATTTTTTTACTAGTTCATGCTAATTTTGTCACACCAATTTTTTGAAAGTCCTTCCTGAGACTTTCAAGTAACACTTTCTATCTTGACAATTGCTCCAAAGAAATCTCTGCTATTCTAATAATCATTATTTATCTACTAGTTCCCACCTTCCGTTCTGTTAGAACACCCAATGTTTGCTCATGAAATAGGGAGTTAATCGGCTTAATGAGTCATTCTAAATGGCTTCCATAGATCTAATTCATTAATAATTCAGAAGACTACTCAAATTATTTTGTGATCTCTTTTCCTACTCTCTGTATTGCATACAGTAGCTACTGTGTAGTGAAAATATCACTTGAGGAGATGACTGGAAATCTGCAATTGTTTTTAAAAATATTTTGCTGCTAGCCTTTGCTGCTAGGTAAGCAGAGTATATAGCATTATTCATATAGGTATTTATAAACTCAGAAAAAGGTGGTGTGAATTCAGTGATCAGAACATATATAAAGGTCTTTAGAAGTATTAATTTCTTGTTTCTGTATCTAAATATAAATGCATGCAAAAGTAAACATTCTCACTTTTATTTTTGAGCACAACTCAATGCATCTGATGAGTGGCGTCTGCGCCCCTGAGATAACTTGGACATGGCCATTTTCTTGGCAGACAAGAGTTAGAAGTGTGCTGTGTTCTGAAGATACAGATATCAAAGTTCAGGTGGGATTTGGCAAATTAAATTTTGTAGAAATCGAATAATACACTGTAATTTAAAAACCACACTGAATTTTCAGTGTTTGTTTTATGAATTTGCAGATACTTTGGGGAGCATCCAGACAGGCCGCCTATTTCAGTAACTTTTGAAATCTATCACATGAACAGAATTTCTTGAAATCCTTGGAAACTAGGGTGTTTTAATTCTAGTAAAAGACAAGGAAATGGGCAAGGAGGGGTAAAAGGTAAGAGATAAGGTTTTAAAATAATTCAATTATAAAAATAAATAAAAAGCCTTTGTACTTAGATCTCCATTGTTACATTTCTGAATATAATCAGAATCTACATTTACTTAACTATTTATTTTATTCAGTCTGTTCAGTATTCATCGTTTAAGAACTTCGTCATCTGTCTTCCTACACCATGTAGGTGTTCCACTTTTTTGAAAAAGGAAATCGCACTTCTAAGTCACAAAAGTGAAGTGTTTTTATCCATTGTTGTATCAAAATAGAATGCTTTGTCATTTTATTCAACCACATTTCTATAACCACACATAAAATAGCGACAGAGTGAGAACAAATTGTATCTAGCAAGAGATTTGTATAAATTCCCTTCTTCTGGTCATATATTTATCTGTTTCTTCATGCTTTAGGATATCACCACAAAAAGTTAACAATTTTTACAATGCTTCAAGTAAAAAGCTCTGAATCAGAGAAAGTTACAGAAAGAATCTGATGAAACGTAGAAATTTATCTAAAATAATAAGAAAAGCGGTATCTTATAATGAAGGAAACAGTTTTACTACTATCAAATTTGAAAAGATCTAAGTAGATGAAATTGGGATAATGGCACCAAATATCTCATTAAGAATTCCTATTTTGTCTTGTAGCATCTGTCATTATCAAAATGAAATTCAGCAGTCATTATTGTAGTCCCTGTTGTTAGAAAAAAGAATTACTCTGTACATCTTAGTATGGCAGTTAAAAATCCCTGTGGGGAATATAATTTGGAACCTTTATAGCAGCAGCATAAACTAACATATTCCAAGAAAGTTAGACTGTGACTGAATCAACAGTATGTTTGATAAATCCCAAAGTGTCACCTCTAAAAGAAGTCAAATATCATGGGTTGCAAAGCTGGTGTAAGAACAGCATTTTAATTGGCCTTTAATTTTTTTAAGCAATAAAGTGCATTATGAATTAGCATCACACTTCCAGTGTTTATATATGCCACTAGACTGTATGTAAGGCATTGAAGTTAATACTGTGATTACAGTAATACTGGAACCAGGTATGTTAAAAGCATTTAAAGCTATTTATAATGTTTGGATTGGCTCCACACATTATTCATTCGTATACACATATAGGAGCAAAGCATTATGGCTCCAGGATCTCCTCAACTCTGGCCATCAGAGCTCTGGTTTGCTTGTTGGCCTGAGATTCTCCTGATAGCGTCACCCCTATTCGAGGCATTGCTCACCACAGGTACCCATGTATGTGCAGGCAATTGTGTATATGCCCATCACTGAGCATAGAGAATATCTGATCTCTTTCTATAAGAAATCCATACACAACAGTCTGCGCAATTATTTTTCTGCCTTGCAATTCTCTCTTGTTGATTCCCTAAGCTTTTTCCCATTCTTGTGTTTATGCCGTATGATGCAATTGATGATGGTTGTGATTCAAATGTCTGTTACAATTGTGTAAAAGTTTCATCCCAATCAAAGGTTCAGGTTTGGCAGATCTCAGTGTGTCTATTTGAGACTGAAAGACAGTCCAAAGCCATTGCACTTTGGGAAATAAACCACTTTTTTGAATTAATAGGCTGATGGATATGTCATTAAAGGAAAGATGAAGTGTAGGTAGCCACCAGTGATCATTCCACATATGCACTTTGCTGGAGGATTTTGTTTTTAATATTTAGTGTTCCTGAAAGTTTTGGTGAAAGGAAAATATATGTTTGACAGTTCCAAACCAGTTTTTAAAATTATTTAAATGTATCAAATATATTTTTGATTATAATCTGTATTTTGAAAATTATTTTCAATTATATATTTAACTGTATTAATCTACAATGACACATTTACATCATTTTATTGTGTTCATAAATTCTAGAGTTGTTTTGAAAAGTCAATTTAAAAGGAAAATTTTCTGACAGTAAGCCAGGACATCAGATTTATCTGAATGATTTAGGAAAAGAGATCAGGTATCAGAACACTTGAATAACACAGAGTATAATCCAGTGGAAGATCATTAAATTCCCCTAGTATTCCAAATCTAAGAATTTGTGTGTTGTATCTGTTATTCACAGGGAATGTTTATTGGCAAATAAGAAGTGTTGCAATGCACTTTTCAATATTCTTTAATGATGTATTACAATCAGAGATATTGAAGAGTGTATGCCCAAAGAAGGAAATTAGAAATGGCCATTTAACACAATCAGAAGCCTTTCTGGAACACAGCTATAGCTGTGGATTTATTAATATAGCTGAGCAAATATATTTAGAACCATTACTTTCCCATATAAATTGTGTTTTATAGTATCCAGCAGCACAGCAGGAAGTTCTGTTGACTTGGCTGCTAAAGTTCCAGATATGGTCCCTCTTTCAATATGTAGGAAACGAGGTTGTCCATATTATCTTCTATATTTTGAATGTATTTATAGGATTTCTCACAATGTATTTGCTACTATTAGAAAACATGATGTAGTAAACATTATCAGATTCTTTCTTTCTCTCCTTCCCCTGTTCTGTCCTTGAAAAAATATCTGTTCCTCTTTTTTTTTTTTTTTTTTTTTTTTAGCATGATATTTTGTGCTTCAGTGAACATTGATTTAGTTTGTCTGGAAAAACAAAACAAAACACAACAAAGAAAACATTGCTTATATTACATTTTGCTATTAAGGGTATTGTTTAAGACATACATTGTTCTTTGAAATCCCACATGAAAAAAAAAAAAAAATATTAACAAAGAGTATGGTTGGGCTTTGCTTGCTGATTGTGGTTCCTAAAGTGATGGAGACTTGCAAGCAAGGACTTTACTGCAGGTGTTGACATGTTACAACACATCAGTTTCAGAACGACATTTTAGAAAACAAATCAAAGATCAGCACACAGGTGCCTGAGTCCAGCAACATGAAAATTGTCTCCCTGTATTTTAGAATACAAGCTCAAAGCCTCTCTGTCTGCTAAAATACAGGTGTGGCAGTAGCTGTGCCTACTGGTAGCCCTTCAGAAATCTGAAAATTCCCTTCACTATAAAATAAATAAATACATAGGATGGAAAAGCAAGAAGCAATTCATAACAAAATGACCTCTTCAATTATTAACTGGCAAAACTCCCAAAGGCATTAAAATAAATGAACCACAGCTTGAATCAAAAAGGCAAAAATTATAACTTGGGGCTTGTACTTTATAAGTTTAATTAAATATAAATGGATTGCTGAAACAGCATATGACTTTCTATGCTATTATTGCTAGAAACATATTTAGTGATTTACAGATAGAAATTGAATGGGAGGTTTGACTGTATCTCATCTGAATCCATTATTCACTGTTACTTTCCTGTTTTCCCTGAATAACACCAGTTGTCACTTAAAAATTTCAGTCCCTGCAGAGTGCATATGTAATTCTCAATTTAGCCCTTTTTCCAGCTGTTTTATATGTAAAACCCTGTGTGGGTTTTAGAAGAATTTTAGTGCCGTTGCTTTGCAAAGCCTTTCATCAGCACGCAATGAATAAGGAAATAAATTTTAAAACAATTAGAAGAAATAGAATAAGCATCTTCAAAATGAGCATTGAGCAACTTGGAGGGTGTGTTTAACTGCTGCTGGATTGTGATACATTGTGCTATTTCATTAGCCAAGTCTCAAATTTCTGTCACACCAAGAAATTCTGTATCTGACCTTTCCCCATCTGAACTTCATACTTTCTTGAGTCTTTGAGTGAACTATTCCAGCTAATAAAATGCATTAAAGGAAGGAGAATGACATAATCGGCTTTTCTATTAAAAAATTTTAAAATATATCATCCTGCTTTGAAATGTTTTCTAAGAGCATAATTCTTTGTGTTTAAAATCTTCAGGTCTGTTGCTGAGGCCTTTGCTGATATACTAAAAGTAGTTTCAGTGGAATTTTGTAGAAAAAAGAAAATAGAATCTGGTTCTATTAAATTCTTTATAGAAAAATAAAACAAAGCAAAAGGAGAAAATAGACCAGTTATGTAAATATTCAGTCTCAGAGCTGAATTCTGCTCATCAGAATGATGGTACTCATAGCAGACTGAGTTTTTAAATCTTCCTGTGTTGTTAGGAAAACAATCTGATTGAAGGCATCATGTACTTCAGCAGTTTGGATACCTAGAAAGATCCATAGCATTCACTGAAGAGCTTCTGTGCTGGTATAACGAATGCCAGTCACTATCTATATCAGAAAGTGGAGAGTTAATTCAATTTAACAGGAATACGGCATTTACTGTCATATAAGCTTTTTTGTAGAAACTTGAATTGCCTTTATTTATCCTTCTCTGTGCTCAGGATGGCATCCTCACACTTTATGCGAATAATAATTTGATTAGAATATAAAATAACAATAGAATGGAGGTTAAACTGTCAGTGGTCTCTTTAGAACATGATGCTTTTAGTATGCACAAAATAAGAAAATACACATTACTTTAAAGGATAGTATTTCATCTATATTTGATAGTTAATATAGTTTTAAATTTATTTCTAAAAATTATTACTTATGTCAGACTATTTTAAGTCTTTTCCTGTATGACTATCTGTAGAAGCATAAATCTGAGGATTCTTATATACATACTATTATCTCCCAAACTGATGTAGTCCCTTGGAGGAGAAAATGTCTTGCTAGGTATGCCCTTACGAAGGAAGTTATATCATTGAGGGAAATTGAGGTGTATTTGAAATGAATTATTATCTGACAAAGTAGAAACCTGATTAAAGCTTGGCACTCACTATTCCCTCTCCACTCCTATTTGTATATATACTTCATAGTAACAGCCAAAGCCTCTGTGAAATGCTGTACTGAAGTCAGGTAACTAATCATCCGGCATGCTGGCTGGATAAGATGAATGAAAAGACCTCTATATTCCCACCTCTTCCCTGTGCATGCATGAACATCCATGCCTGCCCACGCAAATCTAAAATCTCTAGAGAGTGCAGGTGACGAGCAGAAAAATATCAGAGAAAGCAAATCCAAAGTGTTCCTATGGGATGCCAATTATTCCATTAATTTTCATATGACTTTTTAATATGTTTAATTATTCTTGCCTTTACTTTGTTACTGACTGTTGGCTGAATGACTGCATATAGTTTGTCTTGAAAGAAAGCTAAGCTCCATCAAACTCAAGGCTAAGTGATGAAGGCTGAAGGTCCACCTGGAGCCTACATACAAACCAAAGTCAAATGTCTGTAAATGAAGAGGTTTTTCTCAAAAGAAGACTGGAAGAACCAGGAGATGTCATAAATTGAAAAGTACAATGTAATATATCAATATTCTAAACAGTTGTGCAAAAAAGTAGAACAGAATAGGTAATCCTTTACACTTCCCAAGAAACAATTATATTTGTGTGATGTTTCCCTAAGCAGTTAGCAAAACTATGCAAGTATGCAAGATTGCACTTAACCTTCGTGAACAGATAAAAAAAAATAATTTCCATCGATTTATTCTATCAGAATTGGATGAAAATAAGTCAAGTGCTCAGTAAAAGAGCTGTGATATTTTGATCTGTGTTTGTTATGAATGTGGTCTACTTTTGCATTCCTTGTACGGGTAAATTCCCACTGAAGCCAATACAAGAATACATCTGAATGGGCCCCATGATTTAATCACAAGGTTGAAGTGTGAGCATTTCCAGAAATAAGCTGTAAATCAATGTGGCACAAGAAAAGGGATGTACTAAAAGTGTAGTGGTGTGGTAGACAGTACGGATGTGCAACCACAGCAGAAAGAGTGTGGCATCAGTTACAGAGCGGAAATCTGAAATGTAACTTAAATTATACTAAATCAAACCTAAATCAACATTATCAACAAAATTGAAAACTGAAACATGTTGTTAGAAGCATTTTCATTATTTTGTTCTGATTATTGAGAATGACAAATACATTTACAAATAAGATGCGCAGTTACATAGATGTGGCTCCTGTTTGTAGATAACAGGATAATGGGCTTTTGTTTGAGCAAAACCATTAGCAAGTGTACGTGGTACAAACCACCGGTAGGAAGGCAAAAGATCAAGGGTATTCTGCATTTGTACTTAGTATTTTACTGACTATGATTACTTCAGTTCAACTCTGAAATGAGGCACTGCAAACCGGAATCATGCCTGTGGTTTTGATGTTTCTGCACTGAGTTATGATGAATGAAATCGTCATTGTCCTTAGTGGACACAATGATTTACCACCAGTGGGTTTGTCAGTAAGTATGCAGTTCATATTTACAACTGTATAGCTGAAGTTTAATGAAAAAAAAATTCAATACAGGTTAAAGTGGATCTTGCAAGCCTAGATTTGAGTTTTGGCAGATGTGCTTTTCAGTATTGAATGAGATACAGTGCAAGCATTCACTGTTAATGTTGATGTGAGCAGATTTAAAGTGCTGGACACTGCCTGTAGAAGTTTGCAGGATCAGGTACATTAACACTTTGAACCATAAGTCTCATCCAGTCTTTGAAGGTGGACTAGAAGATGTGTGTAATTCCTAAAAGATATGTATGAGTGAATCTCCCTGTAGTTCTTACTCTCTAAAACACGATAAGCAGCACAATTGATCCGAATGATACCAAGAAAGGACTGTTGGAGTCTGTAGCATCCCTCTGTGTTCCCTTTTGAGAGACTTCCTACAGTGAAAGATTAAAAGGTACCTGTGACACACACACACACGTCATGCTTTGTTTTAGTTTATTCTTTTAGTTTTGGAGAGTTTTTTTGTTTTGTCCTCATTTGAAATGTGCATTCAATCTTTTACATCCTTTATGACTCCAGATTTTGCAAGCTTCTTATTAATATTAAAAAGTCCCAAAGCTTACCTGCCCACCCATGGAGTTTCCTATGCTACCAATGCTCCAATGTACACTTAAAAATCAAGATAAAAACTTGCTGCTTTGCTAATCAGTGTAAAACAAAAAACTGTAAAGAAGGCCCTAGACATCAAAATGCATTTCTTTCGCTTAGGTAGTTTGTAACCTCGATAAGATCACAGAAATAAGCGTGGGAAGCTGTTGACTGCAATACAGAACCATTAAACTATTCTCTTTGCAGAAAAAGCAGTGATCACAACATCTCACATCTGTTCGTTTTCAACCTTAGAGCATAAAAGGAAATGAGAGATTACAGGGGAGAAAAAAAACCTCAACAGCTCAGTGTGCTGCTGCACCAGATTGCAGATTCTACAGTTTTCTCCCTGCTGTGAAATCACTTTTCATACTGGTTTAGAAATTATAACAAATGTAGCGCTGTCCTAAATGTGTATTTAAATACAAGGCAGAAGTAGAGCAAACTGCTGTGAGATTGTCTGACAAAATGCTTCCAGAATGTTTCTCTGAAGAAGTCAAAGCTTGTTTATGGCGTGGTTTACCCCTGGTTATACCAGTGAGTACAAAAGACAAATGCTGCTTGGAAAGGAAAAGACTTTCATATCCCCTTTATTTAAAGATTAATTCCATGTAAAATCAGCCTGCTTTCCTTGCTCCATCAGCGTTTGTCATTTACCTACCTAGAATATACTCCAGGGGCTACAAAACAAGTTCATTAATCTTGCTTGATTTCTAGGGCACAAGAAGGAGCCAGTAGTGTTCTCTGATATATTAATTTAACCTGTGGCCTATATTAAGGTCTCAGGAGAGTGTCAGCATTGCCTTGCTGTTGAAAGGTTAAACTCTGGATACCAAATATCTTGACTTTTGCTCCCAAAGTTACTTGGCTGTGGAACTATAATTTACCCCCCAAAATTACAAAAATTTACTGGGCAGATGGTTAGTTTCTTTGAGAGGTCCGTACCAGAAGAGCATACAAATAACTATCAGTATCCTTGAAAGAATAGAATGATAAGAACCTAATTGATTTTCAGGATATCTGAGAATAATTTTTGCAAGGTAAAAATTTTTTTGCAGCCTTTGTAAAACAAAGTTTACTGGACTAAAATAGGTGGCATATGGAGGGTAGTTTTTTGGGTTTGCTCCTGTTAAGCAGATTATTCTCATCTTTAATCCTAAAGTAGGGGTATGTTGTATTACCACAACATGGAACTACCAAAGAACAATTTTTTGATCCTCTTGTATGACAGAAATCTCATGGGCATTATTTTGTTTTCTAGTTGTTTCATCCACACTATAGTACAGACTATAGAGGCTTAGTCTTCCACATCATTCTCATTAACATGTTTTAAGATCTCCCATTTTCCACTTAGGTGGTACTTTTTATCAGCTGTGTCTTCATTAGCAAGTCATGGGGTGCAACATCTGAAATTTGTGGAGTAAAACTGTGGGTGCTGAGGAGGTCCATGATGTATGTTTCAGAGGTTTTACTGTAGACTTTTCTCTTCTGGTTGTATATAAACTCTGTGCTGTGTAGGTGCCAGCTGCTTAATATTGTCAATTAAACCTTGCCCCATAAAATTTTCACGATCTCTGTAGGCAGAATAATTGTCTAAGAAGCAGACACAAGCTGAAAAAGAAACACCAGTTCAGTACACGTCTCCTTTAGGTGCTTAATGGTTCAGGCTGTTTGATACTCTAATTTTCAAAAGTGCCAAACAACATCATCTACAAGCAATATAATGTAGCATAGGACACTGAAATTCTTTACCTCCCCTAGCAAGTTTTGAAAAATAGCAGTGAATTTTGACTAAATTGCTTTGATATTTTAAAAAAGTCTTCTATTAAATCTAAATGAGCATTGTATTATTAAAATGTTTAAAAACTATTATTTTGAAGCAATGCATATTGTTAATTCAAGGCGTTGCTTTTTTTTTTTTTCAGTTTAGAGGAAATTAAATGTAAAGAACAGCAACTGGCTTCTTAAGAACAAATAAATTTTTCAGAAAACTACATTTAAAAACTGTTTTCTTTTTAGGCATTTATAATTATTATTTTTAAAATGACAGCCAAAATTATGCAACAGTAAGTCTGTTTTAATTCCATTACTCTCAACAGATAGGATAAGACTTCAGAGAAATATACAATTAAAATATTTTCATAAAGAAAAAAACTAAGTTTAAGTTTAAATCTTCCCTACGGTGTGGTTCTCTGCTCCCTTGTAGCAGGGTGCTGAGGGAAAGAAACAGGAGCCTGAGATGCTAAAGGCAAACATAACAGGAATTCAAGAAAACTGTTGAATATCTTTGGACAAATAACGTCATAAAAAGAGAATGAATTAAGATCAGCAGAGGTAGGTTATGTACACTAGCAAGCAGATCTGTGAGTAAAACAAAAACTAGACAGTTCATCAGTTTAATATTAAGAAACTGAGTTCATAAGCAGTGGGAAAGGAAAGGGAATGAAAGAAGGGAGGATCAGTCATAGCTTATTTTTATAGAAACACAAACTTAATACCTGTTTCCTGTCTAGGTTGCATTAGATAAAAGCTGGAGAGAGCTGCCAGCTATCTGAATTGATACATGCTCAGTTTGAATAAAGAAGAGTTCTGTAATTTATTTTGTTGAGCTCTTTTCCAGTTGTTTGTAGCTGCCACATCTAATTGTGCTTGTGTAGTCCTTTAATTTGCATGAAAGAAGATAATATAATTGAAAAACTCAGGAGTAAGACAAGTTCAGATTACTAGCAGAGGCAAGTTAATTTGTTATTCATTAAATGCTAATGAACCTGGCACCTATGTTTTATTTGTTTCACTCTGTTTCAAATTGGAAAGGTCTTGTAACACAGCTCGGTCTATGATAAACAGAGATGTTAAATTAAACTGCTGTTTTCCCTGATGTTCCACTAGAATAAGCAAGTTTGTAAAACTAGGTAACTATAAATATACGTGTGCAGCGAAGCATCCTCAAAAGGCAAACCTAAAAGTGTTAGGAAGTGATTTGCATGTTCTGATTCCTTTGAGAACTGTGGCTGAACTTTTTGAACCTTTGAGGCCCAGTTTTGGTATGGTTTCTGTACAGAATGGGTAAAGTGTTAGTGCACTAAAGCTTACACAGCAAATTCCAGCTTAATATCCACGGGCAGAGTCTGGCTTGCGCATCTGTTCGCAGCTGTGTCACCAATATGATTAGATGCAAGTACATGAAGTAGTCTTTTATTACCACTGATGTTCCTGATAATGCTGCATAAATGGCTAAAACTCAGTCTACGGTTGTTCATAAAAGTGCTAGGGGCATGCAGAAATCTATGGCTTATTTTCCCTTTGACTGCTAAAATGAGTTCTGAAACAACTACTTGTTTTCATACAAGTTATATATAATTTTGGCCTTAGTGTCTTTGTTGTTTAACTCTTTGAAGCAGGAATAATTGTACTTAACTTTAGAAGTTAAATTGTATTATTTATACGGCTAATTTATATTATTGGGTTATTTATGGTATATTATTATACTGAAGAAGTTAAACTGTTTTTTAAAAAATTCCAAGGACGGTTTGATGATTTCCTCTTCTGAAAACTTGCTTTCCTTTTTGCCTAATCTTCATTTGCTGTACCTTTAAAGTATGTACATCCTAGAAAGCAAATAGACTAAAAGTCTAATTGAACACAGTACTTAAAACATATCTCTAACTTAAAAATGTTGAAAGATGTCCACAGATACAGGTCCACAAATCATCTTGCCCATGCACAGCACTGCTTCTACCACTTGTTTGAAGGACAATTCTTGTTTCTGAATGTGGACTAGAAGGAATAAAATACAGAATAAAGTAGCTTGACTTTGATAACCTGCTAGATTGATTCGAGATCAACAGTGTGGCATACACTCAAAAAAATTCATATGGTTGGCTTTGTTTATATGGAAATGATTGAACATTGACTAAAATTTGATAAGAAAATTGGCTTATTCTGTGTTGATCAGGTAAGATAGTATGAAAAACTATTGTTTGAACTCTGTTAAATTTGAGGGCGATCCTGTCTGAAATAACACATTTTAAAAATTTAGGAAAAAAATTTACCTGTAATGTATGTACCATAATTCAGGATTGCTATTTTTTTTTTGCAGCAATGTCTTGTAAACAACTTGAAACTTTCACTCCTAAAATTTGAGAATAGATCTCCAGATAACACATGATCACATATAATCGCTTAAAATCTGTAGTGGCAGAGGGAAAAATCTAAGTCTGTGAGTATTCCAGTATGGAGAGAGCTGGTGGTTCCTGGGAGAGGGCTCAAGTGAGATTTCCTTTTGTACTGCTCAACAGTGCATATTACTTGCTGCTGGATCACACCTTTTGAACAGGTAATGTGCAAGTTATGTATATGAAAAATACGGTAGCCAAACTGCTTTCCCAATTAGTGCTCTAGTCTTAGATCAGGGTATCAACATGCTGTGCTGCAGAAGGTTAACGGGCACCTTTCAGGTGAGCATCGAAAATTTAGTTATTATCTAAGCTATTTTATCATTCTGTGGGATATGCACAAATGGATTAGAAAAATGATAGATTTGGATTCCTCACTGTTTAAGCTAAGAATTTTTGCAACATCTTAGTACCTCCTCATCACGTTTCTTATCCCAGCTATAGCTACAGACGTAAAAATTAAAATGGTCAAAGATAAGCTGCAAATATGTATTTTTTCAATTTATAAGCTGCTGTGAAGATATAAATTGCTTCTCATTCATTCCCCTCTGCTATAAAGCCACAGAGATAGATAATTTGAAAACTAAGCTTGATCTCTAAGCTAACCTGACTAGCTGACAATGAAAAAAAAATAGACTAATTTGAATTATGATTAATGCTGTGTTAAGAACTAAAAACCACAACTTTGCTCTAATAAGTTATAGTATTTAGCTCTTTAAGACATTGAAATTCTTCAGACTTGGTCCTCTAACATGCAGTTATTAGTTGTTTTTAAAAGCTGTCTTTTGATGTCCCTTCTTGATACTGTGTGTCTCTTAAATTATCTAAGCTCTAAAATATAAGTTTTATTTTCTTTTACTTTATTCCATGACTAGTGTACTGCTACTTTGATTACATTTATTTGCTATATGTTTTTATCTCTGCTGAAGGGACATAATGGCTCTGTTAGTGACTCCATGGAAAAAGAGAATCCATTTTTAAAATGAAGAAATAGGCATGTTACTGTGCTAAATCAAAGAAATTACTGTTATTTTTGCCCTTATAGTGTGGAGCAAACTGCACAAGAGCTTTTGTTAAGGGAAGGGCTCAGCTCCATCATCAGCCTTCCTGCACTTAGTACTTAGTCCTCTCTGATAACATAGTGTGTTGATTTTATACTCTTTGCCCATTTTGTGATGCATTCTGGAGTAATGTCACTTTTCTCTAAGGCTGAGCAGAGACCCTCAGACAGCCTTGTCGTACCCCACCCAGTAATCTCTTATGACTGGACTTGACTTTCCTGTGCTTCTGAACCTCTTTGCTTCTGAGGGTGATACTGTGGTTAAATCCATTATTTAAAATTTAATCTATGAAGTCAAGCAAAGACATTCAACCTTAAAGGACCATCAATCTGATACTTTCTGAACACCAGATTAATGGAAAAACTTTAAGATCATTTTATGCAGCACTTTTTTTGGTATCTCTTTTGGGTGGTATTTTTGGGCTCCTTGAAGCAGCATGATTTTGAATATTGTACAACCCATTCTATTAGGCTTGGTAGGTCAATGACTGCAGCGCTTCTACCCATCAACCACCATCCTTTTGACACTGGCCAACCTATCATACACAGTCAGTTGATACCATGGCTGTCTTCACTGGGGAAAATTTCAAGGAATCTTGACCTATATCCCATTATGACTTTGTTATTAGGCTTAATCATATTTCTAGTAAGCAATGAAATGTATGATCATATTAGCATCTTCTAGATAATACCAATGAACACATCTGCTAATATGGAGAAGTAATACCCTAACAAGGCTTTCATATGAAACTAATGTGTTATTTCTGTTAGTTGATATGCATCTAGTTCTGGTTTAGTGTCAAGATTAGCTTTCACAATTCATCCTGGGTGTAATGAAATGGGTGCAATAAAATATTTTTTAGAGTTTTATAATGCATTTCAAGAAAAAATAATTGCATCAAATGCTAAAGGCCGAAATCAGTTTGTCTTTAGTAGCTTTTTGGCTTTTGTTTTTTTGGCTTTTTGATCATTAGCATAAAAGAGTGGGAAGTGTAAGGAATTAAGGGAGATCACTTTTTCAGAGGCAGAAAAAAGTAGTTTTCAAATATTCTTCTCAAATAGTGAACTATAGACTAAGATATTTTCAGCTAAAAGATGAGATACAGTAGTCTTCAAATTATATCTTGGTTTAGCAGTGTCATTCGAGGTAATATCCTCCACTTAAGCTCAACTGCTAATGCGTATAAAAATGGCATGACCTTTTAGGTACTCTCTCAAAGAAACTGCAACTCAAGAATTGTTAGACCGTTTGTTATGCCAATATGTGAAAATGTATCTGAATGATATCAAATTTTAATCACTGATCCTGTAGTTCCAGTGATTGTTTCTCCTTTGCAGACAGATGTTCGTGAGTGTTTGAACAGGGTGTTGCAAATTGCAAGATCATAATTCACTCACTGAATTAACTCACCTGGAATGCTTGTCAGATGGAAAGCTTTTTGAAGTATTATACAAAGTATGTAGCAAAAAGAATATCTTAAGGAGGACATTTTATTATTTCTTTTATTATTTTATTATTATTTATTATTTAATTATTATTTATTTATTATTATTTTATTATTATTTAATTATTTTATTATAATTATTTTATTATTTTATTTTATTATTTTTCAAAGAAAATGCTCTGAATGAAAGGAGGGGTTGGGGTTTTTTTTCATGTTCTGAGTTTAGGGGAAAAAAACAGGGAGAAAAATCCACCTCCCTCCCAACTCAATTTCTCCCCCTCCAATTTTTTTTGCATGTCTTAGACTAAAACCATGATGTCACATTTTCAAAAAAGACTTTCTGAAATGTACTTCATGAACTGAAGTCATGTCAGCAAATAACAAAGCAAAGCGAGTAGGTAAATTAATTTAAGTATACACAGGTAATTTAAATCAGTAAATTAAAATAAATAAGTTAATTGAAGGAACTACGTATGTATGATAAATAGAAAAAAATATTACATTATTACCAGAATACAATATAAAAATAAAAAATAAATACTGCATAATTACATTTATTCACTGAAATTACACACATTAAAATAATCCATTTTTCTGCTTTGGAAATTCTTTTGATCAGCCTTGTAGCATGGAAGCTTTCAGTTATCTATGAGAAAATCTTACTAATTCAAATTTACAAAGGCTTGTTTATCAGCAGCTGTCATCTCAGTTAACTGTCAACAATTGAGAAAGAAAAATAAGCAAATGATTCAGGTAATATATGATTAAACTATTGCACACCTGTTTCATTAAGAAGAAATCTAAATAATCAGTACCTGATTATTAGTGGTCATGAAAAGACTGATTGCCCTAAAAAGGCTATGGTTATGAGTCTCACTGCTAAAAGCCCTCATTTTTAACACTTTTTCTTGCAGCATTTGTCCATTCTTCTACTCATTGTTTTCCTCATGACACTCCTTTTTATTTTTTCAAAATTTTATGTAGAATATAATTTACTTTGGTCTGTGATGACTAGAAGATTTTCCACGATGTTGCTCCTTTTTGTTTGTTTTTTTTTTTTTTTTCTCCATTTCCTCACAATTTAAGTCTCAAACTTAATTGGGTTTGAATTATTATTTTTAAAATTGACTTTTTAAAGTAATAAAAAAGTAATATTCAAGCAGGGTGACATTTTTTATAGCATTAAAAAATAAAGGTTTTGTCCTTCAGAGCTGTGATTCCTTTAGGAACATTGAAAATTTTAGCTAGATGCTTATTAGTTGTAAATGAGTGACACGCCGCTGGAGTCAGACAAGAACCTGAGCTAAAACATACTGCTATACATTACATTTGTCTGTAGTTTCAATTTAATTTCCTTTGGGTGACAGGGTAGCACCTTTCATAAGTCAGTATGGTAGCTTTTACTGTTAAGTAAGCCTTTTTGAATCAGGGGCTGAGTAAGGGTACAACAGTCTTCCGCTTGAGAGGTTAGAGTAGCACAACTACTTGGGAATAAAAATGGGGGGGGGGGGGGGGCGGGGAAGTAATGTAATGAGAATATTTGCTGCCTGACTCAATTTGGTGAAATGTATTTCCTGACTCTTAATTTTTTAAGACAACTTTTCTTGTTTTCAGATGATTTTTCATTTTAGCTTCAGCTGGTCATTGTCTGACAAGGACTCCCTGTTACACATTGGCCTGGTGCTAAAGAAAGAAGCTTCCTGTAGTTTTCTCACTTTCTCCTCAGTCTGTCAGATTGTTTGAAATCTCTGTACAGAGTTTACCAGGGAGAAGTAGAGCTCAGAAAGCATAACACGCTCTATACCTGAGAGATTTTGGGCATCAACTCTCCTGCATACAAGCTGATGGTGAAAGCAACCAAATGCATGGGGATAATGTCATAAATGTGCTCTCAACGCAGTCTGGGTTGGTCTGTAGGTGTGACACTGGGGTTAAGCAGGACCTTTAAACATTGCAGAGAGGTGAAAACCAGTCTATCTCCATGGGTAACAATTCCAGAATTATTTGAACATTAAAGAAGAAAAGATAAATGTTTTGAAATAATTTTGGAGTTATCATTTCTTCATAAAAAAAATAGCATTCATCTCAAAAACAAACACTTCTTTCATATACCAACTTAATGATTAGAAGGTCCTTATATCTTCTTGTTTAGTTAATGGGATCCCACAACCACTGTTTCGTTCAATTAGTCTGGGCCTATGTAGGCAGATAAAGAACTGGTATCTGACTGAATTCCAGGAAAAATCATTTAAAAATAAGGAAGAGAATTTAAGATTCTATACCAAAAGGGAGCAATGAACACAACTAACTACTTCCCCGTTAAGATCAATTCTATATAGCATTCATGTCAAACTCAAATTTTTAGCAAGTTTATTACAGCTCTGGTCTCAAGCATGTAAACAAATTCCACACAATGAATCCATAGAGGCACTGCATCCCTTGGATCCATAGAGAGCCGCTTGCATTCACTGCTCAGCCTGAAGGTGAATTAAACAGATAACTTCAGACATCTTTGGAGGGCTTCCTGTTCTAACACAAAAGTAGAATTCAATCTGTACCCCTAGTTTTGAAGTGTCAGTGGGATTGTGTTTGCCCAACTTCGCTGCAACTTTTTACATAACATCTAAAAGTAAAATCAGATTTAGCAGACATAAAGCACAAATAGGCTTCACCTTACTGTAGCTACATAAAGGTAATGGAAGTGCCAATTTAGGACTCACCTGACCATGTGTCACTTAAAAGGTCCTATAGCTTTTAATCTGCTATAGTGGGAAGGTCTGAATTGTGATACTTTGTCACATGGCTTTTGAGACTAAACTTTTGCAACAAACCTGGGTAAATCATGACCAGGGGATAATTGTCTCTCTTCCTCATTTTCTCTACAACACTAATATGCAGCAAGAGGTCTTTGCTGATGCAGTTTCATGTGATTCTAAGATCAGATTCCCCCAGCAAAGCAGGGAATATACAGTTCTTTGGAAAGCACGTCTGCTGAATTGCTTACATTCATCTCTTGTGACTGGGATTGTTCCCAGCCTGTTGGTACTGCTGGATTTATACCATGGAAGAATAATAACTCATACGCATGTCCTTTACTCTTGATTATCGTATACGTACAGGACTGCAAAGAACTTTGTCACAACGTCTCACATTCTTCTGTTTCTCTTTGGAGGATCCAATTGTTTATTTTCTCTCAAGCCCCAATACGTGTATTGTATTCTCATGTGCCTCACTCTCAAATGAGACGCTGCTTTTATTAACGAGATAAGGATGCCACGAGAAATAACTATTTTATTTTGTTATTGTGGTGGCTAAGATCATGGCCTCCTGACTCTGTTTAACTTAATATAAAATGAAACTCAGTATTTTGACATTAGATGAATGAGCAGCTTCTGTTCCGTCTGTGAAGAAGCAAATGCACAAATCTCTTGAATTCCTTGGGTAGCAGCTAAACCAAGCTATGATGGAATGGCAGTCCTGGTGCTTTGTAACGGTGTATACCATGACCTCTGCGTTATTTAAATGTGCTTGCTACAATTCTTCTATTTTTCTAGCAGCTTTTAGGTCTGTAGTGGCAGCTTCTTGAACGACCTTGCTTGCTCTTTGCCTGCCCACGCTGCTGACTGCTGTGCTGTTTGTAGCAAAGCCTGCAAGTCCTAGTGACAGATTTCTAGCACAGATTTCTGATGTACTGGTTTGCCCTTCTGGGTATCTCTCTCTTTCATTCTCTCTGATTCAAAAAGGCTGAGAAGAATATTGAATCCAGGATTTTTACTAACTTCAATTCTGCTAATACTTCACAAAACACAAATGCGGAGTTATTTTTATTATACAACAGTATAGAACATTTTCTCCTTGTAGCTAAGGAGATTTCACATGGTGTTTTGAAATAAAAGGCTTTTCTTAACCTGCCAGAATTTAGTCATTAAACACAGCCAAGGTCATATCCCCAGAATGTAAAAAAGGTACATTTTAATAAAATATGTTCTTACTAGGCGAAGGCAGAAAAAAAAAAAGCAATAGCTTGTTGCTGTAGGAACTTCAGTTCTAATGAAACTGGTGTGTATATTTGTAACAGAATAATGTATAAAATCCTCAGATGTACGTTTTCCATATACACATTTATTTATATGTGCATGTAAAACAAGAGCTTAACATCAGGATTGATTAGGAGCATGCTGTTATCACTAACCTTTGCATTGTGCCCTTTTAGGCAGAGGTATGTTGTAGGGATATATTATATCAGGGTTTTACTCAGAAGTGGAAGAGTGAATTGTCTCTGTTAATACAGGATGAGTTGTGATTTAGCTGAATAGGCACCAGAAAATCTGGAACTTCTCCAAATAACTAGCAGGTATAGCATGAAGGAAAAAGCATGTTAAGCAACAGGACTCAGTCCTCCTTCTTCTCTCAGTACTGACAAAGCAGACTCTAGGCTCTGCTGAGTGGCATGTTTGTAAACTAGAGGGGTTTTTAGTTTTGCTCCTGGAAAGAAAGTTTTGAATCTCTTCCTGTTATGTATAAACCTGAAGTAGGAATTATCCTAAAGTGGCCACTAGATAACAGGCTTAGATTTAACCATGTGTTAAGGCAGGTATTCATGTGTGCACATGTGTCAGTATGCTCTGGCATAGCATAGATAGATCTTCGTGCATATGTGAGTGTGTATAGATATGTATGATGCATTGTACAATCAGCTTGCCGTTCAGAACTAGTTCAAAATAACAAATTAATTTTATTATTTTCCTCACACAAAAAAAAAGACTTCCAAGAATCTGAGAATGTGAGAATGTATCTATGGAATATGATATAGAAAATCAAGTTTTATAGCAAAAATTTTACCTTGGTGGAGGCTTCAAAGACACTTCAGAAACAAATACACAAGAGCACTCTGGATTATAAAACTGTTATCATCCTTACTTCAGTCAGCATTAAATTTTTTATTTTTAAGGCACTTCTTTGAGGAGGAAAAAAAAAAAAAAGATAAGAAACTCAAAGGTCAAATAATTTAATTACTTTTATATGTTTCTCTCTTCAAAGAAAATTTTCTTGCATGTCCTTTTTTTTTGCTTATTTATCTTTTAGCAAAAGAACATGAAGACTCTGTATTGTTATGTAGAATCCTTCATTAGCTGTAGAAGTTCCAGAGCCTGATGCCAAGGAGCTGGAGTTTCATGTAAGAGACTTCTTTTTACATAATGACTTCACTACCTAACAAACCTTGAATCATTTAGCATGGGAAACATTCTCATTTTTCAGATAACAAAAATTCATCTGCAGTATTTTATCCATAGCCATGTAATGAGGCTTGTAGAAACATGACACAAAGAAATAGAACGAATAAATCAAATTGTACAGGAAAAAACCTCAAGGATCTGACAGTAGAAATGACAAACAGCAGGGAGCTCTGCAGCTTTTCTCGTTGTCACTTGAAACCCATTTCTTTCTCTGCTACTTCAGAGAATATTTTAGGACAATCTCCTCTCACAATTGTATCGTCAGGAGAGGCTAGGGACTCTAAGAAAAGATGCTTAGATATCTCGGAAGTTCATTCTGAGAAGTATACTGGGGGAGTTCTGGATGAAGAAAGCTTGGATTCACTCAGGCTTCTGAGGTATTTACTTTATAGGTGATGGTTTTGCACCTTGCAAATTGTTTTATAAATACGGAAATGCTTATAACAGACTTGTGGGATAGATAATCCATCTCTTCAAGCTTGTGAATGCCAGAGGACTCCTCCCTAGGAAGGGAGGGGAGTTACAGTAGCCTGATCAAGTCTGATGGCTGGTACTTGTCTATGGTTTATCTTCAGTGCAGAGAGAGTTTGCCAGGAGACATGCCAATGAGGAAGCATTAGCTTTTGTTTCCAGCAGCTCTCCACAATCGCTGTTTTAATGAGTCTGAGCCAAAATATAAATGGATCTTAACGTCAAGCAATTTCTTCACTCTATCAGAAAGGTTGTGAAAAGTGGGGGGTAGAATGACACTTCCCTATGTTCACGGTGTACAACAGAGTTGTTCAACTGTGTTTTAAGGGAGATGGCTAGGATGAAAATCAGAAGAAAATGACCCAGAGCTGGTTGGACCAAGCTTCTCACCCCTTACCCCACGCAGGGTGGTCTTTCCCCCCAGGGGAAGGGGGCTGGCAGGTCGCTGGAGCTGGGGTTGCCCGGGCTGGCTGCTCCACAGGTCACTGGCATCAGGGGCATCTGGGAGTATTTTAATCTATAAGCTATTTTTGTAAGAGAGACTATAACAGTTATTTAAAGATATTTGTATGTGGAAAAATGAGACTATTCCATTACTATTCCAGGCATTTTGCTGTTTGGGCTATAATCCATTTTAGATAGTTGCATGGTGACAATTATCATTTATGGTTTAATATTAAGTATTGCCACTTAAAGCTTTGTTTTCAGCAGCATTTAACTTTATATGTGAGGTCAAATTCAATCAGGGGATACAAGAAAATTTGCCTTCTGTTAAAGCCAGTAGAAACAAAGAAAATCAACCAAAGGCTCGAGTTCTGCATGTCAATAGAGATGTCTTGCTTTCCGTGGGGATTTTAGCTTAATTCATGCCACTAGAAAAACATATTCAGGTTTTTTTGTTTTCTGGTTTGTATGTTTAAATAAAATAAAGTTGGATATACAATTGTATTTATACTAGAATATACAATTTTTCACAAGTTAACCTTTTGGTCATATTTCCTTTAGTCCTTTTGCTTTTAAGTGGGCTCTGAAGCAGCATTATGTGGTTTTATGCACATACCACATCTGTATTTTAATGTGTTCATATTCTGAGCAGTAAAACCTACATTTCATATCCGTGGTGCTGCAGTTTAGTCATGAATTCTAAACTTGAAAAAAAAAACCACATTACTTTCTATTAGGTTTTAGTTAATAAAAAGTGAAAATTGAAAGTTGCTGCTGCAGTTGTGACAATTATTGGAAACTGCTTTATACATGCAGCAAGATTTCTTCTGGAAAAATTGAAAATTGAAAATGGAGCACTTTTTTTTTTTTTCTAAGGGATGAACTCTAAAAAAAAGAACAAATGCTTCAAGTGAATAGTCAACTCTCCTACATTATAGATATGTGTAACCTATTCTATTTTAAAACTATTTAACACTGAACTTTTGCACCACAAATAATGAGAAATCATGACTGGAAAACGAGGCCAAAATTTCTGCCAGTAGTTTGATACATCTCTATTAGAGTATTTTTCCTGGAGTCAACACAGAATTGTATGAGATATTTCATATAGTGCCTGGAAGCCAAGCTAGTCAATGGGAATACAGAAACCTAGTTAAAGATGGAAGACTATTTTGTGTGTGTTCAGCTGATTGTATACTGAGATTAGGTTTTTGTATTTCTTAATTGGAAAGTGGGTTGTTGTTTGGTTGTTGGGTTTTTCCATTGTTTTGTTTTCATTCAAGTAATGCTGGTTCAACATGTCAGACTATGTGTGTTTACTTCTGTCTTAAAAAACCCTGCATCTTTATGCTTTTCAGCCTTTATTTCTTTTGTTCAACAGAAACACATGGATTGTCCGTACCTGGTGTGTACACAGCAACTTTCTTTTTCTTTCTCCTTCCTTCTTCTAAACCACCTCATCCCACACTGTTCTCACTCCTTTTTTTCCATTTACAGTTTTCAATTCAGTTTAAATCAAAGTGCCCTGAAGTAGTGGAACAGTTTCTCTGGGTAGCATTGCCAGACACAAGTGAAAGGGAAATCTGTGATCATGACTACTTTGTGACTTGCTAATATTAAAGACTTCAGGATTTTAGATTAAAAAAACCCTCCAAACTATTCAGAATTAAAAAACAAACAAACAAACAAACAAACAAACCAGGCTTTAAAGCTCAACACGAATATGTACATATTCTTAATGTAGCTGAAGCAGAAACTACCACTTATCTTTTTTTTTTTTTTTCTTTTTTGCTAGTAATGAATTAATAATGTTATAGAGGAGCACCTGATGTTCTTTTTTGAATTAGCTTGGACATTGAGAAGTTCCAAAATGTGTCTCAAATGTTCCTCCTATAAAGCAGCTTAATAAGATGTCATAATAAACATGCAAAATTAGATTTATTGTATCAAGAGGCAAAATAACCTCATTACAGAGAAAGCTCCAACAAACTGAAGCTTACCTAATATGTAATCCACTAGTTTAATTTGTAAACCTGATTATTGCTCTTAACAGAGCTCATTAGTACTTTGGAGTCCTATAAGACATTTGAATGATACTTGTTATAATTAATATTTAGTCTTTAATACTGTTCAGAGTTTCCCAGACTTCCAAAATGGTTCTCATAATTGCTTTCTTAAAATTTGCCAGCTGTGCAAACTTCATTGCTACAAGGATACAGAGGGGCTTCACAGATGCAACATGGCATTGCTCTAATTAATTAACCATTTGTATTCTCCCATAGCAGCAGATTTAATACTCTTTCTGAATAACATTACTTCCTTTCATCCACAGATAAGTATTATTCCTGTGTCCATAATTCTGTCATCTATTGATTCTATGAACATGGACTGTCTTCAGGGAATGACATTGGAGAATAAATTCTGATTGTTGCATGTAAAAAATCTACAGAAAGCACAGTCCAAAATGTTAAGCAATAGGGAAAGGAACTTAGCAAGAGTGTATTTTATTCAGATTAGCAGTTCAGGTATGATTTGCATCAGTGGTATGCATACACTTGAGTTTTAAAATTCCAGAATGCACTATAACTATGAGTACTTGTGGTACGCTCAGCATGAAAGTCTGAGCTTAAAAGAGTTGCCAGATCTTAACTACCATCTCTGCTTTCTTGCTTAGAAACAGGGAACAAACTTCCAGTAGTGAGTCTGCTGCTCTGCTTCTGCAGCTTCAAAGTGTTGTGGGGTTTGTTGTGGCTCCCTGAATTTCTGCTTACTCTGCTCATGTAGAACTGCACATCGGCAGACCATTACGTCTTTGGCTACACTGTCTTCCAGGCTGGGGTGATCATGCTCTCCAGCTGCTGAGCCTTACTGCCTCTGGATTTGATGGATGAATATGGGACAGCAGTGCTTCCCTGCAGCATGTTTCATGACATCATCAGAATAATTGATAAATACTATGTCTCAGCAATGCGTAAATGATTTAAGAAGGGTCGGTTACTTGATGCTAGTTGCAGTTGATGCCCTTGTGATACTTGAAAAAGCTCATGTGGAAAGTGCCGCGTAAGCCATGGAATTGCCTCCTCCAAGACAAGATGGAGTAAAATATGAGGGGGTGCCTTGGTTCCTGCCATAACAATGGATGTGGTAATACATCTGCTGATTGTGTGTATTTTAGATGTGTATTCAGAAACTGGTCTCAGTCATAAACATGGGATTTCCCTACTGGCACAATGAAGAAGCATAGAAAGTCTTTTTCACAACTAGATGACTTAGAGACAGAACTTCTACCCAAGGTCGTGTGAAATTAAGAGTTAAAAATAGCTGCCAAATCCTTACTATTCCAGAGGGGTTCTCATCCTGTAGATCCAGCATTAGGAATTAAACACCATGGCATTATCTTTTGTTGCTGCACAATGTACATTAAAAATGGACATAATTTAAAAGAAAGTGACACTTAACAGATACAATTTGTAATTTATACAACAGTTGCCAAAGTGTATTTTCATATTTCACAGTTAAATGTTTTACTTGTGCACCAACATAAGCCCACAAGGCTCACCTCACGATTCAGGTATTGTGGGGATTTCTCTGAAACCTCCAAGTCTTCTGAGGTTCGATCTTCACTGGTTTTTTATAGCAGCAGATTAAACAAATCTTTCTGCAGGGCTTGAAATAACCACAACTGATTAGAAAGTGCTTGTAAATTCTAAATGTTGTTAGATCTTTACAGTAGTTTAGTCTAAATTAGAACTAACTCAATGGTTTCCTTTGGCACCTGACAGAAACACTTTATTTTGAGGTTCAATGTGAGACCTTAGCTATGTTTTTGCTTGCTGCCTTGGTTTTCTTTTGCTTGGATAGAGACATTTTGAAAGAGAAATGCAGCAGTCAACATCAGCTCTGCTTAGCAGGGAACTGAACTTGGAGATTACTCTTGTTCAGGCTGTCTTATAAGTGATCCTGTAGAATATATAGATACCTGTTATTCCGTTAAGTAAATTCTCATGAAGATATGTCTTCTATTTTCATTATGGTGTACAGAAAGTCTGATAGGAGCAGGAATGTACCCTAGTTATTTTGTATGATTTTATATATAGATTTTCATAAGGTCTGCATCAAACAAGCCACAGGAGGTCAAATACTATGTCGGTGAAAATCAGTGTACTTGAATTGATAAGATGAGTAGTAACATTTTTCCATAGCATACGAAAAGGATGCTATCAGTGCAGCACTGCCATTATACCTGCTTGAGTGCTCACTGTGGCTGTGTCTTTTTTCCTCTCTCTTATTCCCAAGATGATAGAAGCAGCCACATTCAAAAACTCTTATCTCCAGTCTGCAGATGGAGAAGAGAAACATGCAGTATGCTACGGGTGAAATTTTCAGCAGAGATTGTTCAGTTACTTAGGTGCCTAACTCCTATTTTCAGAAGTGATACAGGGCCTTTTTAAAGCAGCTGTTCTGTTCACAAGAAACTAATCTACTTAGTTACTGCAGGAAACATGCAGCTTTATATTAATCATATAACAAAGAGGATGAAGGGAAAAGTTCCACAGAATAGACAGCAAAAAAGGGACAGGGAAGAATATAGCTCTGTCCCTTATCTCTTTGGGCAACTGGCTGACTCTGTGTTGACCTCTTTCTTATTCTTAGTTTTTGAATAAAAAGATATCTTTTAAAGCTACAAGGACATCTTTTTTTCTTATCTCAGATGGGAAGAGTTGCTCCCTCTTACTTTACCTTTTACTCTCTCAGTCCCTCAGTTGTACATAATCTCATGGGGTCTGGTGTTCCCAGAAGGAGGAAATCCTCCTGGCCTGCCTTCCTTCAGAAAATCACTAGGAAAACAAAGGACTCTTGCACTCCATGTCACTTCATACTTAAACCCTGTCCTGATGTTTTCTTAGAGTTCAAGCTCTTTGAATAACAAAGATCCGGTTTGCTCCAGAATTACACATGGTCTATGGGAGGGCAGATAGCTCATGAAACATCTGATATATGTCAGGTCCTTTTGGCTTAAGGCTTTCCAGTCATATACACAAACTGATTTTGAAAAGCTTGTTTCACAGTTCTCTTACTGTAAGGGAAAGAATGTTGTTTTCTCATATTCAGCCTGATCGGAATGGCAGGAGCGATTCACCAAAGCAATTAACAAGAGCAATTCACAACCACCCTAAATTCCTGGCCTAGGGTGAGAAGACAGGTAGTCTTTTTGTCAACTGTTATGACCAGTACTTAGAAATGGCTTTAGATGGATGCAGATACCGCGAGACTTGGGGAACCTGAATTTCGAACTTTTTCTGTCTTAGTACACTTGGTGATGAGCTCATACATATTAACCTCTCCACCCTGGAGAAAGCCAAGGTTCATTTCCGTGGACATGTGACGTATGAACGCATACATGAAGGGGCGTGTTGGTAGGCAGTTCGGGAAGTCTGTACACCCTGTAGTACTCAGCCAGTGAGGAATCAGAGGAAGGAACTCGCGGCCGGGAGAAAGGGATATAAACCATTGCACGATGGCTGTTAGGTGCCTCCACCTGGTGGGGCGCCTGGTCTTGCAAGAACGTAATAAAGAGTGCTCCACACTGCATCCTGTCTGAGCTGTTGGTAATTGGTAACTGAGCATTTCTCACACTTACCATCCTGGCTTAGATTCAATCTGAATGAGTTCTTGTCTTCCCTTCCATCCAAAACTGGTGAAGGTTTGCTCTTGTCAGAGCTGATGGAATTAGACCGCATCTAAAAAGAAATTGGTTTATCCAAGCTGCTTTTAATCATTCTTCACCTCACTCTTAAAAAAAAAAAAAATCTAGGATCTGGACCTTGTGATGGAATTGGGGATGCTTGATAATATTTTGTTATATTCTTGTTTCATGGGAGCTTTAAAATCTGGAGCAGTGCTTGTGAGTGGACCTCCAGAGGAGCCTGTTTAAGACAGGTTTGTCTGAACTCTCTGTTAGAGGTTCTTTCTGTGTCTTTCTAACCCTTTTGACCATGCAGCTGCTGTAAGAATATCTTCCATTAATACAGACATACGGAGTCTGCCTTATGGCAGAATTCAGGCATTCATGAGCAAGAATGGTCACCAGCTTTATAAGATTTTTCTACCATATATAACAACACTCATAGCTCTTTGCTGCTTTTTCCAGGTCTGCTCTGTATATTTATCAACTACGGATTTCACACAAAAAAATGCCAGGTAGTTTAAGTGCAGATAGCTCATCTTGTTTTGTAAATGAAAGATTACTTCTGTGCCCCACAGCCTCTATTCATTTTATCACCCCGTATCTGTACTCCTGACCTTGCCCTAGCAGCAAACACTACATGTTGCTGCCTTTGAGAAACGTTAGGATCCTGACTAGCTCCAACAGAGGAAATGTTTACAGGTTATGTAAAATTAGTTAAGATTAGTGAATAATACGATCTCTCTAAGATGAGCACAGAACTAGACTGGTTTAGGGTAATAGAGTGAATCTGTATTGACACAGTTCTGCCCACTCTTATTATGACATAATCATTTGAGTTTCAGGAAAAAGCTGAGTACTGTGCACAGCCAGCTGCTTTGGCTGACTTCACAGCTGAGTCTTTCCAGTCATATAAGACACATCAAGCTGGTAAAAGGGATTTCACACAAGTCTAAAAATTATTGGTTTGTGGTTTTTTGGTTTAGTTTTGTTACATCTAGGAAAAGGACTAGATAGAGAGATGAAAACATACCCAACTAACTATTTTTTGCTGGTTTTTACTTTATACTACAAAACTGTCCCAGCTATATAGGATCAACAAGATTCATTCTTTGCCCAGATTTGGATATGCCAAACTGTGTTCGACAAGACTGAAATTCATTCAGATGTCATGAGCTTTCCTTTCATAGAAACAATTTTTATCTATTCTTTGGTTCTGTAGCCTAAGTCTATGCTTTAGTCTCAAAGGAACACCCACTTTTTTTGACACTGAGTCCTAGCTGCCTTCAGTTTTTGCACTACCTTCTCTAATGATGGCAGATATTCAACATCACTTCTGATTGAGATCAGAGTATTGTCAGTCCTCACTTCAACAGGTTGGATAGGCATATTTTCCATGGCTGTATGAAAAACCCCAGATGCTAACGATATTCTATACATAAGTGTTGTGATAACACAGTACTTTCCTTACAGTACTATATTTTCCTCAGTGCTTCTCTAACTGCACTTGCTTGTAGTATAAAAATTGCACAGGTAAAACAAAGTTGTATTTTTCTGGCCTGTTTACCTCAATCAGGTTTTTTTTCACTGAGGTAATAAATAATTCTGATTTCAGGTCGTTTAGCTAGACCTCATTCTACATATAACTCCTGACCTTCATACTATGCCCTCAACTCTTTAGAAGAGCTGAATATACATTCAGCAATTCTAGAATGTACTGTGAAGTACTTTGTTAGGGCCTAAGATAAAATTTCTTACTGATTTTATTTCTCATAATAATTTTGCTTAATAGCACAATATTTTTGGTTTTGGTGTGTGAGTTATACAAGAACGAAGACAGGACCTACTCAGTGAGTCATTACTATGTTTACAAATGCTTCCTGCTTCATCTGCATATTGCTTCCTGCTTCTCGCCTAATCACCAAATAGCAGAAGCTCTTGTACCTGTATCCTCTGCTACAGGCAAGAGCCTACCTTATATACCCCTTTAACATCTGGTATGTATCAACTCCTCTGTGTGTTTCAGCTTTGAAGGATAAAATGCTCCGGGTTTTTTGTTTGGTTTTTTTTTTTCACCTCTAGACCCTTGAGTTCATACCTTTCAGCTAGAAATATTCTTTGATGTGTATTTAGCATTTCCTGGCTAAATGCCCTTGCTTAAGGCATTTAGTTATTTTTGATGCTTAGACATTTTAATTTAAATAACTGATTAGATGTTAACTCTCCTGTGACAGAAACACACATTAGGAGCCAGAGCCCATTCTATTACGCTTTTGCATTTTCATTTCTTTGAGCTGTTCTTGCTGTGTGGGTGCAAATCTCAAGTTATTCAGTTCTTACAGTCTTGCTGTTAATCATTCTGCTTTAAGCCCTCTGTAGCACTTCTAATTTTGTTTACAGATGCAAAGAGGTGCCTGAGCTCTTAACTTCTGCTGCATAAGAGCCTAAGGAAGTCTTAAAACTCAAAAGATGTACCTGTGCCTTTAAAAATCTGACCACAAGTGCCTGTGGCCCAGTGAACAGCATCCCTATACTTCTGAAAAATGTGACAGTATATACATTCCATGGCAATAAAACATTGGCACTTTACCTAGGAACATTTGGAGATGACAGAAGAAACATACCTTTAGTGCTGGTACTGAAATACTTGTGATTGTCTGTCAGAAGGCCATAATCACCCTGGTTAACTTCAGGGCATTTGTAAAGAATAATAGGTACTTCTAGAGATGACTGAACCCTCTTAGCATCTCTGTTACCTTCTGAAAGTTGCCCCTGTACATTGACAATGCTCCTGAATTCTGAAATAACAGTCATGCTTAGACTTAGCTGGGATAAAGTCAGACCTAACAGATTTATCCAATTTTGAAAATCCAAATATGATGTTTAGAGATTAACTTGGAGTGAAAGAAATCCCCATTCAGGAATGTGTTTGCCACCATATGTAAATATTAGGCTTTTGCATGATAAAACCCAAATCTGGAGTAGATTTTCTAGTGCCTCTTGTTAAAAAGTTATTACACAGTACTCCAGCAGTAAGTAATGCAGTTTCCTGTTTTGTGTTTTTTTTTTTTTTTTCCCTAAATATAAGTAACTGCAAGTAAGATTGAGATCATAAAGCCTTCGTAGTTCTACAGCATATCGTGCTTTCTTTGCTTTGCTAATTCAGGCAAAATGGAGTCTGAACTGGGCCTACAAGCCATAGGATTGTGTAACATTTTCATATGGATGCAATTTTCAAGCCTAACGGATAAAAATTAAAAACAATAACAAGCTTCTTTGTGCTCTTGGAGTAACTCACTGCTGAACAATTTTAGGAAGTTTGGATTGTCTATTCATTGCAAATAGCATCTGTGCTCAATTACATTCCGCCCATTAGGAGGTAGGGCTTTCAGAAGTAATAAAAGCATCTTAAGGGATGGTTTGCACTAGAGAGCTAATGATTTCTGAAAGGGACAGACAATTGGGTTGATTCTACAGGTACTGCAGAAGGCAAAATGTTCCAGATGAAATGGAAATTATTTCATGAATCATCTCAGGATTTCACAGAAAGAAGGGGAGTATTATTACCAATTATTCTCTATAAAATGAGTTTAGCAACACACCATCATCTAAAAAGAAAAAGTGAAAGGTTGCTAAATTGGATATTTAAATTTTGCTAATTAGAATGAAGTGATCTGATGAGTGTTGAATCACTGCTTGGAAGTTTTTAAACAAAGCTTACCATTCATTCTTTTTCTTGCACTGACAGATGAAGTTTCTTGTTTGAACAAGGCTTCATGACTTTTGATAAAGCCTGCTGAAAATAGCATTCTTCTGCCTAAACTGTATATTCTGTTATAACATGTTGCGTTAACAGTCATGGGATGATAATCTGGGATGCTTCACAATCCTCTTGCTCTTTTGAGGGGCAGAGGGGTTTTTGTTTGAAACGTGATATGTGACATAACATTGCGATGTCATGTTATCCAACAAGGAATTTAAAAGCTTCCAGAAAAAAACCCAAACATGCTATCTATTTAATATTTTGTTTGCTTAATGCTGTCTTGATAAAATATATGGTACATGTCTACACCTAATCCATGTACCATGCTACAATCAGGCAAATATCTTACCAGATATGATTTAACTCTTATTTGTCAATGATAACTACCTCAAAGGTATTGCAGTCCTTGATTGCAGAGATAGGTACCCCCGAGGATGTTCAGTGACAATGCATTTGCATTTTGGGATGCTACCGAGGAAAATCATAGCTCTTGTTTCCCTCTCATTTGTGCCAGACAAACTGATGTCCTTTGTAGTGAAAGGGCTCAAACAAATGAATTTCTGATTAAGACTAAACTGTGACGCATGAAAGTTTTGCTTCTGTTTGTTTCCCAAAGACTCCTCAACTGTTTTCCCTAGGCTGTTTTGTCTAGATAAAAGTAAAACTATCCCGGTGTAACTCACTGATAGCAGACTCCAAGCCCTCAATGGGCACTTGGGCAAACTAAGATGAGGGGAACTCGAACAAAAGGACATAACGATACTCTCTAGGGAGGATGATCTCGCGAATTTAGGAAGAAGAGACCTGGGCTTTACTTCCCAGTGCATGTTCTGGAAAGAAGGTCAACTAACGAACACCGTGAAGAAGACCACTTACTTCTTCCCTCAACCACCGAAGACCCTCACTCTTTTTACTATGCATGTTCAGACTATGTAAATGAGACACCCCTTTCCAGGAAGTCTAATGAATGTGTATGATTTGTGTGTATGTAAACAGATATTCCTTGCTAGTTCTGGGGAGCCCTTATGGTGGAGAAACCCCAGGGTGACCTCAGCGCTGCTAGTAAGGAATACCTGCTTGACCGTTATATTGGATTCTGACTGTTGAGTCAATTTCTTTGTTTCAGTAGAGGTGTGTTGTACATATGGCTACAACAGAAGTCATTAATGCACAGTTTGGACAATAACATTACAGATAGACTCCATTCTTAGCAGTTAATATTTTCACTTCGAATTATAATCTTTTGAATAACGTCAAAAAAAAAAAAAGATGCTCTGTTTCAGCAATCCACACTGAATTTTGCTTCCTAAAAATAGGGTGTTGGTATGTTAAATTAGCCTATCCAATGTAGCAGACTAGACAAGCATAAAACTAATGTTCCCTGAGTGGGAAGTAGGTGGATTTCTCCTGCCTTCAGCAGTATCACTGCTTGTCCCTTCCTACTGGCTGCTTTTCTTAACGCATAATTTGCACTCTCCAGATAATAATAGCAAGTGTGATGGGCTGCTTAAACTCTTGGCCTCACTTCCCCACTTATCAAGATTTGTGGAGAGCTGGACTGAAGACTGAAAAGAGCATCTGATTATAACTAAAAGACCACTATGATGCTATGTATGCAATTTAAAAAAACATATATGCTCAATTTTATGTGTGCTGCCTATGTTTGTTCATACATAACTGTAGAAGACTATAAGAAGCTAGAGGTGAGGAGAAGTTTTCCTGCAAGGTGAACAGAATTGCAAGGCACAAGCGTGGAAATGGATTTCAGGATTTTTGGAGCAGACTCTGTGTGTGGATGTAGGCAAATGTACTTGGATTATGTATTATTTATTTAATATTTGTGTGTCTCATTGTTTTTTAACAATGAGGAAAGAAAATACTGAGAGTAATTATTAATTTATTGGAAATACAACATAAACAGTCCAAAAAGTGCTTTGGTTACTAGTCAAAAGGACAAATTGGAAGGAAGCAATTAGGTGAGTAATCAGATTATGATATTTTGTGTTTCATGCAAGAGTACATTGGAAATGTCATTAATTTAGCATCAAGCATTCACAGATAGCGTTAATTCTTATTTCATCAGCAGGCACTGAATGATAAAACCATCAATGATCTAAACTTAGAAGTGAAAGAGAAGATTTAAAAGTTTTAGAAAACCAATTAGATATTACTTGAGACAGAAAAAACATAATCCATTGACTGAATTTGAATAAAACCTAATAATTCTGTCCATTTAATCTGAGAGCTGATCTAGTGTTTTCCATTACTAGTCTGAAAACTTTTACATAACATAGGAATCCTTAAAGTTTCTCTACTTTATGTTTTCTTTTTGGTTGTTCATGGGTGTTTTGTTTTTAAGAAATTTCATAGATGGTCAGTTAATAGTCCTTCTGAAGGCAGAATTTAATTTGAAATTTTTTGAGATGTCAATGAAATGGAAAACCACTAGTGTATTTGTACTGGTTTGTTTAGGAAATTCCCTTATTTTCCTTCATTTTCTACTTCCTTTCACTCCCCCATTTCACTCTCAGACAAAAAAAAAAAAAAAAAAAAAAAAAGAAAAAAGATAAACATTTTGTTAATATATTTTTAAATTGCCTGGAGTGCCTTGTTATCCACTGCCTGGGCAGCACGGTCATTCCATGTACTTTACACATATAAGCATTATATATACTTGATTGTGTCATTTGTACTATTTCATACCCTCTGAAGTGGCAGACCTTTAAGTTCGTTTGGGAGTTCTTAGCACAGATGTCCTACAAATAATACATAATAGAAAAAATCAGAGTGAAATCATTAGTTTCCACTTTGGCATACCATCCTATGTATACCACATTTAACAAATGAACTGGCACCCACTGAAGTTTTCTTACATCCATTGGTAGATTTAGCAAGGCAAGATAATAATTGCTTTTCTTCCCATCTCTGAAATAAAAGATGTCTATTTTTTTACTGAAATATGAAATCAGGGATGCAAAATGAATGAGTTCTGTTTAAAAAAAAAAAATAGAAAAAGGTTGGAGCTGGCTCCCTGACACATTGTCTGGTCAACAATAATTTTTACAGTGAAATTCCTACATCTTCACAACAGTTGCATCATCCCAGCACATCCTACAACTTCTCTCTCTTGAAATAGAAAATTATATATCAAAAGTCAACCACAGTGAGACTGATTTCTGCAAATCAGTCAGCAGCACAGTTTCTAATATGTGCTAATGAACTGTGTATAATGAAAAGCCGTTTGGTTAAAGATTTGTTAGAATATTGTTTTGAGAGTGGAAGAGTTAACAGCAGATAAAAAGTGTAAAATAAGTAATGTCTTCACAGTGGGGTAGCATCTGTCTTAAAAAGTAATGTTGCTGGCCCCTGTGCCACTGTTTGGAAACAGACCTACATCCTTATGAAGTCCTGTGCTGTGGGTGGCAACCTTTCATTCTTTGCTTTCCATTTTCACCATGGTGTGGGGCTCATCCAGAGCTCTTGTGTTAGTAGGCACCATGAAATATAACATCATGGTATGAACTTCCTTGAAGATATGGAGAATGACTGGATGCTTCCTATGGAAACAGGTGTGTTTTTTAAACAACTATTTAAAGAGTGGTAAATCATAGCTGGAAACACTAAAATTTCAGATGTCCTAAAGAAATTTAGCAGAGGACATTATTTTAGTAGGACACCCCTATTCTGTGCTCATGGATGATCTGTCTGATCTTGTTCATTGTATTTAATTAGAGCTAATTACCATTGCTTCTTATTTTCAGTTCACAAGTCACTTCAGCACTGTACCTATACTTCACTAACAACAAAAAAATAAAATCACTGAAAAATATTTTCATTGAAAAGTAATAGGCTAAATCCTTGGATCTTCACTGTCTTTGTCAAGCAAATCATACTGAAATATTACCTTCTCACCCTTCCCTCTATTTGCAAGAGTGTAGGAGAGTGTTCATCGTGTACTCCCACTTTTATTGCCCCTATAAATTTCTGGCAAAACCTCCAACTCCTCACTTCATGCTTCCTGATGTTACAGCTTGCAGAAAGAAGTCCCAGACAGCGCTACCCAAATGCTTAGGAGTAAATATCCCACAGGTAACTCACCCATTTATTTTTCAAAACTAGGATGTTAAAGGTGCATGTTAATAATTTCACAATTTAGAACCAAACTTATCTGGGCTTCCTCTGTTTAATCAAATTTACTCTTGATCTTAGATTGCTGAATTTTTGTTTTCTGAATATGAGTAGTAATTATTTTTCTTCTTGTTTGGGAAAAAGACAAAAAAAAAAGATGCATGTTAGGAAGCATTGAAAATGCCTATGTATATTTTGTTTAATTCTTTTAGAGTGGTCTTACGTTGAACCCCAAGTCAACTGGCAAGAGAGATCGGTTTATGTGGTTTCCTATGTTTCTTTTTTTGAGGGAAATGACATCCATTTATCCAGAGAGCCCTATCTGGATTTGGCAATGAGCAAATTCTACAGTCAGAAAAGGGACCAGACAGGTATTTGTATCCTTCCCAGGAACAACTTCACTGAGAGCTCTTGTGCAAACATAGCTCCTGACTGTGGAGTAGCAAGGATGATGAGAGACCAGCAGGCTGCTGATTAATAAGCTGTTGAGTGGTTGTGGATGCTTGTGGGTCTGCTGAATATCTTCTCTCAAAATTTAACATAACTAGGTCTACAGTGATCAGCTCACCTCTCACATTTCATTATTTTATCTCTAAACTGTCAGTGGTGTAGATAGTAAACTACAAATTACAAGCATTGCTTGAGATGTGTATGGGCACATTTTTCAGCATTGCAAGAAAAAAATGTGACTGATGCACTCCAAATACATACGTTTTCTTTTTGTTTATGGCGCTTGGAGCAAGGACAATCGCTCTATATACACACTGAGATCATATGGCTTATGGAAAAGTTGAAGCCAGTGGTCTCAATATGAGCTAAAGTTGGCTAGAACAGAAATATGGAATTTGATTACAGGAAAAAATATTACACAAATAGATATAGCATTTAGCAGTCTTATGGCTTTAGGCTCCGATGATTCTGGAACAGTTTATCAGACAGAGATAATTGTATAATCATAAGGCTGAAAGCAGTGAACCCTCCTCTCACTTGTCAGTGCTGGCTGCCTTTTGCCACATGGGAGACCTTCACAGCAATTTTAGAATAAAGGCATTATATCACTATCACTCAAGGAGATGAGAGCAGACATCTATTGTTCCTTTAAGCAGCTGTTGAATTCCACATCCGTCATAGGATTTCTGTAGCAGTTTAACTGAAAATTTAAATCAGAAAGTGGCCAGCTACTAACTTTGCATATGGATGTCTGTTGTATAGGTTATCTGGGCAAAGGATTCAAGGAAGAGAGAGATTTGGTAACAGTTGAATTTTAACCCAAAGTGTTTGCATAAGAACAGTCTGTGCCAGAGTGGTACACTGTTGGTAAATACCATGGTGAACACTCATTTATATAGCACGTTTCTTTGGGTGAGATTAGAGAGAGAAAACTATTAACTGACTATTTTTAGTAAACTAATATCTGTGTAAGATTTCTAGGCTGAGCTGGTACAGAAGTGGATTGTTAATACATTTTCCAGGAACTGGACCAAAAAAGGAATTAATAAAGCAGCATGTCATTATGTAGACTCTAGACTCAGCTCAGAAAATACCATTAGAACAGATTAATCTAATTTTCTTCATAATAAAAAACAGAGCTTGCAAGAAATAATTTTAACTGAAAGATACCTCTGAGAAATATTGTACAAGGTATAGAATCCACCACTGCTGCTGCTTAATTTTTTTAATGATTGTCTTCAACATTTAAAAATAATGCACTCTATTTCTAGTCTAAATCACATTTAAACTTCCAGCACACCTTTTTGGCACATTAAGTAGTAATTTTCTCAAGATTTTTTTCAGTAAGAAGGTATATTTAATTGCAGTAAGCTAATCTTTTAATGTGATCCTTGAATATTTTGACCTCCATATAGTGTTGTAAGTATTTATATCTCTTCATTAATTCTATAGCTCTGCTCTGCACCAGCTGCATCTTTCCTCCCTGAAGCACACCAAAGCATATGACAAGGTTCTTTGCCAATGGCTGTTAAAGAAACTAACCTGTCACAAGACAAAAGAAAAGGTATTCTCAGGAACTGATAGCTACTTTAAAGTTAGAAAGCAGAGTCAGAAGAAATGGTCTATTTTTACAATGAAATGAGATGCTGGAATGGCTGCTATTTAACATATTCCTGTATGATAAAACGGGGATGAATAGGAAAGTTTGCTGATGATAGACAGTATTGAAACCAAGAATGGCTAGAGACTAGTGTTCTACCATTTTGAAGTGCCAAGTAACCAGCAGATGAAACTCACTGTTGATAAATCAAAGCCATGCACGCAGGGGAAAACAAGCAAACAAACAAAATCTTCATATATCACGGCAGGTTCTAAATATGCCATTATTGAAAGAATAAGCCTATCTGAAGTTACCTATAAATGTTAGCTTGGTCTTAGGTGGTGGACAGGAAAGTGAAGGTCTTAGGAAACATTGAAAAGGATGGGATGAAACATCATTATACAGCTCCATACAGATTTGGGGAACTGGCATTTACATATGCTACAAATCTGCTCACATCATTTCAGAAAAGGATATAATAACCTAGAAAAACACAGAGAATAATAATCAGAGGTACAGAATACCTTATTTATGCAGAGGAAATGAAATAACTAAGACTCTACAGCTTAGAAAAGAAATTACTCTAAATGGTTATTATAGAGATCTATACCATCCTGAATGACATGGGGGAAGTCTCAAGAGAATGATTATTCACTATTCAAAGGACATAAACCAAGGCACATGAAATGAAATGATCAGGCAGACAGTTTATATGAAATGAAAAGAATTTTTTCGTGTATGCATAATTGAGAAGCTTATACCCACTGATATTTTTAGATGCCACAAGTTTTGATGGGTTCAAAATATGATTAAATATATGATGGAGAGTCAGATAATCATGACACCATTGAGGTAACTGTCAGTTTGGGAATTGCTGGAAACTCAGAGAGAGGGGAAGTATTACTCTATCTTGGGCTCATATACTTCTGAGCCTCCATGAATTGTTATTGTTAAAGGCCAAACATTGGGCTAAAAGAATATATCATCTGACCAGTATAGTCACCCCTATAATCATTAGATGTCTGACACAAATTCAAAATTCTAGTGTATCTGTCAATCTATCAAATATAATCTTTCCACTTGAATGCAATATTTGTCTGTTTAAATAGATTATTGTAACCTTCTTGGTTGAAACTTGACACTAGAGGTCAAATCCCCATGAGCTCTAGGAAGACATGTTTTCTATAATTTCAGTCCTTTAATTATTAGTTGTATTCAAATTCTAGGTTAGGTGTTTATTTTATTCAACATTGTCTTCAGGCTCATGGATCTGTCATTATTCATGACTGAATAAAATCTGAAAAAATCTACTGTTGATCTGGGTCTGCTCTGGATTTACACAGCACTTAAGCAGCCATGATCTAGGCTGTGTAGTCTGTGGGCAGACCATGCCCACTGTATATTTGCATTTTGAAAGTTTAGTAACACAGCATGTTTGGTCACTTATTTGTTGCTTTAAGTTTAATCCTTAATCATGTAGTAGCCTTCTCCTTTAAGTGTACTTATTACCCACCCTTCCCTTTCACACTGTCCAAACTCTGACTGTGCTGTTTGTTCATAGTTTTTTTTAATGTTAAAATAGCTACAAGGAATACAGACAATCCACCACATGGGTTGGGTTTTTTTGTTTGTTTGTTTTTGGTTTTTGTCACATCTTTGGAAGTTTCATGAAACTTTTTGTGTGTGCTTTACCAAAATGTTGAGTTGAGGGGTGGGGTGGGGGTGAGGGTGGAAAGTGTGGGATAAAGACTTGATCTCTGCAAGTCTGAAGACAGTGTAATCAATGCATTCTCTCTGACTGACGTGAGTGAAGATGCAACATAATTTGAGAGCCTGCCTCAAAAATTCTTGAGACAGAAAAGCAATAAACTGCTGCTGACTCACAAAGAGTGTTCTGCTACCAAAAAAAGAAAAAGACCTTTGCATGGAACAAGTGGAATTATTTCCTCTATATTTAGATTTTTGCTAAAACAAACAACAGTAGTTGTGTTGAGGAATTAATATTTGTATGCAAACATACTAACGGAGAAAAAATAGTCTTTAGTACTTATGGTTTTGAAGTATCTCAAAGATGAATTCAGATTGTGTTGTTGTTTCTCATTCTAAAACTGCGGTAGCTCCTAAGGATTCTGCTCAAGTTGAAGTTTCTGTCTTATGATGTATCCAAGAGCTTAGAGGCATGATACCATCTATGTGGAGAGTTACTGGAAAAAAGATAAATGTTCCCCTTGGTCCACAATACACTTCACACTGATGTCAGTGAGAATTGCTCTTATGTGTGAATATATGATTGCCTCTTTATCACAGGCAGATCAGAACTCATAACCTCAGACCTCCCAAACTGGAGCTAAGGTTACCGTCTGGAGGACTTTCATGACTACACGTTGTCATAACTGAATTTGGGACTGAGTATTTATTGTGTTCAAATAGATTAACATTAGTGCTTTTAAAAACAATTTCAGCAATACAGAAAAAAAAAAATAAAATTCAGGTTTTGAGAACCAAATTCTTTGTTCCACCTATTATACCCATCATGGCAGTATGCTGAGGTGTTGTAAACTGGAGACACTATCTCAGTATCCGAGGGTCAAAACAGCAGCAAGCTGACAGGCAGCCTCTGACGGACACTGTCAGGGATGACAACATGTGGTGGCTTTTCAGCTTCGGCTGTAACAGTCAGTGGGGAGCTGGACCAGGCTGGCAGAGGCTCGCCTCTGCCAGCTCATCACTGCCAGGGGAAGCAAGATTTTTGTCTAATCACCTCAGTGTGATGGACAGCCGAGATACTGCGGGGGTCCTTCCCTCAGCGTGAGCTGAGGAGAGCTAATGTGGCGATACATTAAACTTGTCTGACCTGCAAATAGAGAATGAGGCTGAGGAGGGAAATCTACACTGAAGAAAAATGCATAGTCTGCTGTGTCACATTGAAAATGTTTGAACATTCATTAAGCATGGCTAGTGTTTTATGTTACTAATTGAGATCTTTGGGATTTCTACCTTTTGTTCTCCTGTAAATTCTCTGTGCTTAATTTAGATGGAATATACCATATATTATGGAAAGAAAAGGCTTTCTGAAACCCAGTCTGACCTTTTTATCTATAGAGAAGTCAATGACTGGAAACACTTGAGCTTCCAACTGATTCTTAACTCTTTTCAGGTGTCAAAGTAGGGGATCATAAAATGTGACCTTATTTTTATGTAGCACAGCGTATGTGTTCTGTAAAGCTGGAAAAGCAAAACCCCATAAATCCTTATTGAAATTAACTACCCAGGGCTTTGATTCCACAACACAAATATAGTTTAAAAGTTAACTTTTCAGTTATCTAGTTTAAGCAATAACAAATTACACCCAGAAGTAATCATCATAATACAATAGCAGGAAGCTTGCTTTTTCAATCCTAGAATCATCACATCTTGAAAACAATTGTTAAAATCAATTACTGAAAGTGATATGCTGCTGATGCGGAAGTCCAGGACACAACTATATGCAATGTAACTTTTCTTATATTTGTCTTGCTCTCAGAGTATATTTTAGGTGGAGGAAGGAAGATGCTGTCCCAGTGCCAGGAATGCAATAGTATTATCAGGAATGGTTGTGCCCCTCTTGCCATTCTGATCCTGAGGGACTCATTAACCCACATCCTTGTATACACAGTATAGTATACACATACTTACAGCATCATAATCAGAAATTCCCATATTCCCCTTGCCTAATATTAGAAACTTGTTAAATAATACTAGCTGTTCACAGTCTTCTCTCCCGATATCCAAGCAGAGGTCCTACACATGCTGTATCCATCTGTGAATGTCAGTGCCTTGATTCCCTTGTCCCTCTTCCCAGAAAAATATAGTGATGCTGTTGAAATTCCAGATTAAGAAAGCAATAAGAAACTGGATGTTAGTAGCCCCTGTTTTAATACTGCCAGAAGTGATATTTTGTGAGATTCTTCCTGTGGTCACAGAGGAGGAGAAGTTCATTTCCATTTGACTGTCTTCTTCATATCCCAGCTGTGCAGACCTCTGCTGCGTTATACTCTGTATGCACTGTAGGATTGTCTTGCCATCTGGTTTTACATCCTGAGGATCTGGATGAGTAATAATTCACCAAAACTTCATATCTTACAACACATTGCCTAAAGTAATCCTTAACACTAAGCATTAGGCCATTCCCTCCAAAAGCAGTACACACACACACACTCACAATGAGAGACGTAGAGAACTGTAATAGAAAGGCTAATGTCAGTGAGAATGGGGAACTGGTGGGGATGTCTGGGTGTGGAAGCACCAAAGGGGTACACATCAGGAAAGAGGTTCTCAGAATGGCTTATGGTAACCCACCAGTGTTGGCACACCTTCAAGACCCCAGTACATCTATCTGCAGTTTTATAAGGCACACAGCTTTGGAGACAAAGGACAGTGTGACTTCTGATGATTCCAGAGGTGGGACAGGATGGAGATGCTCCTCACTGTCAGCTCCAGAATGTCTCAGAAACACATATCCAAAACCTGAACATTGTTGCTAGCCTACAAAAAACTGCAGACTTGACAGCTGGCTGTCCCTTGTCCTCCCTGTCATCACAACTGACCCGGGACCTAACATCTGTGGAGATGACCATGGGAGGCCTGACCACTTTCTAGACTGTGTGAGCACCCCCACGCTAATGTCTGGACAGGCTTCTTGGAGATCACAGATACCCAGGTGCTGGTGAGTATGAGTCTCTAAGAGCCAGAGTGAAACCTGTTTTGTGTCAGGTTTCAATTTTAAGATCACTTTCCTCTCCTGTAGGATCTTAGGTGGACATTTGCTATATTGCTGATACAGCGTTGCAACAGTATTTCTACACAGACATAAAAAAATATAATCAGGAATTTGCCTTAATTGTGTGTATTTAAAATGTGAAGAACCCATACCAGATCCCCAAAGATCTGATTAAAAGCTCTTCCTTGGGGCCATTCATTCAAGACTTCCCTCTTAAGAACCCCTCCTAGCAATTTATCAAACACTTGAAATTTACATAGTCCAAAACACTTATGGCAGCATATGCACATATACATTTATTAAAATGTATATATTCACTTAATTTTTTGCCAACTTCTGCCTTATCAGTGAAATCCAATTCTCTATATGCTGAAACAATGACCTTTGTATTATAAATTCAAGGATTCATAAAACAGATGGCGGAGACATAAAAAAAGAAAAAAGAGGAAAAAAAAAAGACAACAAATAAAACCCCAGCTTGTCCGGCTGCAAAGATCAAAGTATGCATATTAAAATAATCTTGGAAAGCTGGCTGTGTTAGCTAAACCATATGGGCTTGGTTATGTTATACGGTACCCTTGATTTGAAACTTATTAGCATCTCCTCTTCTGCTGTTGATGAATAATATGTAAAAAGCTATCTAATGGTGGCAATGAGATACTTCACATTAGCGAGTGACTATCAGGATTCATTGGATTTGTGCTGTTTGTAGGATTCAGGCTTCATACTAGTTTTGAATAGAGATTGTGATATAAAGGGAAAAGAAAAATTGTACTCAGGTGGCTGTAACTATGGTGCTTAATGGATGTAAACATGAGAAAGTCTGTACGGTTTAAACAGCTAAAGAGACCTGAAAATAATTTTATGTAACAGAAAGCTCATCTGCTTTTCCAACTCCATCAGTTGTGCTTGTTAACGGTATTGCCTTCTTAAACGTTGCAAGAAATTAAAGGGGAAAAAAGCCTTAAACTGTCATTAATACATGTGATTGTTTTTCCAAGTCTTGTAGGAATCTTCTGAACTGGCCTCAGAAAGACCCTATTTTCTTTTGTCCTTAATCCTGCGACTAAGGATTTGATTTGTGAGCTCTCTTGGTTCTCTCTTATCAAAGCTGAGGTCCATATAGGGTTTTTTATTGTTTTGGTTTGTTTTGTTTTTCCCTTGGTGTTACTCTCCTCACCCCAAATTATAAGAGCTCATTCCTCTCATATTTCAGGCCTTCTGAACACAAGTCAGCCCTGGAGTGGTACCTATTTATGTTCATCCACTGGTCTGCTAAACTAGTAATTCCTGCAAAAGAGAGATTGTTTTGCTTTCTGGGTGTAGCAGTTTCTGGTCTGTAATGTCTGGATACTCCGATAGTGGACCCTGTGCAGAGATTTCAGAGTCATGACTGTAGCCAAAATAGTTTCTGAATTCTGGGACAGATTCTCACAAGATTTACATGTATGTACTAAGTATTTGTGAAACGTTAACATGTGATTATTGATAGATAACAGATCTAATCCACTGAAATTCAGAGAAGTTAAAATAATACAGATTTCTATATTTCTTAAGCAATAATTCGTAAGACTTAAGATCAGTAGTTTTCTGGGGTTTATTTATCAAGAACTGGAAGATATGTTATATATACTTTATATATAGATATATTATACACTTCAAATCTCTCTATACATTTCCACTCCTAGGATTTACAACTGAGGTGTAGAGTCTGGCACTTTATAAATGATCCCATGCAGATAAATGCAATAACTGACAGAATTAAAATATTGTGTAAAAGAATTGAAATATGGGCTGAAATAAAGTTGGTGATAAAGAAAAGATAGAAGGAATGTTGTAGAAAAACGTCTTGATTTTTTTTCACCTTTTGTTCTTCCCAGTTAGCCTTGCCTCTTTCAGATGTATTTTTGTTCCACATCTGTTTCCTGCTTTCTAAATCATGGCTTGAGCATGACCAAAGAAGAGATGGAGATTTAATCACAAAGCTGTTTGCTAGGAAGGACAGTACTTGTGGACAGTGAGACAACTTACTAACTGATAGCATAACTTTGACTTTCTCCTGCTATAGTTTTCATTTCTGTTATAGCTAAGTGGGCTTACTGTGGGTTCTGTACACCGTAAGTGATAGCAGAATTTATCTGGCCTATTGTGTTATATTAGTATGCTATTGACAATGTCTTCCTTGCACAAATAAAACATAAATGATGTCTTTAATTAGTTTTCTGCCATGCCATCCAACATTAAAAATAGTCATTCTCAAATGCATTTGTCACCTTGACATTTTTCTGTGGAGCAATGGTCAATAACCCTGTAAGTATCAGTTACATTCCAAAGATCATTTCTTACATTCCTAAAAAAAGCATAAATCAATTTTCTTCAGAACAGTGCAAGGAAAAAGACTTGGTATTCAAGGGTGAAACTAAGATATAACTTATTTGAGTTAGGACCTACTGGACTCTTGATTGATAGGATCAAAGAAAGAGCAGACCTTCTTTGTCAAGTTCAAGGCTTCTCTTTTGACTGCTGTAAAAGTATTTCCAACGAGAACACAAATCTTTTTCTGTCTTGATAGACAGTAGTATGCTCCCTGTGCTGCCCCTAGTTGGTACTTTGTTCGCATGGTAGTAATTTTAGATTATTGGTATATATATCTGTATTTGGCATTTAGTTGATGCAACTTAATTTATTTTATACTGTAGTGATAATTCTTATTTTGCTTTAAGTGCTGCAAAAGCTAAATCATTCAAGCAAAAATTTGCATTTGACCTGTCAGAGAAAATGATTGACATCTGTCATCCCTGCTCATTGTTTCGAGGCTTGGCAAGTTTTCTAACTGAAAAATGCAAATGTAATAAATGTTGTTCAAGGCTGCCAGATGTAGCATCAACAGATAAGATGGATCTTAGAATAGCAGTTGATATGCACAGGAACTTGCAGGAAATGAATAGTTTAGTTTTATTCTGTTGCTGCTCGAGCATAAAAAAATGTACAAAATATTTTATATGTTTCACAAAGGTGAAATTCAAATGCAGTGAAACTACTTTTTAAAAAGAACTGACTATTAATTTTGGAAAAATGCCTTAGTTCTGTATATTTATCTCCCAACTTCATTTCCATGAGACCCATGGTTCTATCAAGTTCTGGCTGGTAGAATCACAGTCTCTCCAGCCCCAGGCATTGATGATACACTTTTTGCTCTCCTCTTGGTCTTTTTGCTGATACTTGGCCAAAGCATGTTGTAGTGTTTGGACGCTAAGGCGTTGTCTTTGAAAGATACTGCACATTTAGCCTGAAAACGCCTTCTGCTGGCAGCTGGGTGTTGTCAAAGGATGGAGCCATGGGGTCGCAGGCTGCTGGTGCACGCCACAAAGTGTGCCACAGCACAGGGGGGGAGTACAGGACCCCAGGTCTGGGGACGGAGTGGACAGCATGATGGCAGCTAATGGGCAAGTACATACTGACAAAATCAGGGGTAGCAGAAGAGAAATGTATCATTGGAAACACAGAAAGAACTGCACACCCCAACAAACCCAACAGCTGATAAAGAGTCAGAAAGGAACAGAAAAAGTCTGCCATAGCATAAGTAAATTAAATCTGTGCTTCTTCTCCATTGTGCATTTTACAGCTCTGAGGATCAGGTTTCTTCTTCAGTCATATTTGCCTATATCAAACATGAAATCAAAATGATGGGCCAGTCGTTAGTGTTCCTTGGAAGACTGATTTCATTTTCCAATGCTATTGTGATCCTGTGTAACCTTGGACAAATCACGTAGGGAAAAAACTTCATCCAGATTAAATAATCTTAGTTCCACTCACCTTACTGGGGAGTCAGTGGACACTCTTGGTTTTAGCGGAGCTTTGACAATTTATGCCAACTGAGGATCTTCCCTACAGTCTCCAGGTTTTAGTTTCCTATGAGAAAAATGGCAATAACAGTGCTTCCCTGCCTCACAGGAACGTTTTGAGAATAAACACATTAAAGGATTGTAAGGCTCTTAGCTACTATGCAGATGGGAGCTATAAAAGTCCTTCAGATAGAAAAACCCGAGCTGTAGCAGTTCTGTGACCTAGATCAAGCAGCTCTGTTCCTGTCACCAGCTCTGCCTGAGCTCAGCTCCCTCAACTGTGTAATTAGCTGGTCTCAAATAACCCTAAAAACTTCTAGAAGCTTTTGCAGCTCTCCCCTTTCCCTTAAGGTCTGTCTGCGCCACTTCTTCAGTGATCTACAGCTCTTCGGCTATTTCCCATCAAACATACTTTAAGGTTAGTTTCTACCTGGTTTTCTTTCCTTCTCACAGTTGCTCTGCTGAGACTGTATCATTCAAACATTTAAAAAAATATTTGATATAATATTTTTTTCTCTTCCATAAGGCAGAATTATAGTTTCTCTAGAGGAATCTTATCTCCATTGCAACATCTCTTGGGATATGGAGGATTTTAGCTGAAAGAATAAATTATTTCATCCAGCTCTTGATATAGATACTGGAAAATAAGTCATGACTATAGAACTGTTTTCTGAAATAAAAACTTGTTTGTTCTATAATTTGTTCTAAGTCTAGAAATGAGTGATGTATATTGCAGAATTCTTTAGATCCTCATTTTTCTGTACTTGCTTCTAAATTCTTAAGGCCAACAATCAAAACGGTTGAGGAATTTCCTGTCCTTTACAGCATACCAGTTCTGACTTGCTACCAGTTGAAGCAAAGTATCATTACAGCAGAGCTACATTTATCTCCTCCAAGTGACTGTTGTAGGCAGATGAGTAATTTGGGAAATCCGTGTGAGAGACTGAAATGTCAAATGATTGTCTCAAAGCTTGCTTGTGTGTGTGCTTTGAGTCACGGGGTGGTGTCAGTAACACCTCGACCATTCATCAAGGACCAGCTGTGGCACCTGTAATTAATCTAAGGAATGTCACCCAAGGGAGCAGGAGCGTATCAAAGGATGCACCCCCCAATCCCTTGCAGTTGTATTGACAAACTCCTTAGATAAGCCTCTAAGAGGTGGACTGAGTGAAACTGGGTGTTTCTCCTGGAGCACCAGGACTGCTGATCGCCGGCCATTGTCTAAGCCCGATACTTGGTGGCTCTATTGTATCGCTGATGACTTTGTGCCTTTGGAGGTGACACGAGAGGTGAGTGTTTCTGCCCCAGAAGCCGGATGATTGCTCACGAAGCATGAAGTCAGCAAAAACCTGTGGGACCCGAGGAAAAACTAAAGGTGGGCAGATATGCTAATCAGCTGATAAGATGAACTTATAAAGTGACTGAGAACTTTGCCGTGTGTGCACCCACCGCCGAAGAACTGAAGACTGAGGACCAACAGGATGCTGCTGGATTCATGGTGGTGACTATTCTTGCAACTCTACTGTGGTGCTTGCTTGATTTCTGTCTTTTCCTTCCATCCTGTCCTATCACTACCCCTCTGCAGTTTTAATAATAAAAAAATGTTTTGGATGTAGGGCATTTGACCTAATTTGTGTCTTAATCTCGCTCTTGGGATTATATTGAAACCTTCCCCAACATCAGATCGGGACAATCCAATAAAGTAAATATAAACCACTGTTCAGGGTTATGCCACTTATTAAATGGCCACAGTTTCCCAGCCATGTGTTTGTAAACATCTTTATTCTACAGTTTGAAAGTATGAGCTTTCTTTGCCAGTAGATTGATAAGAAAGCCAACTAATACAATTGGTAATTTGCCTGCTTTTTCTCCTGCACCCTTAAACAATATCAAACAAACTTCTATTCCATAACTCTTTGAATTGGGTTGTTTACTTCTTCGTGATTCTTGACTTGTGGAAGACAGCAGTGAGGAAGAGTGAGAAAGGAAGGGGCCAAGAAAAGCAAATGAGAAATCTTTTGACATGATTTAGGGAGCTTTCATAAAAGTATTTTCTTTGCTCCTACCCACCACCATCACCTTTTCTCGTATTTCAATCTTGGAAATGGCCTCGTCTCTCTCAGTGTTTATATTGTCTTTGTGCCTGGGGGTACACCTGTCATCAGGCAAAGGGCTGCCTCTTGCAGTAGCTGTGCTCACAAACTGCTGTTTGAGTCTTACAGTGGAATAAAGCTACACCAATAAAGTAGTGATTTTTTTAATTTTTTTTTTTTTTTTTTTTTGTGGATTTTTATGAAGATTGTTACTACTGTTTCTCTGGGCAGAAGTCCCAGAGACTACTGACTGATACAGATTAGATAGAAGGAAATTTCTCTTTTAGCCAATTGATGCTTGTACTTTTCTTTGAAGAGGTATGGTGTGCCACCATTAGACTCAGCAAATACAGTTCAGGAGTTCTGTGCTGACAGCAAACGATATCTCAGAAATTAATTATGAAAGGAGCAGATCTACATCCCACTGCAAGATGGAGGCTTATAGTTGGGTCAGCATGACCAAGACATGAAGGACCTCTTTCCAGCCCTAGTGAACTTCTCTAGTTCAGGACAGAGAGACAGAAATAAAGAAATATGGTAAAATTTCCCCTAATTTCTTCACTAGATGAAATTTTTCTGGGAAACATAAACATTTCCAGTCCAAATGACCCTTCATTAATATTATACCTTCATAAAAATTAAACAAAAATTCAATACATAATCTGAAAATAAATTGTTTTTCTGCCATTCCATGAAAACAGAAAGCTCAGGATATTCAGACTGGGAGGAAAAAAAAGCAGCATGGTCCTGTACTAAATCAATTGTGATAACTCATAAGTAAGGGTGAAACAAAGGAAGGCAATGGGTTGCAAAATAAAGACTAGTGGCATTCTTTATTCATAGTGAGAAATGGACTTCTACAAATTTGTTCTGTTTCTTCCTTTTAGAAAGGATTAGTTACCATAGCAACTGATATATAACATGACACCCTTCGCTGCTCCTGAGATCAACAGAGCAGTTTGTAAGAGAAAAAATGTTAATTGATATCTAAAAGAATAAAAGAGAGAAGGTCTTTCTGCAGTACAGGGAAAATGTATTGTTACTTGATTTTCCTTTACAGGTGCTGTGTAAGAGCCATATGAGGGACCTGTACATCCATTAGAGATACGGGGAAGAATGGAAACACTCTTTTATTCTGTTCAGATGTCAGTAGGAAAACCTATGACCTGTCCAGGTGAAATTTTGTCTGAACTACACTGAAGTCAGCTAGTTGCATTGCGAATCTTGCCTCTAATGTTAGAAAATGCTACGGCATCCCAGAAAATTCTGTTCTCAACCTGTCTGTACAATAAGTGCATGACCACAAACAAGACACACACATTTTTCAAAACATTTTAAATATCTAAAGTCTGGAATGAAAATGCTGAATGATATAGAATCATTTAGGTTGGAAAAGACCCTTAGAATCATTGAGTCCAACCAATATGAGGATATGGGTCTTGATTTTTCTGCCAAAAGTGTTATAACAGCATCGGAAAAACAATACTTTCATGTAAACCCTCCAGTGCTCCCTTGGCCCTGATTCCCTGGCTGTTCAGCATAGGGATATACTGGGAATAGTGTAGGCAGGCTGGAAAACCTGGCATAAACAAGGACCTCAGAAGCACTTCAGCATCCCCCACAGCATATACGTACTTGACAGAAAGTCGAATGTTTCTCAGGCCCTTTAACCCTTTAAATTCTATATATTTATATATGATGTGTGTGGATAGCTGTTATTTGTTATTCTCAATGAAGGAACAGCGTCTACAAGCGGTGCATACATTGTTCTTTGCACACAGAAAAATCTACATGCACAGAACAATGCACAGAATAGCACCGGTTTATATTGCTGGGCTTCTAGCTGTGATGAGTAGATTTTTCCAGTGGTTCCTACAGGGTATATAGTACAAGTATGTCTGAACAAAATATAACATTACATCCCAGAAACTTGTTTTGCAGGGGATATTGAATGGGGAGTTGTGATTTTCCACATCCTTATTGTCTCAAATGTGTTAGCTGATACTGTCAGGAAAGCTGTTAACTCGCAGTATATCACAGGATGATGGTACCTTCCTGAAAGGCATGTGCTGCTCCTGACAGAAAGTCTAGCATGTGAGGTTGATTCACATATGCTGGTGGCAGGAATAATTAAACAGAGGAAGAAAACTGTTCGTCTGGAATATCTTATGTTAACAGTCTAGTGAAAAGACAAACTGTAGGAAAAGCCCTGGATGGAAAATGTGTCTAATTCCTCCTCTGGATAAATAACATATGGAAAGAAATTCATTCTTCCTGCTAAAAGCCTGTAGAGCACAGGAGAAAAATCTCTTTGTATGCCTGCTAGGATACTTTTCTGGGTAGTAAAAAGCCAGTAATTGGACATTTTATAGCTCTTAGGAATAATTTTCAGATGCTATTTACCTATTTTGTATCTAGACTGTTGGTTTAAAATTAGAGTACTTAAAAAAATTATCTGATGGGGGTTGTGCATAATAATTTTCTGCTTTTAAACTACCTGTGATTCACATCCCACGAAACTGAAATCAGAATAAATGACATATCCTTGCTTTGTCCTTTATTTCAAAGAAATTCATAGTTTTTCTCCATAACATCCATTATCAGTTCTCTGAGCCTGTCCAACCCCCTAGTAAATCACATTAAAAAAATTCACAGTACATTTACTTACAGTTGGAATTAGGCTATTCAAGATATTTTGGGAAAAAAAAAAAAAAAAAGATGCTTTTGGAAGATGTTTGTCTGGATCAGGACCAATAGAATTTAGCCTTTGGGCTAAATTTTCAAACACTGTATATGGTTTTGTTTTGCTATATTTATGATCCCACTGTTTGTGTGTCACTTACATGACTCCTCCTGAACAGATGTAGATAGCATAAAATCTTTCACATTCACTGTTTCTCCAACTACAAACTAGGATTTCCTTTCATGCTTAATATTGCAGAGAAAATTAGATCGGTTTACTTTTTACTGTGAAAACTGGGTTTGAATGAAGAATCATTAAAAGGTTAATACCTTTTTTAACATTTCAGGAACAAAAAATTTGCTGTTCCTATCACCTTCACATTCACATCCTGAGTTCCAGCTGATGAATAAACAGACTGGAGATTATCACATGGGGTATATTCATGTGTAAAATTAAATTCCTATTAAAGTTCATTTCTTCAAATGCAATAGGCTTTATAGCTCCTCCTGTAGACATTCCTGCCGTGTTCTCTCATAATATGCTGAAATACAGTCCTTCTTCTCTCATGCTTCTGCTTAGCCCTAGAAGTAAGCAATCTTTTTGATGAAGCTTTGTAAAGTTTTTCACAGAAAATGCAAACAATTATTCAATTCCTTGATTGGAGATCTATAGAAAGTGGTCTTGGGCCATCAGTGACATACTCATTTAATTTTTTTTTTTTTTTTTAATCTTATGTTCAGTTAATTTCATCTGAAATTTGTAAGGTATTTTGAATGTGTGCAGAGTAAATCAAAATCTTCAGCCCCATGTATGGAAAAGACTGCATGAAGATGGCTTCTGCCATCTTCCATAGTCTTCCAAGGCTATCCCAGAAGGCTTTGCACTCTCAGATAAACCTATATGCCTCTATGCCCTGTGAGTTCAACACTTCAAATGGCCAGGAGATAACACAATGTATTTCTCTGAAATGCCCTTTTTCCTGACTTCTGACCCCACAGCACTGCAAAGCTGAGTGTAGCACATAACTGGTTAGAGCTGTGCTTTCCCCTTAGTGATGTGCTTAGCATCATTTTTAAGAAGTAAGGTTGTTTGTTTTGCTTACTCTTTATCTACCTGCAAATAACCAACAACTCTGGCATCAGTTTCTTATAATGCAGGTATTCTTTCTAGTTTTCTGGTGAAAAAATTGGGGCTTTTTCTGAAGTAACTCTGTAGTTTAAGTACTATATTAATCTGTATATTGTCATATAAAATTTATATGGTGTCATGTTTATATATTATATATATTTGTACATAGTTTGCATATTGTCATATGGGAACCAAGAATAACGAGGACTTGCAGTGATGTTACTCATATGACATTAAACATTCCTTAAATCCATTCCCATTAAATTGTGGTCTATTGCTAGAGATGTTGATTTCAGATACAAGTATGCTTAGTGAAAACAAATGTATATGATTGCTTGCCTAGCCAAGTATCCTCTAGAAAAGAACCTCGGAAAAGTGAGATAGAGAATTAAGTTCTGCACAACTGGCTTTGTTTGTTCCAAACCTACAGAAATTAATCTCTGCTTACTATGCATTGGGGGTTAATTTTTCTTGTGGTACCATTAGCACTTCCACTGAGCTTGTATTTTTTGGCTTACGTAGTAAGCCTCCGCTTTCTTCAGTCACTTCAAATTGTTAAAACAGGCTGGAAATGTCCTGCCCCAGGTATTCCATTTTAATAGCTATAATTAATTTCCTTGGAAGTATTCCTGAATATCATAATCTATACATCTATATTTTATGTGAGACTGGGAAGTTATGTTGTCTTTAAATCAGATGGGCATGTACATGATTCAGGTCTGAGCCTAATTTCATCTATTTTAACATAATGGTCTAGAGGGTGTGCTTGCAAGCTCCATATCTCCTCCAGGTATATGTTCTGTTTACAAATCATATGATTTTCTCGCTAATTATAATTATGCCTATTTTAGGTGTATGTCTCTATTACTGTCAGTCCCCACTGAGTTATTGTGTTAGGTTGTTTATGTTAGTTTCAGCTCATGCTAACCGAGGCATGATTTTACTTTCATGTTCCTATTATACTCTAAGTTCTGCTAAGAGGTGGCTGGGGCAGATACTCCATGCGGAAGTGCAGTGGAGGGTATTTTTTATTCCCTTGGGGATCCACTGGGCACAGTCAGGGAAAGACCATTCTGGAATCTCATGAGGCATTCAAGTGATTTGCAATTGCAAGTTAGGACTCTGCAGCAAGGAGTGGCATCAGAGGGGATGAAATGAGTCTCCCAGCCGTTGGAGAGAACTGGGCAGAATTTGCTTTTACTCAGAAATCCAGTGGAAATGAAAACCATACTGAATAGGCAGAGTTGTTTATGGATCCTTATTTCTACTTGGGTTTGCCCAGTTGCTTTTCTAGATTTAAAATGTTATACATGTTGGCCTATATTCCAGTGTATAGGAAAGCCCTTTATATTCAAACACATCTCCTTCTAGTTTAAAAATCTTTTCATCTCTCTGAGGGGAGATAAAGGGTATTCACCAAAAGAAAAATGTCTGCATAGACCCACCCCTAATCTTAGGGCAATTTGTGGTTCTGTAGCACTGGCCTTTTATAATAGCAACGTGATACTTTTTATCTCTGCTTCTGAATGTCAAAGCTATCTCTCTTATTCAACTATTGAGCTCAATTTTTGTCCTACCATCAAAATACAGAAGACTTCTAGACTCTGACATTTTGTATCCTGGTATAAAAGGACTTCCATAGTGCTCTTAGGATTGAGTCAGTTGTGTTTAAAATTGGGTTTTCTCCATTTAGTCTGTCAAGTTTCAAAGCTTGTTTCCTGTGTGAGTGAATATATTTTAGAAATGTATCTTTAGACTAAATCGTTATTTTTAAAATATGGATTACTCTCAAATTATAAAATTTATGGCAAGTGTAGGAAAGCAGATTAGCTAAATATTTGTCTACAACTCTTACTATTTTGAAAGAACTTGGTTACTCATTCCTTGTCTATTGGAACAAAAAAATCAGTGTTATCTTCAAACTTGTGCTCTACCTGGATGCACTATTGTATTGAATTTTTTTCTAGTTACATTATTTCTTAAGAATAGAATTTTCATCTGTGTTCATATTCAGCCACTGCACATATCTCTCTGGTTCTGCTGCATCATTTTTTCATCTGAAAAATGCTAAAAGTAAACCTGTATGGCATGTATCATTTTACATGAAATGCAGCAAACTGCTGTAGCTTTCAGTACTCTTCAAAAAATACTTCTCACTGCTAAATTGCTTTGCCTGATTAACTGAGGAATGGATTAACTGTAATATTTCAAAATAGCAAATACTTTGCAATTTGTTATTTTTTAATTTAAGTCCTTTTCAAGTATCTTGTTTTGCAAAGGGAATCCTGTAATTCCAGAGTTTCCATTCTTTAGTTGGTTTCCTTATTTTCTGAGAATTTTGACTTCTACTCTGAGCTTTTAAGTTTATTGCTGATAATGTATAGTGTTTGGGAACCACTCAGAGTCAAAAAGCCTGGCACAGGATAGTGTCCCTTATTGTCTGACTTTCAGCTGATTATCATTATCAAATACAGCCTCTGCACAGCTTGTTAAATATATTTAACTGCCCTGGATGAAGCCTCTTAATGGAGGAGCTTTCCCAGAAAAACTGTATTTCTATAAAGGATGACAGTGTGACTCAGTACATTCCTTTTCTCTTAAAAAGAAGCCTATGGTTTTTTCTTACCCTTTGTCTTACTATCTTTCACTAGGCCTTTAGAACTATTCTTTAATGACTTTAAGACATCTAAAATCAATTTCCTTCCTTATTTCTGTTTGTATGTAAGTAAATACAACTATGTTATGAAAACATACCAGTGAGTTCTGGCAGATATTGGTTACAGTGACACTGTCAGCATCTCTTTCTCAGATTCTGACTTAACCTCAACAAAGTTTATATTCCTTGGACATCTACAGCATTATCTGTAAACACAGTAACTGGTGATGGTCAGTAGTATTGTTTTCAGTAGCTAAGATGAAATTGCTTCAGATTTCTTTTTCGTGGCTGCTGCCCAGACTGTATTTGTCCTGTTTATTTTATCCGCAGCATTAGGATGTGGGCTGAGAGGCGTGGGGGGCCTCTCAATAACAAGCGTTGAGCATAAAGAAAATTCAAGCTTACCTTCATTAAATATAATTTACTCATTTCCCATGGCCTGGATCAAGAGATCAGGTTAAGTTTATTTATATTTTGCTCTTTAATCAATTTCACAAGTTTATCCACTATTTTAAAAGTATTACACTACTGCACGCAAGGAAGCCACTTCCCTTCTTTAGTGGTAAACCTTTTTTTTAACCACCGTGTGAAGACAGTGGCTCTAAAGAGGACTACTACAGTGAAACCCAACCCTGCTGAGGTGTGGAGAGAGTTGTGTGATCATTAAGAAAGGAGTAAGGTCAGTTTATAGCTGTGCAGCCCCTTTTGCAGTTGCTATGCAGGCAATAATGGAAGCGGTTTGTTCAGTTGAGAGACGAATGCTGTAAAGGAGGGCTTTTGGTGAGGACAAGCCAAACGGCCACTTATTTCTGCTTTAGCGTTTCTTCGCCTCTCTGTTAGCATATCTTTGCCACAGATGCAAATCTGCATGGGAAGGACCTTGCTGAGCCAGTTTTTAATCTGCTGATTCTTTTTGTTACTTAATAAAACTCCTGAGTCTGTAACAGCTGGGCAAAAGGGTTATCTTTTGTTCCACAGTTACAAAACCAAACCATCCGCTAGTCTCTGTGCTAAGCAAGCTGAATTTGTTTGGAGGTGAGTAAAACATGTTTCAGTTCATGCCTGCTGGGGCGGGGGGCAGTGATTTACCACAGCTGAGCTTACTTGAGGAAGCTCCATCCTGCCTGCTACTACCAGGTGGCAGTTTTCAGCGCTGTCACCAATAGCTGGGCTGTGGAGAAGAGACTTTGGCACTAGTCTTTTTTCTCTTGCTGGAAAAAAAAAAGAAAAAAAAGAGTAAGATCAAGGCAAAAATAATGCTAGGAAGGATTTTGGTGGGTCTATGAAGAAAGAAAATTTGCCAAACTTTTGAAGGCAGCCAGGTAAGAGTTTAGCAGGTTTCCTGAAGAGCAGAACAAGTTCACTACTGGGTGTGAAGAGAAGCTGAGGTAAGTACACCTTATTGTTTAGCAACTTGCTAAATCTAGCTTTAAATGAAAGTGATGTTGTGGACACTGTAAAGAGAAGCTTGCACTTTCCTTTCCTGCTTTTCTCAGCTTTGTTCTGGTATATTCCAGTTCTTGCTAAAGCCTGTGCAGTTTCTTCTAGCCTTTCCTAGATGAGGGAGGAGAGCAGCTGGGGAGCAGGAGGTGGAGAGCATGATGGAATATCTGGAACATTCCAGGTCTCTCTTCTGTGGTCTGCTGACTGCAGTTGCTTGCTTGGGTTTTGGTTGGTTTTTTGGTTGTTTTTTTTTTTTAAGTGACTTTTTAAAAATGCTTATGGCTTATGTGTTCTTAAATTTCAGAATATGCAAGTCTTAATCATCTTTGGAAGATGCACCATGAAATAGTGATAGATCTAACAAGTTTGGGTTGCGTTGGGCATGTGGGACAAACAAGTGTGGAAATTAGTAGTCACATACTCTTGCACAAAAGATTAGTGTGTAAGAAGAGCTCATTTGAGGAATAATTAGCTATCTAGATGGTGTGCTGGTCTTATTTGGCAAACTGCTAGTATAAAGTTGTGTACAATGATGTTTGAAACATGTATATGCCGGGAAAAGTTAGGATTTCTTATTTTTATTATTTTTTCAAGATAGTACTAACATGGAAGCAGACATTCTTTTAAAGCCTCAGTCCTGTGCCAGCAATGCTGTTGCAGCCATGGTACATGTTCCTGCAGTGGGATGGCCGCCCTCAGTAACGTGGCTTGGGGTGCGGAGATGGCAGAGGGCCTCTGCAAACAGCGTCAGCTGACAAGGGTTAGTGCTTGAAAATCAGGAGGTGGATTATAAAGTTCCTCCTACTGCTCAGTAATTAATGGAGTTAGATAGATCTCTCTGCGCATGCCTCATACTTCCTGGTATTTTAGGAGCACATGATGGTGTGTGATAGGTTTACTGTCCTCTGAGAGCTGTAATGGTACATCTGACTCCTGTCAAGGCTCTGGTCCTACAGGTAGGTCAGTGATACCTCTTTGTATTAATACAGCTTGTAATGTGCCAGCCCCGTAATGCTTAATCAGAGGGAAAAACAATCAGTTAATTGGACTGTGTGGCTTCTTTGAACAGCCTTACCTTGTGGTTCTCTGTTTGTTTTTCTGACCAGAAATTTCCTTTCAGAAAAAACAGAAGTGTCGTGTCAGTCTTGTACAAAATCTTTCTATGAAGAAGTTAAAATTGTCACTATTTTTTTTTCACTTGAATGTGTGAATTTAAAACAAACTTACATATCCGCTGTTTGCTTGGCAGAGCTATGGCTGAAAATTAACCCCCATGTGGCGTTCATGTCATGAAAAATACTTAGAGGAACAATCTTTCTCTTTTTATTTTTTTTGTTTTTTTTTAATTTTAGTGTGACACATTTTGTTCCCATAAAAAAACTTTTTAAAACTTGTTTAAAACAACTTTTTTTTTTTTTTTTAAAAAAAAGGGAAAAAGATCTGCTAGCTGAAATTTCTCTGCAACTACTTTGGTCAGTGGCTGTGTGTACATACATGCCCTCTGCTGCTATCCAGCCTGCGGTGCATTTACATTCCCCTGCCCTGCAATCAAGTGCTTCACATCTCACTGCCTCTGATGACACAGAACGGGCAAGTTCCATAGTTAGGTTTGGACGATTTCTGAAGTGTTTCCTCAATAGTGAGATAATCATGGTACTAAAAGAGTAACTGGTTGTACTCAAGAATTTGTTATGGCAAACCAAAAATGTTTCTGTGTGTATTCATTGAGTTTAGATTTAATGGTGTTCTGGCTGTGCCTCCAGTTGGAAAAGCTAATACATACAGTGTTTATTTGGATGACCTACTGCTTCAACATAATGAAAAATTTAAAAGAAAATTCTGTGAGGAGTTTGAATGTTGATGTTTGATTATGCTAGCATGCCAGCCTTGTTGAAAGGTCAGGTTGAAGCATCATTGCCTCTTGCTGTTTTTTTTTCCTAGTGCCACAGTTTCAAGTAATTATATTATTTTACTCAGCCTTATGCTGTGACTGTCTCCCTCTGTATTGGTGAATTTATGATATGATAATGTCATTTCAGTTTGGAAAATTGTATGGGAGAGATGTAGATCTATTAAGTTTCCTGCAAGTGGGGCAAAAAGGTTTGGAATTCAGCAGTCAATGTAGTGGTTCCATCAAACACAGCTCTGCAATTTTCCATACACGGTCTTTGCCATCAGAAAGTCCATTACACATACATGTATCTGGGACAGAGTTGCACGATTAAGTACGGTTTAAAAAAATAAAAAACAACAACAACAAAAAAACCCCAACAGGAAAAATGCATCAAGTCTAATAATACCTGATTATATACATCTTGATTTAAACTTTGGCTGTCAAATTTAATTTGGAAAAATCTTTCTTTGAGCAATTTATTTTCCTTGAACTATGCATTTATGATCTTTAAAGAGGATTAGTTTACTGTGTATTCTCTTCATAGTAATCATTTAGATATTTTATTTATACAGTTAGGGGCTCTGAGCTCAAAGTACATCTTCCATGCATTTTTAAATTTTTCTTTAAATAGGGTTCACCCAGACCAACCACCTGCCAGAATTTGCAAGAGGAATTTTTAAAATGAAGCTGATTTCTCTTCCTTGATTTTGTTCATGTTTCTGTACTTCACAAGGTGTTTTGTGGAACTACCTATTGAAAAGCTATTCTGTCATAAAAGAGAACAGAAATGACTGCTTTCAGACTATCAAAATACATATCCATATACCATATTCAGCTTCATATCTGATTTAGATTTATCTTGACTTAACTCACCTAACTGATCCATTGTTGCTGATAATGACTGCTGGTCATGTTAGTTTTTGCTGTGTGCTGTCAAGATTGTGATTTAGGACAGGAACTAACAGGGAATTTCCAGATGTAGGGTTAGAAACGAGAGACTTAAATTATCCACTTACCTCTCTGGGCTGGGATTCAGAGTGTGGTTTTTTGCTTCTCACTTACTTTTCCCTCTCCTTCCACCCAATAATATACTCAATTTTCCTTTTTTTTTATCTTCTCCACTTTAATTATGCCTTTTTGAAAGCTTTATTGATTGGTATGAGTTCATTAGAAACTCCACAAAATTGATGAGGAAAACCTTCCTCAGAAACATGATACATATAGAGGCAAAAAGTTCTTACCCTTCTCTTTCTGCTTAACCACATTTAGTATCCCTGCCTGAGACACAACCATCTCCTTCTCCAGCTTCCCTGATTTTAATGGAAATTTCTGTAAACAAACAGAAAACACTTTTAAAAGGTATTTCTTTTTTTTATAGTGACAGGAAATATGACAAACGTACTGCAGCAAAACTTTTCCATTGCATTGCATACAAAATGCATAAATACAGGATCACTTGCCACAAGCTTTTCTGTTGCCTACCTGATTCAAAAGGCTTTTGATAATGTGTGTTAAACTTTGCATAAAACTAAAGAGCAGGTTTTCAAAGGTACCACCAGTAATGGAACAGTGTTAATGGCACAGTGATGATGAACATATACATGAATGTACTTGGTTTAAAAAATAGGGTTTACAGTAGGCAGAAGCCTCAGGTATCTTTGTTTTGTCGAAGGCAAGGTTTTTTGGGAATATATTGAATTATAATTTGTCTCTGAAGTGTCTCAGCACGTTCAGGCAGATAACAGCACTGCACAACTTCGAGTGCAGTTTGAGTTTTTGACAGAAAAATCAAACTCACTGCAGAAGTTCTGAAATGCTGGGGTTTCAACCCCAAGCCCCAAATTAAGGTTGACATATGGGTCATTCCCACAGCCCTGTACAAAGGGGGGGTGTGAGTTTGCCTTTAAGCTTCCCTCCAGGGTGGTGCCGGCCTTGCAGACAGAGCCGTTGGGTAAATGAGCCCCAGGTGTCCCCCATTAAGTAACCCAAGGTCAGGTGTCCCACTGAGGGATAAAAGCTGGGACCCCTTGCAGGAGGGGCAGTGTCTGTCTGTGAGGTGGATGCCCTGTGCAGAGTTCCCTGTTGGGGAAGGACCTCCTGCCTCCCTGGGACTGGGCTCCAGTCAGGTCTGGCTTTTGTAGATGTGGGCAGTATAGAGATTCAGTATGTGGCTTCCTTGGTCTTATGTGTTTGGCTTGTTGACTCAGTTGTCTCCTGTCCCTTCTATGGGAAACTGCATTTCACCATTTATTCCCCCCATTGTTGGTTGTGCGGTGTCATTGTTGGGGTCAGTGGGATTGCTGTCGATTATGTATAATCTGACTTGTTTGTACCCCCAGCGCTCACCCATGTACTGACCCTTTTATAACAAATACAATTTGGTTATTGGTTCATCTTTATGCTGGCTGTGTCCTTTATGCTAGGCCTAATAATTGGCAAAACAAGCTCATTTCTTTCCTCAGAAATTACATACATGAATCATTAGCACCTTTAACAAGCTGGAAGGTCTCCAAGTCTACTTGGTCAATAACTCAACTTCCAACAGAGAACTGCAGTAATTTCAGCGTCTTGGTGATCTATGTCTCACAAAACTGATGAGCCTGTTCACAGGCACTTCCACTTTACAATGAGACATGTGGCATGTTTTGTGTTTGTGCTTTTCTTTGATATTAGCTCTCTTGCACAACTTAACATTCTTTCAGTGTAGTGTTTTATTTGGAGAGATAGAGAATTTCTTAGTTAAAGGGCAGCAAGTGTGTTTTACCAAAGTTCCTTTTATTTGAGAAGGTCGTATGACATGGAGATGACATGGTGCAGTATTTCTTAATGGATAGTTACTTTTTTGAGGTGCTTCCAGCAAAAAATCTAGGCAACAAATGTATGTATTTAAACATACATGCATTATATGTACAGTATGCTACAGAATACTTGTGGGGAATATTTAAATTCTTCTCAAGGATTGAGATATGTCTTCTCAGCAGAGGCTTAGCCTGGCAGTAGCTCCATTCCTTAATTAAATCTTGAAATGCTTAGATTCATATCAGGGAAACAACCCGTTACTGCATTTATCATAACCCTATTGTCCAGGTGTGAAAGTGAAGTGAGCAGGTAACACCTCATATATGATAGCAGAGTTGTTTTTCTTATTTCCTTATTTTATGGTATGTACCATGTATATTCATTTTCATCTGCTTCTCTATTCTTTGGTCACTCTGCTGATGTATGAAATGTTAAGAAATTTGGCACATAACTAGTAAGATGGTTGTAGTAGGCCTAAGAGTTGTCTGCTTCAGCTAAGGAGTTTCTGAGCTGTAGGAACGAAGAAAGAAACTTGCATAAACATAGATAAAGGCCCCAAGGACAGATGATGTGGAACCGTGGCGACAGAAGATAATGTACATTGTATGACCCAAAGGATTAGGCCCAGGCTCTGGCAACAGAAGATAACAGACATCACACTTAAGATAAGGTGGGCACCGCAGGATTTAGTCAGAGGGGTCTGGCTTTTAGGGACTGGTGATTTCAAAACTGGGGAAAAGGTGATGAGGAAGACTACTGGCCTTCATCCTGAAGACTCCCGAAGACCACCACCTAAAGGTGATGTGCAGGCGCAAGAGTGACATGATTGTTTTAAAACTGCTGATAAAGTTTTTTCAACTAACCACGCCTTAATAGTAAATATGTATGTTTGTGTTGTGCAATCCTATGAATAGGTATAAGGTACCTGCATTTAAGTGGTAAATCTAAGGGGCTTGGTGTGCACGCTTGTGGAGGGGCGATCCCCCGTGCACCCAGCGCTGCAATAAAGAATGCCTGCTTTCTAACGCTCTGATTCTGAGTCTTAGAGAGTTTTTTCTTCAACTGGCTTTTTGGTATCACCACCATGGAAGATAGCTTTGGAATTCTCAACGTAGTCCCAGAAGTTAAATCTTTATGGAAAGTAAAATCTAAATATTTTAATTCGGGGGGGGAGGAGAGATAATTGCATATTTTGAGAAATGGTCAGTGAAGAAACATTCACTTGTGAGTTGGAAGCTAGCCCAGAAGTCCAAGGGATCTAAAGTTTCTGAAAAATTTGCTCTTTTGGAAACCCTAATCAAGAATTTTGTCAAAGAGGGGAGGACAAAAAGACGTTAAAAAAAAAAATAGATGTAATGAAATCACTGCGTGAGTAACCACCTCATCCTGAGTCCCAACTGATTCTGCGACTGACACAGAAACTAGAATGCTGTTTTCAGCAAGTGTCAAATAAACATGACTAAGGACACAATTGTGTTACTATGGTTTATGTTAAGTCCTCTTTGGCTTCTTTATTTCCAGGGAGAGTTTTCCTGAAAGTACCTGTAATGACCTATATTTGCTCCCAGTGAAGATGACAGGCTGCTACCATAGATTGCATCTGTAATGTACACTTCATAGAATTCAAGCGCACGCATACTTCAAGGGTCTTGGGACCTGAACTGGACTATGTATATAAGAATACAGTTTCTCTGATCTCAGTAGATTTACCAATTACTCTCTGATTTATTCTACCTAGAGATTTTTAGTTGGCTTACACTGTCTGCACCACTTTGTTAGTACTGTTGGTATAGCTGCACTACTGAGGTAGAGCTTATGATTTTTCCCTTGTCTGTGTTTTCTCTTTGCCTAAAGTAAATCATAAAGGGTGAAGCATATAGTTAGTCTTCATATGAAAAACTTCCTTTAAAAAAAAAAAAAAGCAGGGGACAATTGTCTTGCTTTACTGTTGTCATTGCAATGATCAGACAGCAATAAAATTCTTCTTTTGTAATCTTTATTATCATCTGGTGATGGGAACCTTCTGTTGCTACAAGCTGCTGAACTCTTTTTACTAACAGCCTGCAGCCTTTTAGACCTAAGTTATGTGATGTATACTAAACAAAAGAAAATTTGGAGAGTAATGGAAAACACAGCAATTTAGGGCTCTTGTCCCTTTTTAATAAAATTTTCTGACTTTTTGAATGTGGAATTACACTATTACTTTTTTTGCTTTAATGACTTAGTGAATGTTAAAGAAAATTACAATACAAAGAAAGGAGGGGCAAACAAAATACAGTGTTTTGATACAGAGCTTGTATGAAAGCTCTTTACTTTTCACTCTATGAAATCACAATGCCTGTGTTCCTTTTGTACTATGTGAATACAGAGTGTGTAGCAGGAGATTAAGTATGCAGGTGATAATGTTACTGATTTGTTATTAATTTGAGCTGATTTGAATTTAAATAAGGAATGATTTAGAGTAACCATACAGCCAGTTATGCTGCTACGAAGTCCTTTGTAAAGTTCCAGGCAGTGGAGGCTGGTAGTAATCATGAACCAGATTTCTAGTCAAAGAATAAGACTCATGATGAGGTACTATTGTTAGACTGTTCAGTGAGGACTATTTATTGCCCTGTAGCCCAAGATGCTCTAAAAGTTTCATTGTGAAAGGGCCTCAAAGCATGTTAACATCACAGTGTGAGCCAAAGTGCTTGAGTCAAGGACATCGGTGAGTCTTTCTTTTAGGTCAGTAGTCCGTGGTGGTTACAAAAACAGCCCCCTGACTCATTACAGGTCTCAAGTGCACATGACCGGAAAGAGGTGGGAATAAGAAAATGAGTTATGGGAATTATCATGTTTATGTATGAGAACATGTTTATTATGTTTTACTGTATCCTATATAATCAGCATGCTACATGGGTTAGATGTGCGTTGTTGGTGAGATGACTCCCCTGTGCACCCGGCTGTTAATAAAGGAGTGTCTGCTTATCTACATCACATTGGTGTCAATAAGTTATTTTATCCCATTTTGGTCACAGTAACATGAACAATGAATGTATGGTCAGTGCTGTGATTCATAAGGACCTTTCCCTGTTTAGACAATTTTATGAATGTGTTGTGTGTCCTACAGTTTGAACACCAAATGACAAAACTGCTGGAATTGAACTGATTAGGCTTAGAGGCTTCAGGTCAAACACAGAAGTTCTGAAATAAGTAAGATTGAACTGAGGGCAAGGAACTGAACAGTCTGGTGAAGAATCAAAGTAGCATGTTCTTTTTTCCTGTACAATGTAGAAATAAACAAGGCTTCTGACATTCTTTTTGTAGCTCAGATTGCTTGAAGGCTGAATCTTTTGCATGCTTCATTCCTAGTCAAGTCTTGGAAATCATTATTATTTTGAGTGAAGATGCTGTAAGAGACAACTTGTAAAAAGAGGCCTGCGGATTGAGGAAAAACAGCCTGAGAAAGAGATAAAAGTTAGCATGGGGAGTGGAGGCCCTCTGAGCTAAGGAATGTCTCAAACCCAGGTAACAAAACTATAGTCCTGGGGTGGATAGTATGGAGGTGGAAGCTGATAAGGCTGCCCCAATAACACAGGATGCAGCTGGAGGGGGAAGCCCTGTGAAGACAGGGTGGTTCTGCTCTAGTGCACCTGGTCACATTTCAAGGGCCACCTTTCTGGTGAATGACCTTTGCTTCATTATCCATGAAATGTGTATTAAAGTTAATGTCCCTGAATATGCTAATGAAGGCTAACATGATCATGCTAACTACATCGTCCCATGAAACACCTTACCCCTCCCTGTCCGTGGGATATGTAGGCATGTGGGTCAACCTAGGGGACGGACCCTAGGAAAGGGGGTATAAATCAGGGGAGGCAAAGGGGGGCTGGGGGGGAGGGGATGGAGGGTGAAGTGAAGCGAAGATGACTGATGCCTCCTGGAACCCTCGCTGGCGGGATCGACACAGGAACCCAGACTGGTGATGTCTATTCCTCTATTTCTCTCCACATCCCTCCTTTCTTTTTTCCTCTTTTTCTTCACTAACAGTAAGAAATGCAAGGCATACTGTATTGCTTGCCACAACTCATTAAATACTTAGCCAATTATAGTGTATCCAATTAATACATTGTGGGAAGTTAATAAATGTTTGGGCTTTGAGTCTTGTCTCACCGTTTTGGACCCCGTTGTGGATTTACGAATGAGTCACTTGTCTCCCTCATCTGAGCAGGACGTAACAGATGCAGCTTTAGTCGTGTGGTAGAAGGTGGCGGTAGCGGTTCACTTCTCTCATTGTCTCAGTTGTCTCAAAGCCACGTATCACAGAAGGATCAATAGTGCATGTTCTGGTGGATCTTAATTGTCAATATCATGTCTAATTCTTTGCATTCCTGAGTGCCCTTTGCTAATGACTACTGGTTTCAGAGGTTACTGTTGTGTTAAATGAATCCTCTATGTTATGGACAGAGATGGGCAAAAACTGATTAAAAACTTAGAAATGAGCGGTGAAGACAGCTCTTACATGTCTTTACTAGCACAAAAATTGATAGTAGATTAGACTGTCACTTCCATCTAGTTTGAAAAATCTGTACTTACTGGGCCATCAGCCAGGGACTCTTGGATCTCAGAAGTAATTTTGCAATTTGATGTACAATAGACACTATGTTAATACATGGTGCTAGACTGCTTCTTTAATGAAAGGAGTGCATTTTTCAGTCTCTTACCTCAGCTCTTCTAGACCTCAATCTGGTAATGGAAAACTGGCAATATCAGCATTGTTCAATCACAGCTACCCTGAAAAGATTTTGGGTATACTTCTCACTGTAAAAATATCCCTGTTGCTAGAAATATATAATACAGGATAAGGATTTTTGGGGGTGGGGGTGTAGGGTGTGTATTTTGCTTTAAAATAATACCCTCAATTAATGCAGACTCTTATTTTCGTTTACACAAAAGAAACCTATCTAATATGACAAATACGAAGTAAACTTTAAATATGGAAACTCTTCTTTTGACTTCTGTGGATTGCCTCCCTTAGGTTTTACTAGATTAGGGAATGTATTTCAAAAAAAAATTTTTTCCTGTTGTATGGTGTTTTCCACCCCATGCTCGATCTTTAAATGTCTTTAGCTTCATATGAAGATACTGATTTAAAGTGCAACTAAAGCAATTTGTAATGAATTAACTGAAGTCATATGTTTTCCATATTAAGGCTCTAACTGAGCAACTGCGACCTTTTTAAACACAGTCAGATATGTTACAGGAAGAGTTTTCTTAGGATCCGGGTTGTCATGATCAAGTAATTAGCTTCACAAAGTTGAAATTGTCTAGTTCACTTTTGTTGTACGTGAGGTGATAATGCCTCAAAGCCCACTGTTAGTGCGGCACTCTGAGACTTTCTTTGGTTAAGAGTTTTTTTAAAAAAGAGGAAATATTTAAAGCTTTGCCTAAATATGACAAAATATTTCCTTCTAAGTGGTGAATAGATGTATCTACCTAAACTGCATTCTATGGTCATTAACCATGTGTTTCCTTTATATTCTACTTAATGCACATTAAAGGTTATTTTGACTGTTAAGTAACAGTATTAAAACAACTTGCCTTATTAAAATAAGCAAATATATTTGTGTGACTACATCTTCATAAAAATCATGCTGTGAACAAGAAAGTTCATGAAATCAGGAGGGTAGTTTGCATTCAGATTTGCTAAACAAATAACTAGCTGGTTAAATGGGTGACAGGGTGTTCTATGGAAAGATTTTAACCGTTTGGCTTGGAAGCTGTGAGTATTCTTCTTAGCACCTACCGCTGTATATATGAATATTTGAATTTAAACAAAATATCATTACCAGATTTGACAATGGAAAACCCTTAGGCTCAGTAGGGAACTTGGGGCTTTGAGGTTTGAAGTGGTAGGTGAGATTGTAGGTGGATATTTTGCAAATGACCGCTTACCACTTTAGGAAGCTATTTTTATGGGTTAAGTGCTACTTTGACTATATCTAGCAATTACAATGGTAGTCTGAGACTCTATAAATTGCCATACTAAAGAAGAAATTGCAACCTACATCTGGAGGGTGTCTTGTTATCTGTATGCTACACAAATAGATGGCAATATACCTGGAGACTAAGTTGGAAAGCAACTGAGTGCAAACAAACAAAAAAACTTTTTTAGTTTTGTAGCACTTGTTATTTTTCACCTTTTTAATTTTGGAAACTTTTTTCTGAAAGACATCCATTTTCATACTGAGGACTTAGTCCTGAAAACATGCTAATGGAATAAGCATTAAGGAAAGTATTTTTAATAGAGTAACGAAATAAATTAGTCTACAATGTCATTCTTGGCCTCTGGGTTTGATCTGGAGCAGTGTAGAAGGCTGATTGTAATGCTGTGGAAGGGAACGGGAAAGGTCAGTTTTAAACAAGTTCACACTGCTTAGCTGGTACCAAATGATCTCTTACTAGATATTCCCTAGGAAGAATTAGAAATATTTTAAAGTCACTATCTGGTTGGTCTGTGCTTGTTTTGAGCAATGGATTAACCGAACCTATCAATATAGCATGTTTCCAACATGACTTTTGGAAGCAAGAGTTAAAATTGGTGGCGTACTGAAAGTACTGCTTCTTTCCCACATAAATTATATAAACACTTGATTTTTAACATAACAACCCAACATGTGGGTATGTTGCCAGGGGTTTTGAGGTTGTTCTTGGCCTGACCACTTAACACTGTTGCACATTCCCTTTCGTGCTGGTAGAATGATTTGAGTTGTGCTAAGTATCTGACACCTTTTCAAATGAGCTTCCATACTGTCCAGTAGTGTGTGTTTTTCTGTTGGAACAGCTAAGTATTCCCTGAATTTGATTATTCATAAGGGTTTCCAGGTTTAGAAATATTTGGATCCTTTAATGAAATGTGACTGCTTCCTTTTCTCTAGGCTGTAAAAAGAAACTGGGGGGGGGGGGGGGGGGGGAATCTCAAAAGCATTTATATTTAAAAAAAAATAAAAATCAGACTTTTAAAATTTCATGCATTTATCAGAGCCAGAAAATACAGCTAGGAAAAGCAGAAATGACCAATTCTGTCTTTAAATCTATGAATTATACTTGCTGGTTTACTCCAAGATAAGTCAACAAAGCATTCCAAATGTGTTCCTAGTTGAGTTCTGTGAGCAGAAACTCTTCAAAACTTAGATGAGTGAGAATTTTACATGACTTCACTGAGTGATAACACTTCTCATGAGATCCTGCAAAGTAAACTTAAAACTTGCACAGATAAACTGACCAGACCTATTGATCTGTTTGATCCATGGGAAGTTGCTGTATATGAAATATGTTATCTAGACACACATGATTACAAAAGCATGGTTTTTTATCAGTCAGAGGAGCAAACTAAATAATTACTTAGCTTGGTTGACTGAACTTGTTGTAATGATTAGACTGGAAAGTCAGCTGAAGATTGTTGGCAAGGTAAGAGAGGCTTGGTAGATCCATGTCTGCATTGTCACATTTGCAGTAAGTTGTATTTATAGAAAGTTAGGAGGGTGCTTAAATATGAAGCTACTCATCTGCGAATACAATTTATTTCCTCTGTTTTTCACAGAATTTTGATGAACCTTAACATTATCACTTCAAGTTTTGTTAGAGCTACTTACATAGTTTATCTCTGTGTGTGTGTTTGTAGACAGCACACTCACTGGCTTTGCTAGATCATCTGCAGAAACAAAGCTATTCACAGAGCAAGTGTGGACATACTCATGAAGATGAGTAGAACTGGATGAACATCATATTCCTAACTTACAGAACATGGAATAAATGATGTGATGCTGAGCAAAATGAAGAATTACTGGAGGTCAAATAAACACTTAACTTATTTTTTTTCAGGTTATTATTTATAAAGCTACTAAATTAGGTATTTTATATGAAAATACTTAACTGGGAAATGTGCCTTCGTAAAGAATGCTTTGAGCAAAATGGGCACTGTTTGGCAGAATAATTGTGTATAAGTGAGGTTGTGTTTTGGGATAGAAAACATCTGTCCTACTCTGAAATTGGTACTTAGCAAGACCTTTGAATGTTGTGTGTGTCATTTTCACATCAGCCACTTTAACAGCACTAGTATGGTGAAGGAAGAAGAAAAATCGTAGAAGTGGGAGTTTTCCAATTGTTGTGGCTAATTGTGTCTGAAGGGAAGTCTAAAATCTCGCTTCTAAATGATCGTGTAACTTTTCATGGTGATGCTGGGACAAGTTCCATTAAGGCTCCAGTTAGAGTTGACTGAATTTATAATCTCTTTATAAAAAAGCATTATACTGTACCTGAATTGCAGTTTTCCTACACCACACTTATTCATGAAAGTAGTTTGGCTATGTTGAACAGAAGTCTCCCTGCGTGCCACTGAACGTGCTTAGCTGGGAGTCTAGAGAGACACCGATGTTATTTCCCTGTATTTTTTGAAAAATTTAATGGGGTGTTACATCTCTGCTAATCTCCAGTAAAATAATCAAGCAGTCAACTAGCTTGAACCCAGATTACTTCATAATATAAATTTATTCAAAGGATTATTTTCTTGACCTCACTGGGTTCAGCAGTCACCAGGACAGTCCCAGTTCGTAGCGGTGCTGTGTGCAAGTAAGCATTTGGACACATGTTTATAAGGTCTACTGCAATCTTGGGCTTAACATTCTTCCATAAATTATTCTGTACCTTATATCACTTCTAAAAGCTGCACAGCAACTATCAGAATTCATTAAATCAAAATGCACCTAAATTAAATTTACAACAAAACCCCGCCAGCCCAAATGTGCAGTGTATTTCAAAATGCAGGAGCTGTGCGCTGTCATGATAAATCATATTTGTTAATTGAGAGCAGTTGATATTTTTCATATTGCAATATTCAGAGATAACTTGATGAACTCTTGCACAGTAAACTTTGTGCTGATCTGCAGCAACCTTGGAGTCCTTGAGACTGTCAACAAATCTGCATCTTTACTGTACTACTGCTATAGATGTTGCCATTAGAAAAGCTTTCAGATGACCTGTGATGCTAGTGGCTAATCAAATTGATGTGACTTTGGGTAACTGGCTTATTAATGGAGCCAAAGTTGCAGTCCAAACTGGTGTACAATAAACTACTTGCATTTCACCTTAACACGACTGGAATGAACCTGCAGTTAATAGGGGAAGGAAAAGGAAGCAACTGAGATTGTTGGATTTATTTTTTTATTTTTTAATTTTAAAATATCCCTCCTTCCCCCATGTCTTTCCTTTGTTGTGAGGATGAGGAGAAGAAGGAACTTGAAAGCAGAGGTAGTATAACAGCCAGGAGCACATCTCAAAGTTGACAACACTTAAAAACAAAAAGCGGCTAAGCAATAATCCTTGATGCTCTTGGCTATGAAGAATACAAATCAAATGTTGCTTAATTTAGTAGATAGAACCATGGCAATTCTTTGCTACATATAAGGAATTTGGAAAGTTGTTCACAATGGTGTGTCTGGTTGTCAAGGCTGAGGGAAATTCTGTCAAAATCAATTTCTCAGACTAAAGTTTTAAATTCAGGTAATGCTGGTATGCTTAGAGTAAAACCTATCGGCGAAATAATAGAATTCATCTCCTGATTTTGTTGCAATTTTATAATAGTGGTACGTTTAACAACATTTCTGTTCCTTGGTACAGTCTCTTCATGTTCTCTGCAAGCAGTCTGACTGTACTTTAGAAATACCTGATCTACCAACTTAACTATGTTTCTTTACAGTTCAGAGCATGTATTAACTGTATGGTATGATGTCATGTGTTCTAGACCAGTGCCTAATTTAAGCTTTTTAACTAAACAATGAGTGCTTGAATGAATGTGTGCATGTAATGGCAGTGCAAAGGTTAATGTTACCCAATGATTTTTGCTACTTATTGAATGATTGATATGTAATGAGTGAGTCCGAATTGTTGAATAATTGTTGAAACTGGTCCTGCAAAGGATTGCATGAAGATTGGCATAATCTCACCAAACAACAAGCAAATATAGTAAAAAAAAAAAAAAAAAAAAAAGTCTGTAGAGTCTTAACAGAAGGAAGGAAGATTTGTTATGAGGAGAAAACAAAACAAGGAAGATGGAGAGGTTTTCAAGAGTGTGAACACCCATAACGGCAGCTTGTATAAATTGTGGTAGAATGGCTGTTTTGCAGCTAACTCCTCCCATGTCACATGTTACTTAAGGAAAAATAAATGAGACGCTCCCACCCATATATATTGAGCAGCAATGCCCAAATTAAAGTTAGAGCACTCAGGGCCTTTTCCTGAAGAATGTAAATAACAATGCAACTTTGGTTTTATGTATTACCTTGAGTTTAAAAAAAAAATAAATTCTTATGTGATTTCCTTTTTTTAACAAAACAAAAAACAACCCTGTGCCATGCAAATTGTGAGTCCACAGAGAGTCTTGATTTTATCTGACTCTAAATTTTTATCTCTTACAAATCTTAAGTTTCATGCTTTAAGCACAGAATGAAATTTACATTTATCAGCAATTTTATATTGTGAACAGGTCCCTAAGCTCATAATAGCAAATTGATCTGACCTTGTATATATTTTTCTGTGGATATATTTTCTCAGACTAGAACTTTTCATCTATCAGTATGGTCTTAAATACATCTATTAATGAAAATATGAAAACTGAACACATATGAATTATGGAAGCTACTCTGCATGTTACAAACTGTATTTTACTACTTAGGCTTAATGAATGTTCCTTAAAACTATTACTTTCTTGGCTCTCCATGTGTCTCATTTGTCTTAAGCTAGCTAAATCAATTATGCATGTCTTAATCTTTGACATAATCTATGAAGATACAGTTTCCCCACATATAGCATATTTATCTTCATTTTTAAAATATTATACCTAGATTTTCTATTACCATGGGTTCTCAAAATTTTCATGTTTAACTGTTTTTCCACCCTTTTATATTTTCCCCTGACATCAGCTTAAATGATGTAAGTATATAATTTCTCTTAACTGCAGACTGTGAGGAGTGTAAGTATAAATGTATTTAAATTTCCATCCAGTATGCCTGTTCATCTATTTGCCGTGACCTAACCTACTTAACTGTAAGGATAACAATATGAAAGTTTTAGCAAAGTGAAGCCAATGCATTAGACCTGTTTTCCCTCTGTTAAAAATGTGAGAGATATTTTGCAGGTCCTTATCTTGCAGTTACTGAAAAGTTATTTAAACTGTGACACACCATTCACCCTTTTATTATTGGAAGACTAACTTCCTGACCCTTGCTGCCTTTTCTCCAGCTGTCCTTCCCCTGCCACTGACAGTGTGGCCATTAGCAGCAAGCTCAGGCACCTACGCATAAATATTGGAGTAAAAATAGTACTAGAGGAGTTATCTCCAAGGATATTTGCTATCATTAGTAAGAATATCAAAGATCTGATTATGAAAAATGGTGATGTTAGTGGTACCATCCTCATCAAGCTTAAGTGTCTGGATTCCAGCACTAGAATAAAAGTCAGGTCTGGTGAAAGAAATGGAATTCCTCATCTGAATTCCAAGCATCATGTATGTATCACAGTGTATCTGTCTTTGAAGATAGGCTTGGCTAGGCAAAGACCTACTCCTGCACTTATCTTACAGCTTATTTAATGTACTTGGCTGATGCACAATGGCCGGGGAACCAAGTGTGGCAGCCTGGTGATCAAAGCCTGCAGAAGCTGTACAGGCAGGATAGACAGAGCGTGCATCTCATCTCCCTGCTGAACTTTGTGCTTCTTCCCTGCTGTCTGCTACTGCTCTGACCCCGTTCCCTGTATGCAGGGGAGCAGCATACTTATTACCTGGCTCCAACGCTGCTGATCAGAGGAAAACGTGTCAGATTTGATCGGAGATAGGATCTCCATTGTGTGAGACTTGTAAGTGATGGTGTCCCAAGAGGGAAGTTATCAGGGAGGACAAGCTGTTGTGCTCCGGGGTTAGTGTGGGCAGGAGCAATGGCATAGAGGTCTCCACCTGGATTGCAAGGTGATGTTAGACCTATGCTGATGTAGTTGTTACAGCTGGATGAAGTACTCCAAGAACAAATCCTGAGCCAAATTTAGATCAGTTTGGAGAGGTGAAGACCTTCATCCATAGCCCTTCCCTGGGTATTCCCAACACTGCTTGACCTCTGTCAGCCATGGCTCTGAGGCCTCCTGAGATGACACATGCCTGTGGTATGAAGAAGCTGAGCTTCTGTCCAAAATTGAATTTTAATATGGGTGATGATGGGGGCAATATTGGTTACTTCATCCACCTTAGAGGAAAAAAAGAATGTTTTTTTACCTGATGATTGAACTAGGTCTGATTTGGGCAAAAAATGCCAGAGTTCATAGCTTAAACAGTCCTGCCCCCAGAGCTCTCTAAATCTGAGAGATGCAATTCCTGTTTAGCTTTTATCAGAAATGGGCACATTTTGAGAAGGGATACTGATTTTATTGTAAATAAATAGTTTATTTTCTATAAATCTGTTAATAGTTTAATAATCCCAAAGTTGCTATGAATATTTTGCTCAATTTTATCCCTGTCATGATACTAACAATGCTAAATATTTCTGCATGTGAAGTGATGCATTTGGATTTATGGCATTATGTATGGTGAGTTTTGGTAACAGCAGCCTGCTAAAGCTGTTGGTTAAAGAGTAACACTGATCTCTTTAGTATGAGGCTATTGGAAATGTGTGTCAGTCTGACTGGTTTGGAGTCATTATGTTAGCCTTCCCATTTGTATGCAAAACCATTAGGCCAAAGTGCTCATTGACATATTTGATTAATGATGAGTGAACCCTCCTTAAACTGAAGCTGAAATTACTTTAATGGAACCTTAATGGTGTTTGAAAAGTTTTGATTAAGTCTTCTTTTGGGGCAAGTTTAGACGTGCTTGTCAGTATTTTTGACTAAAATAGAAGAGAAGCTGGAAAATAGCAATTAAAATCTTGCAACTATTTTTCTTACTTGGCTTATTTTCAACAGAGTAGCTCTTAGAAGATTGACTTTTTTTGTTATAACTACCTAAGACTTTGAGACATAACAAGAACACATCAACCTTTGCTTCCTGTTGCAGTTATGCTTTGTGCAGAATTTGTAATAAAATATTAAACTTAAAATAAAGAACTGTGGGAAATAAAGTAGAAATAGATGACAAATTTAACGTTTCTTAGATGCTGCTGAAATGATTGTATGTAAATTATTTGGGCCACATCCTAAGAGTTGTTAATGACCTGCTGAACATCTTTAATTCCTGTGGCTGCAATCATAGCTGAAGGTGTTGGGGATGTCTTAGACTAGATTGCTCGACCTGAAAAGTAATTACAGTCATCTTACCTTGAAACACCTTTAGTGTTCCTTTCTGCTGTACTTCTAACTAGTGTAGCTTGGTCCCTTGCTATGAAACCCATTGGAATCCATATCTGACTCTAGGACTACTAGTTGTAAACCCAGATTTTTTTTTTTTTTTTTTTTTCATTCTCAGGCTTTAACTTAAATATGGATTGTATGTCTAAGACATTGGCAAGGTAAAATTAGTCCCACCGAACTAACAGCAGAATTCTCCACCACATTGGTGGGCCCTGGCTTTTAGGTGAGTTCTGAAATAACCTCTGTATGTTGCTGTTGTGTTAGTGCTCCTGTGCATGAGAATGTAATCCTTAAAATGGTACTAGAAAGCCAGTGGAAATGAGGTAGGCATGCCAGCTGTATTTTGATTCCTATAATGCCAGGTAATCAGGACACCATTAACAACTCACTGGGGATCCTCTTATTGTAGTAATTATCAGGAAATGGATCCTGGCTGAGTGACCCAACCTGTATGAGAGAGCGAGCTGAAATGCCATGGATCTCACCTGTGTACCTCAGAGCCTTTATTGCCTAAACCAAATTGTCATCAAACAAAGTCTAGGTGCCCTAAACATGCTTGTCTTATTTTACACAATTTTACTACAAGCTTTATTAATAGTTCTCAGTGGCAGAGTCTGGTAACTTTATGTGGAACTCAGACTGATGGGCAGAGACTGCCTCAGTCATCTCACTTACTGGTTTTAAATATAGCCACAGCTTTTGGAGTCCCTCCAGGCTTTCAGGAATTATTGAAAAATCAATTCTGCTTCTTCAGATGACTCTCTTAATTTGAACTCTAAAGATCTTGTTTTAATCAAGAGCTTTCTAAGTCATGATAGGAGAGGGAAAGGATTTAATCCATCTCGTGGTATGATTAGTCTAGTCTTTTTAGGTTTTATTCCAAACATAAACTAGGAGTGTTTGTGGCTGTTAGGTCCTCATAAGATGACTGTTGACACTTACTAATGCATTATTACTAGTATTCTTCTTACTGTTATTTGACAGACTCTTATACCAGTGTTCAGTATGGAGAGTCTTTCTGGATCTCATATTTCTGAATATTAACTGTAATTCAGATTTTTATTTCTCTCTGTCACAGATGAAAGTATCTCACCCAGTTATGATTTAATAGCAGTTTTAAGATTTGTTCATGGCGTGAAGTGATCAAAAAGTTGAATTTTAGTAACACTTAATGATTGACCAATTTAAAGATTAACAAGGTGATTTGGTAGAATATATTATGATTAAAATAGCATCTTGATTACATGTTCAAGATTCACACTAACTTACCTCAAGGTATTCTAAATCAAAGTATACAATATAGGTATATATGTAAGAACACAAAACGTACACACACAGACAGCATGGAAATATTTGGATATCCAGAGAAATATACAGACATCCACACTCGTGAAGGCAAATGTGCATATTTAAGCACATACGTAGGACAAGAGGTGGATGGAAGAAACTAGCCTATAGTTAAAATTTCCCTCTTCTCAAGTTTGGAGCATTGGTATTTCTTACAGGCAGTAATTGAGTTTTGAGAAGTCTTGTAGCCCATACAAATGTTTACCATTAATCACTGGCTGCAATTGTGTAAGCCTGATAGTATGCAGGCCTTGCTAACAACTTCACCATTGAAAAGAATCCAAGAGACTAACAGGAGAGGAACAGCCTGTCCCAGAAGGTGCCAGAGGCCAGCCAAGAAGCATGAAGTCAGCAAAAACCTGTGGTAACTGGGGGAGATGTAAAGGCAACAGAGGGAGAAGATCACAACCACGGACTCAAGATTGAAAAAACTTACCCCCTACCCCTGTAAGGAGCACGCGTGCTAATTTACACAGCAAGTGAGGCTGACCAGTAACAGATGGAATAGTAATTACAGACCACTGAGTGTAAACTTAGGTTTTTACTAATCATGTAACAAGATAAATAGGCTGTAGCTCCTTTGTGTAGTGTGCTAGCTTTGTGGAATTGCCACCTAGCACCCATTTTTGCACAAGTATGGAATAAACAGATCTCTGTGTGTGAGATTGGCTTTTGCACATGGGGTAGCAAACTCTGTTTGAGGGGCAACAGTCTGACTTCACCCTGGTCTTCCACTGGCTTTGTGGGCAGACTGTCTTCAAACCTCAAGGAATCTGTGCGCAAGAAGCATCCCAGGTCAGGGGAAATGCTGGTCACAGACCTCTGCAGTCCAGGGGAGCTCAAAGGGTCTTGCTTAGAATTGCTATTTATAGGGTCTGAAATAATTTACTTTCATCAGGTACTTTTCCATTTCAGCCCAACGCGGATAACAGAATATTCTGGTACTTTCTACCACTTGCACAGGACCAGAACTTGCTAGATTTTTGACTTCTAGTTATCACCCCCTTTGGTCCACAACCCAAGTACCAGATGTACTAGGCTGTCAGGAGGTATTGATGATACTTACTGTTCTTTAAACAGTAAGAGAAGGGGACAGAAACCAGGTGGGCTAAGGGACATCTTATCTCTCTGGTCTGTTGCCTTTCCCAAGCCATGTGAGTTGGCATGTGGTCTGTTCCCAAGCAACAGGGGAGACAGAAGTCAGGGATGTTAAGGGTGTGCCTTTATGCCCTGGTGCACTACCTTTCCCTATTCATCTTGGGTGCCCCAAGGGGGGAAAACTGCACGAAGGGCTGGGCAGCACCCCAAGAGAGAGGGGGGGGGTTCAGTACCCCACCCTTGTTTCATAAAAATCTGGCTTTAAGTGGAAGACAAGCCTGTACAAATTAAATGCTTCCATTTTGCACGGTCAAAATCTCCACTCCTTTTTATATAAGGAAACTTTTAAAAATAAACTAGATCATGTTCAAAATCATGACCTGAGATTTTTAAACTACTTCTGGAGAATCTTGGAATCTGTGGATGCACTGGAGGTCTCTGCCTGATAAAGCATTCCAGGGTGGACCTGAATCCCGAGTCCTGGGACACATCCTGAAGGTCAGAAGTTTTGAACAACTTAGTAGGCAAGCAGCACATTTGATCCTCTCAGGCTTGCTTGATATTATTTAGTCTATTATCAAAACCAACTTTTTACATAGGCTGCTGCCAGAGTCTGTTTGGATCTCCCAAAATTTACAGGAAAATATACTCTGAAAAAGTACTCAATGAACTCGTTTGGTTTAAAAAAACACCCCAAACGCATACAAATGAAATGAGGACTCAGCTCCCTTCATACAGGCTAGTTTAATGTGTGAATTCTCCAGTTCATTACCTCAGTAATTCACAAATTCACCACATGTTGTCAAGTAACTGATGTGCCTATGAGGAAAGCAGTTCCTTAGCTGAGGGGAAAGTGCTCATCCTTCCTCCTCTGCAACAGTCTGGGTATCCCCTGCTCTGTCCTGGAAGGGCCTCAGCAGCCTGGCTGCTGCTTTGCCGTACCTGTAAATTCATATAGGTTGAGTTACTCTGCAAAGATGCAGGGGACAGCAAGCTGCAGGTGATAACTGCTGCAGAAAGGCCCTTTGTCCTCCTGTCCCCTGTGTCCTGCACCCATGCTGCTCTGACACAACGGCACATTTGAGAGTCAAATTATTAAAATATTTTCCAGTTTATATAAATAAATAAGATATTGTACTTTGTTAGAATACTAAGGTTTAATGAAGGTAGTTATTCTGAAAGAGGATTATATTTAATTTCTAGAATAAAAATGATTAGAGCAAAACAATGCTCTATTTTTAAATTTTACTACTAGCGGCATGACTTTGCAGTCTTACTACTGCATTTTTTAAGATAATATTGCATTAATCTAATAATATATAGAAAATAGTGGTAGTGGCAAAATGGAAATAGAATAATGAAATTGGGGGCATTGTGATGGACAGCATATATACTGAATTTTTTTTTTTGTCCCCCATGTGTTAGTTTAATTAGTCAAAAACTCTTGCAAGTGATGCTGTGCAATGGTGAATGAACTATTAAAAGAAAAAGGAAAAAAAAAAAAAAAACACAAAAAACCAACCAAAACAATGAAACAGATTTGGCCTTGTCTTGCTCTGAGGACTGACTTTTAAATTAGCTAGTAGTCTGTATGTGTTGTTTGTATGGCACCAAAACCAAACAAATAAAATTGTTTGATCTGTATGATTGTTCCTTTTAACTAAAGAAGACTTGAAAATAGATGCCTGTATAGATACTTTTAAGATTATTCTATTACAAAGTTAATTATCTCAGTGTTAACTTTTCTTACCAAAAAACCCCCCAACATATCCACAATCTTTCACTTGCTGTTTCCGTACAGAGTGCGTTGGCTTTATGTACCTCAAACTTTGAAGGACCTTTTTTTCTTTTTTTTCCCCTCCATGTGGTGGTGCAATTCTGATCCCTCCCTGTCCTCCTTGTTGGGCTGCTTGGTGCTAGGTGTGATTCCATCCACATTCCCCTGAGCCATACATCAATCTGTGGAGATAAGACTGATAACCCTAAAGAGCCTGGCTCCTGCCCCCCTCTGATTGCTCCGAAAGGGTTATAATGGCCCATCATCTCCTGATGGCCTGGCACACCTGTGCCTGGGATGTGGTCAGATGGAACAATAACAGGGTTGCATGTTCATCAAATTCTTGTGCAACTGCCGGAAGGCACCAGATGGTATTTGACAAAAGTCAGTTATCTCGGACCCTGTAAACTGCGACCACCAGAGAGACCCTTTGAGCTCTCCTGGATCGCAGTGGCCTGTGACCAGCATCTCCCCTGAGCTGGGAGGCCTCTCGGCTACCAAAACCCTTAAGGTGTCATCTGCTGCCAGAGCTGACGGAAGGCCAGGGTGAAGTCCACCTGCTTGAGTCTCAGTGATCGCCTGTTGAGGAATGACAAGGCATTTGTAGTATTTGCTCAAAACTCAAGAGGGAAATTTTCTTTGAGCTAGCTTCTCTTTCACCCATTTGTTGGTGTGTGGGGGGTACGTACCCTTGCCTTTTTTCCTCTGTGTGTTTGTCCCTTTTGTGTTCATTTTACTGAATCCAAATACCTTTGCTTCTGTATGTATATGTCTGTTTTGTGTATGTACATGTATATATATATGTATAAATTAAGGTACCATTAAGTAAGTTAGAATGAATCTTGTCATTTTAGAATCTAAGTCACTTTTCTTTCTGAGTTATTTTGTGTTGACAAATTGTTGTTAGTTATTAATAAATCTAGATTATTTTTACTAAATCATTACTATGTCAATACTTTCATCCATGACACTCCAGGTGCAATTTTTTTTTAAATGAAATATCACAAATTCAGAGACCGCATTTTAATAGCTAAAATTTGTGTCATTCCTTGAGTGTCAGGGCAAAACTTGGTCCTGCACTGAAACAATATAGTTTCAAATACTTGAAGTGAAATTGTACGTCTTGTGTGAGAGCACTCCAAGAATGATATAGAACCTCAGCTGAATTACACCTGAATCTTTCAAACAGGAATATCTGCTTTGGTATTCCAGTACAAAACTGGCATGTAATGGCAAAGCTACCCTGGAGATTTTTATGGGGAAGCTAAAACAGTCTGTCATTGGTGGTTTTTTTTTGTTTCTTAAAGGTGTCACCGAAATCCGGGATAAAATAATTTATCGACACCAATTTGATGCAGATAAGCAGACACTTCTTTATTGACGGCCAGACGTGTAGGGGAGTGCTCTCACCGACAATACATGCCAGGCACCAGAATCATACACCTTATCTAGAACTTACTAATACATATTCATTAAGTATTCATACATAAACATACAGCTTCCAAGAAATCATGAACATATTCTCCTCCTATTTCTGATTCTGTGCAGTAAAGGTTAGAAATGTCTAGAAATGGCTCTGGGGTGTAATGTGAGTAGGTGGTCCATAAACTGGTGGTCGTGATCTCCCCCTGCCAGAATTACCTTTTGCTTAAGGACACAGTTTTCTTGGCAGGTACTTGCAAGCTGTTACGGTTACTTCCCTCAGTTCCCATTAATCCTGGACCTTGACAACTACTTGCATTCTTCTAGTCCTATATATGTATTATAAATCAGTTTACAAACCATCTTGTGTTTTGTTACTTAGGTTCTAACCGTTCCTACTAAACAATTATGACCAATCCCTTCGACCTTGGTACAGGGCTGTACAGGGGATTTTAGAGTAGCAGTCTGTTGCTAGATTCAAAATACAATAAATGTAAAATGATTTTTACTAAAATATCTCTTAATTCTATACTTATATTAAAATCAAACACAATTTAATTTCAGTTGTTAATAAAATCAGTAACAAAGGTACTAAAAATTCTTCTCTCAGTGTGAAGGCACCGATGGTATTAACCTCCCCTACAAAACCACCTGAATTGATCTGAGATTATATTTCAGGTAACATATGATCTATAAAATAGAACATACATTGATTTTAATAGCGTAGGTTTTCTTTTGACAGGCAGTAGAGGACTATCAGTCTCAACTGCAGTGCTTGTGTTTACCAAGAACTCTAACATATTTTCCAAAACTTCACTGAAATTGAAGCTTCTAGTAGTATAACTTCAGCCAATAGATATTGATTTTTCTAAAAAAATGTGGAAAGCATTTAAATTGTGTTGAAAAGGATCCTATGAATGGACTGAATCTGTATGAGTGGGATACAATGGAATGATTTTTAAAAAATCTTTTAACCGAACACCATAAAGGAATAAATATTGGAGATCAAATTTTTTTCTTTTATAGTGTACTTTTTAATGTCCATTTTATTTAATTAGAAACATGATGAATTGATTTGGTTTAAAGAGGGGCTGGATAGGACATGAAAACAAAACCTTTGCTTTTTTCTGTTGTCTCCAGACATAGTTGTTAGACAACTCAGACTGTAATGTGATATTTAAATTTATGTGATATAATTAATTAATATGGTTAATAATTTAACTGTATATGATATAATTAACTTTATATAGATAATTGTGAATGTTCTGATTATTTCTGCAGTTTAAAAATAAGTAAATTAAATACCCTAATCACTAAATAACTTAAAGGCTTTATTTTAACTCCAATTTAGGTTCCTTTATCTTAGGACTATAGCCTGTCATTTCTTTCAGAGTATCAGCAAAGAAAAGTTTTTTAGGATTATTAATTTTTTCTTTAGGATAGACATCTTCTCAAAAAGTACTTTCTTCTGCTCAGTGAAATAGTGAGGGGGGGTAAGCATGGATTTCCATGTATTGGAATAAATTACTGAGAAATGGAGCTTTTGTGGGGTTGCCAGTCACACAGTTGTCATTACCCCTTTCTAAAGGACCTGGTAGATAAATAGGAATTTAGTGAATACACTTTTCTACTTTGTTTGCAGGAAAAAAAGCCCAAGAGACAACCCCAAGTGTAGCTTTTCAGGGAAAGGGTGAGGTGTCATGAGTCAGTCTAGGCTGATTGCTCATCTTTTAGGGCCACCTTTCATCCTTCTCCCTGTGCATGGACACTCACTACACAAGTAGGAAGCTGTTTACCCTTTTAATCTTCTGGATCATTGCAATGAGCTTGATAGGGTTGGAAAACACCACAGAACAGCAGAGAAAACAGCAAGACTGGGAATGAACCTGAGATGGGAGGGATGGCCTTCCTTTTAGTTATCACAAGTTGCTTAAATCTGCTTTTTTTATAAAGCACTCTAATTCTCCCTAGTACTATCTGTTTAGAAGCCATATCCACCTTGTTTATGACTGTACAGCCAATATGCTATTGATCCTGCAGCCCTTTACTCTGCACAACCTGCACCAAATGTATGTAGCGGCCAGCCTCAAATCTAGCTTTGATTCCTGACCTAGAAGAGCTTGTAGGACCTGCGAGTTCATGTCACTCTTAACACTGAGAATGTTATACTGGGTATTTTAAAACAGCGTGCTTCCTCAGTTGTGCCTTGATAGAATAATCAGCATTGTTTCCATATAATCTGTTAATTTATTTGCCATTAATCTTGGCTCACTGATAATGCAACAAAAAACATTATTGAGGAAACTATTGGAAAAAAAAAAAGATAAAGGAAGGTGAAGTGTGGTCTCATGTTTGTTTTTTTTTCCTTAACTCTTAATGTTCCTTGCTCCCCATCAGCTCTTTCCTTGCACTCCAACTCTTCCTATAGCAGTAATGGCTACAGCACACACAATTATGGTTGTCTTGTTATTCCTGAGCTGAAACATTGCCTTTGCCTAAACTCTAAGTTAATCTTAGGTTACTGCAAGTAGTACTTTGAGACTCATGAATTTGGGACTTGAAAGAAAATGTAATTTTCTTGGGGTGCTGTGCTATCTTGTATTGCTTAATCAGCTGTGATCACTGACTGATGCTTTTTTAGCAAGACAGAGGAAAATCTATTCTAATGGCTTTTGCTGCACTGATTGTGCTGACTCAGTGATTCAGTCTGCAAAGTTAATTGGAGAGAGACATTAAATTGGGTGGAATTTGAAGGATTTTAGTGTTCTAAGCCTCAGCCCCTCAGGCTTCACACAGAATGAAACACATAATCAGCTTTCAGTAAGCACTAGTTTTCATTAATCATAAACTGTAGGCAAAGTTGGAGCTTGCAAATTTAGGTCTTTTATTGTTGTTTCTTGTTAATGACTATTATCTCTTTTTCCTATTGTATATGACTCTCAGCAACTGTGTTAGCACAGATGGCTAAAATTCCTAGCAGAAAAGTAATCAGCATTTGTGAACATGGTGCATTCAAAATAAATGACAGAGGAGGAAAAATGCATTGCTTTAGAAATTAGGAAGCAGATTAAACTATAATAATGCATGTAAACACATCCAGGAAGGCAGGCTGCAGCTTTGTTTTCAGTACAACTCTAACTTAAATATACGTAACCTTCTGATGAATCTACTGACTGGACAGGAAGCAAGTTTGGAGAGCCACTGGTTTCATATCAGTAATTTGGAATGTTTTATTTTTAAAGCCTAACAAATGTGATAGAATTGTCATAGATTTAGATAGTACAGTTAAGAGAAGGTACGCAGGATGCTACAAGTCCCAATTACCACATTTTAACTGAAATGCGACTAAAAGTTACAGCTGTTCACAAACACTTCCCTTTGATCAACATGTGTTATGTATTAACTGGAGTTACCAGCATCCGTAGATTTAAATTCACTATGTACTTTTAATTTATTAATCTGGAAACAATAAATGGAATTGTTTATAAACCCATAGTGGGGATTATGGAAGTACAGACTTGAGTTTACACAGCACATCAGCTGCCACCCTTCTGAAGAACAACTGAGTGTCTTAAGGCTATTTTCTTCAAATTGGATATATATTGCAAATATAATTCCTGAATGGACAAGTTAAACTATTAAAACCTCTCACCTTTTCTTTAACTTTGATAGCCATGCCCTAAATTAGATGCTAAAACTGAATTCATGCTGTAACTGCAGGCTCAATCTGAATGTCATTAAAGCCTAAAGCTAAAACATATTTTCCTTAAAACCCAGCATCTTTTTTCCTGTATACTTCCCATTGTGGTTCCCTTCCACCTTCACCCTGTTTGCTTCAACACATGCTTATTGCCTGAGGGTTGGTTGGTGTTAGGTGTGGAAATTGTCTTCATGGTTGTTGCCCTGGAGAAAGCAAGCATTAAGCAAGGAGAAACACAGCAAGAAGAGTGGCAGGAAAGCTAGATATTTCTCCAGGGGTGGGAGTGAAACCCAGGAGCTCAGACTTGTGTTCCTTTAGCTAATAAATAGTAACAAAAGCTGTTAGAAGCATCGACCTACCTTTCTTCTAGCATTAACTCATCTGTTATCAGTGCAAGGCTGTGTACAGGTATGATGTGGTTGGTAGGTGTGCATATGCCACTCTTTCCACAGACTCTTTTGCCTGTTGCTCTGCAGAGGACAAATGGTTGTCTGGTGGTGAGTCAGCATCCAGTGGTACATCCTGATGTGAGCCTTAAAGTCTGGGGAATATGAGGAGTATAATGCCAGGAATGGTGAGGAAAGTGCATAGTTTCATTTGAAGAGCTGAACCTTGTCGTGGACAAATGTTTCAAATCTTCCTTGCTTATATGTGTATTGATGGGAAAGTTTCTTGCACTTTCTTCCCTTCTGCCCCCAACTAATCAGAAATACATCAACAGCTTCACTTTTGTGGGTAAAGTAATTGAGAATTAAGGTTGAATTTCAGAACTACAAAGTTCTGCCGTATTTGTCTCAGGCTATTGAACTGCTCTTCTGAATATACTAAAGGAGATGTGAAGTGCTCTTGAATTTAGGCTTGAGCTTCTCAAAGTTGCATATAAAAACTATTTGATGGTCATGGCTTGTTATTCTGCCTGTAAATGGGAGATGATATCATGTCTTTATAGGTGAAAGCTGTCTAGAAGACATTCTTTACTCCAGGAACACTATTTTTGCTATTATATCCAATGTTTCTGTATTTATCTCCCCCCCCCAACTATTGGGGAATGCTCATACCGTTTTGTATGATTTGGACTCTTATGTTGAATAGTATCTGGTCTGGAGGAGATAATTCAGCTGATCTTACTCTTGCAGATTTCTGTAAATTACAGTTCAGGAGTGCTTGACTGGTGACAAGAAAATTACTAACTCTTTTAATGACCTTGTGTCATGGTTTCAACTGGAATAGAGGTGTGACACCTTAAAAAACCAAACGTTTCTAAACCATGGTTCCTATTTAGTATTCATCAGCATAGCTTCCTGATCCCACCGCCACCCCCCTGCCACCCAAAATAATTATCCTGTGGCAGATAGTATTGTCTGTTTTACAGCTACTTCTTTGATTTTTCACAGGACTGTCTGTCCAGTCTCTTTGGAGCTTTCATACCTCTGAACTACTTAAATGCCACGTGTCACCATGAAAGACTTAATGGGCATACAAATGATAGAATTAGTATGCCTCTTGGGATTTTGGTAACATACAGAGTTTTACAACAAACATTTTTCTAGCAGAAACTGCTTCTTGGACCATTTTACTATTATGTCAGCACTCAAATTCTTCTACAAGTTTGGTATTGTTTTTCAAGAAACTAAAGAAGAAAATAGTTATTAATACAATTTTGCTAAATGATGTCATATAAAATACTGGTTTTAAGTATTTATCCTGTATAACAGGAATTAAATGGATATTTGTCTTCTTGCTCTAATAGATGTTAAGCTATAGTCCTGCTCTCTTAAATAATGACATTGAATTTTATTTTTAATTCAAAGCAGCAGTCCACCACCAGAAATTTTATTTCCAAAATACATGTGCTACAGTTTAATCCTGTCTTCTGGGTGCAGAGAGAAAATCTCCAGGATGTGAGACTATTGTAACAGTGTCACACATACATTCATACATCAGACAAGCAGCTATGTTTTTTCTTGTTGTTCTCTTTTTCTTTTTTTTTTCTTTCTTTTTTTTTTTTTTTTTTTTTTTTGTAAAAAGCTTTCAAAGCAAGCTCCTCTTGGGGTCACTTTGCTCAAGTAGCTTCTACTCTGTGCAGAGAGGCTCTGCAAACAGAATATGTTTGTGAGTCCAAAGCAATTATTTATTGACTAAGCATGCAGTAGATAGCTAGAACTAACTTGCTGCTGCACAAACCATCCCAGTGAGACTGTTGGTGAGTTTTTGCCAGACAACCTGTCATCATTCAGGTGGAGAAGTCAGCCTCATTGTTTCTTCAAGCAGGCTGAATCTCACTGTTGAGATCCCAATTTTGTGGGAATTTTTCTCCCATATTTTACACCTTCTTATGCTGGTGTTTTTCCTCTTGAATTCAGGAGGTGCTATCACTGTTTTAGCGGTTTCACCACTGTCTGTGATTTTTACCTTGTTAGCTTGTTTAGCTCTCTCTAGTTTTTCACAGATTTTTCTCACAATTTAGCAGTCTTCTCAGGCACCTGGAACAAGGTTGCACTGCAGAGCTGTATCAAAACTAACCTTTGGCTCACAAGACACCTTTGCCCCTGGGAGGAGGTTTACAAAAAATTCTGATAGACAGAGTGAGCTGGAATGCTTGTTTTCAAATATGGAAGAACTTAACTGCTGCTACTTCCCTTACTGATGTAAGTACTACTGATGTAGTACTTACAGAAGTACTCCATAGGTGAGTAATTCTGTAAGTCTCCTCTTTAAAATCTGTAGCACTGAACAAATTTTGCTGCCCAAGACACCTGAGCCGTGATAAGGCAACTGTTTTGGTTAAGAAGTTTAAGTCAGAGCTTGGTCTGAAGTTTTTGCGTGTTGCCTATTATGTAAGAGTTTTTAACAATGGGAATGGCTTATAAAGTAGAACTCACTGGGATCAGTCATACACTTTGATCAATCTTTATTCTCAGTGATTTGTTCTATGCCAATATTTCTATGACTCTTCCTTACCCCCCACCCCCAGAAATTCCTCCTGGAAAATGAAAGGTTAAAAAAATGTAGGTATCAAGGTATGTAAGCTATGATTTGCATAAAACTTCTTTAGCCCATACTAAATTGAGGTAAAGCATACCTTTCTGAATCTGAAGACTCATCATTTCAGTTTCTCTAAAGTTATCTGGATATTGCATTCAAGAGAGATCATGAACTGGCATGTCCTATGTGATTACACCCGTGAATAATGCATTGCTGCATGTGACATTAATGGTTCACAGTACAACACATGATTTCTGTCTTCTGATAATCTTCATTGTCTATTACAATCTCTCTTTGAATTTGGTTATCAAATTGTTTAATTTGCTCATGTTAACTGCATACAGCACATATGCATACATAGCAAGCTGAATATGTATCTATGTGTTCTAAAAACTACTTAAAGCCATTTTTATGTTCCAGTATCAAGCTGGATTTCAAATTACTTGAGGGGAAAATAGTTTATTGATTTTTCTTTAAACTTTTTTTTTTTTTTTAATTTCATAGAATGTCAGACCAGACTTGGAAAACTTCTCCTTTTTAATATTCCAGATTTTTTAATGTAAATCTTACCAGCCCCCTTAAGTTGTTCCTTAGGTTTCAAGCCCTTCAGAATAGAATACCTGCTCTTCAGTACTAACAGAGAAACCTTGTATTAGCAGCCAACAGATGTTGTTACAACATAGTAAAATAATGCTTATTCAATGAAAATAAATATACAGTCTGATCTAAAAAGACGATATGTATAATAAATAAAAGTTTATTCAGCAAAATTTAAACACAGAAGGGAAGCATGCAATCTTGACTTGTACTTGAGCATTCTGGATTGGTCACAGTTACTGTAGCAGTGAAATTCTCCACATGCTTTTAATGAGGGCTATTAATTCTGTGTTTTCTAATGACATTAATTGTCCAGTACAGAACACAGATAACTTTCCCTCTGAGAGAAGTTTCATGGCTTGTTACAATCTGTGAGAAATATTTTCTGTCATTTATGCAACTGTGGTTTTATTTTTTGCCCTGTTTCTTACTGATGATGATGTGTAGCAACATGCAAACACAACAGATTGTGTTAGTATCTTGACTGCTATGTGCTATGGATATGAAATCTATTAGAACATTACTCTCTCTCATTATGAAATTTGTTACCAGAAATTGTGGTGAAAGACTAATGGTTCATCAAGACATGTTTTGGCAGCTCTGCTTCATTTACTCTTGTGAGAAAGTTTGTTGTTTGGTTTTCTTGTTTTGCTTTGGTTTGTTTTTTTCATCTTGAAACAGTGTTTGAAGGGATTTTTTTTTCCTTTTTTTTTTTTTTTTTAAATCAAAAGCAAGACAGTGGAGGATTAAACTTTGTGAAATCTGAAAGAGGATGTTTATGCTGCCTTCCACTCTTTTCTCCAATAACTAAGTAATTATGGTACTTACATGGGGTATGAGTGAATAATTCAATTCCCACTTTGAAAAAACCAAGATGTGGCCCATCTCTGTAGACACTTAATTCACTTTGTCAGAGCTGATCTACTTTAGACTAAGGAGAAAAGCACTTTTTAATCTCTCGTGATGATGAGCTTCTATAAGAAATGTAACTGTCCACTCAGTTGAATGTAATTATATTAATATGATGCACTGATTATGGAAACAGAGCCGTAGAAGTGGGTCCCTAGCAAGTGGGACCTTGAGAATCCAGTCTGTATTCCAGTGGATGTTTAATACATAACTAGAGGGGGAAAACCTCAACAGGTATAGCTGAGAATATATCTGACCAGAATATTGTAAGGTATGGAAATCAGAGATTTACCCTTGCAGATGGAAGCCCTTGGAGGATGCAAAAGTTTTGGGAATTTCATCTCAAGACAAATTACTTAACCACGGGGTTACTGTTTTTTAAAAAGGAATGCTACTGTTGTATCCGTCTCACTTCATGAATTCTGTGCGTTGTTTTTTTTGTGGCTCAAATCACAAAAAGTTGCAAGTCAACAAAAATGTTTAATAGCAAATAACTAAATCTTTTAAAAAGAAGATGTTAGGAACAAGACACAGTTAGAAATTACCACTTTCACAGAATCATCTAGGTTGGAAAAGACCTTGAAGTCCAACCACTGACCTAACACTGACATTGGTGAGCTATATATTTTCAGGCATATGCATGTGAGTAAATGCTCTTGTAAATCTTACAGTGAATACTGGTGAAATGTACTTGATGTGTAATGCAAGTGAAAAAACCTGTTTTCCATGCTGTTAATTCATTTAGCTATACAGCACTAGGAATTTAATTTAAAATATCAGTGCTGCTCATACCCGTTGGCTATATAGGTAAAACCAGAAGGATTTTGTGGCTGTGTTGCATCTTGTTTTGACACATTTTGGTTTTATTTCATCCAGGATCCAGAAGTCTGATTTGCACAGAAAGTGGTTTTTTGCTTCTGTTTAAACCCTGTATGGATCAGCCAAAGGAAAGTTGGGTTTGTCTTTGTCCCCAAACTTTTGGTTTGATTGCAACTCTGACAAAAATAAAGAAATAAATTATGGGAAGCAGTAGTGAAGGAAACTCCTTGTCTACTCATTCTAGATACAGTGAGATGGTGAATCTCACTTGTAAGACTCCCTAATGATTAGGGATGATGGAGAAACTCCAGACTGCTACAGGTAGTAATGCAGCTGCATATTACAACCATTTAATGGTTGCATTCTCTACAATAGATAATACTTTCTTTTTTTTGATTGTAAAAAATACAAGACTTCCTGCATGTTTTTCACATGAGTGGGAGATGTAAGTTAAAGAGTCTACTAGACTGACATACTGATGACAGAAATAATTTGAGGGTGATTTAGTAGAGCAAAATAGCCTAAACTGACAACATATGAAGAATAAAGTATTTTGAATTGGCAAGCTGTTCAGGAAATTTTAGTTCAGAGGAGGCTAAACAGTCTATTAGAATACAGCTGCCTAATTAAGACTCTCAAGTAGCAAATCTCTGAAATCAGCATCAGTGTGAAGCCAACCGTTCAAGATGCTTTACAGTGCTTTGTAGGTAAAATACTAAGTATCCCCAGTCTAGCTGTGCAATCTTAACAAGATCTTGTTTTAAACATTTGGATTTAATAGTGTCATATGATGGATGTGAAAGGCTGACTTCAAAACTTATGTGACCTCCTCTAAATGATATGACATAGTGTATTGTTAAGCCTTCCTGAAACGCTGTTAAATATGTATTGGTTCCTGTGATGGGCTTAACCACATGAAGATAAGATGACAAATCAACCGGGTAATTCCAAGTACACATTAACCTTTACTCTCTGAAGAGCTCCCTGAGAAGCTGTTAACAAATTCAGAAGATATGCCTAAAACCTGTTTAATCACAAATGTATTAGAGCTGAAAAACACGCTTGTATATATTATTTCAGATATTCAACCAATATATTTTAGCCTAGTTTCATAAAATCCAGTCCCTTTTTCACTGCTGATGTCTTCTATTTGATTAGTATTATGCAACTACATGCAGGTTGTGGGTCTTTTGAGTTTGGGTTAGATGGCACTTGGCTTAATAGAATCCTTACAGATGTGTGTTTCTTTTAGATGTAATGTAGCCAGTGGGTTTGCTTCTTCAAACATTTCTCCAGAAGAAACCATCTTTATGAAGGTTAGGAGAGTTTGCTATACATCTCATATAAAGTCATATAATGGACAACCAGGTTATCAGGCCTAGTCAGCACAGGTTTATGAAAGGCAGGTCCTGCTTGACAAACCTAATCTCCTTCTACAACAGGGCGACCTGCTTATTGGATGAGGGAAAGGCTTTGGATGTTGTTTACCTTGACTTTAGTAAGGCTTTTGACACCGTTTCCCACAGCATTCTCCTGGCAAAACTGACTGCTTGCGGCTTGGATGGGCACAAACTTCGCTGGGTAAAAAACTGGCTGGATAGTCGGGCCCAAAGAATGGTGGTGAACAGAGTTAAATCCAGCTGGCAGCCAGTCACGAGTGGTGTCCTCCAGGCCACCATCTTTATTGATGATCTGGATGAGGGGATCGAGTGCACCCTCACTCAGTTTGCAGATGACACCAAGTTGGGTGGGAGTGTTGATCTGCTCGAGGGTAGGGAGGCTCTGCAGAGAGACCTGGACAGGCTGGAGCCATGGGCTGAGGCCAACTGGAGGAGTTTCACTAAGGGCAAATGCCGGGGGCTGCCCTTGGGCCACAACAACCCCCAGCAGTGCTACAGGCTTGGGGAGGAGTGGCTGGAGAGCTGCCAGTCAGAGAGGGACCTGGGGATATTGATTGACAGCTGGCTGAACAGGAGCCAGCAGTGTGCCCAGGTGGCCAAGAAGGCCAATGGCATCCTGGCTTGTGTCAGCAGTAGCGTGGCCAGCAGGGACAGGGAAGGGATCTGACCCCTGTACTCGGCACTGGTGAGGCCGCACCTCGATGACTGGGTTCAGTTTTGGGCCCCTCACTACGAAAAGGACATTGAGTGACTCGAGCGTGTCCAGAGAAGGGCAACGGAGCTGGTGCAGGGTCTGGAGCACAGGTCGTACGGGGAGCGGCTGAGGGAACTGGGGGGGTTTAGTCTGGAGAAGAGGAGGCTGAGGGGAGACCTCATCGCCCTCTACAGCTCCCTGAAAGGAGGGTGCAGAGAGCTGGGCATGAGTCTCTTGAACCAAGTAACAAGCGATAGGACAAGAGGGAATGGCCTCAAGTTGCACCAGGGAAGGTTTAGGCTGAATGTTAGGAAGCATTTCTTTCCAGAAGGGGTTGTCAGGCTTTGGAATGTGCTGCCCAGGGAGGTGTCCCCATCCCTGGAGGTGTTTAATAGTCAGGTCAACATAGTGCTTAGGGATCTGTTGTAGTTGGGAACTGTCAATGTTAGGTTAATGGTTGGACTGGATGATCTTCAAGGTCTTTTCCAACCTAGACGATTCTGTGATTCTATGATCTCTGCTCATTTGTTGATCTTGGGGTGACAGACCATAGCTGGAGTTTTATGAAGCCATGTGCAGGTCCTGGGCTGTAAGGACTAGTGTGGTCTCTATAGCTTACTGAGTGACATTAGCTGGATGACACCTCTCTTGGGAAAGATTGTTGTTTATGAAAGTGGCATCCCTGGAAGAAAAGTCGCATTGCTTATTGTAAGTACTAGTTAGGAAAGTCTCTTCCGTGTGTCAGTCTTCATGGTTCCCAAAGTGGCAACTTCTGCTTCATGCAACTCATGTATCTCTCATGTTCCCTTCCACATCAGTACAGTAAACTCCACCTCTAGAAGAGATGGAATGATGAACAAGCTTTTCTCTCTGGTATGGCCAAAGACAGCGGTTTCCTTTCTTTGTAGTTGGATAATAATCCTTTTTCTTCTAAATAAAGGTGTAAATTCTGCATTGAAAACCAAGTATATGAACATTAACGTAATGTGTACCAGCAAGTTGCTAAGAACAAAATGAGGACTGCAGCAGGAGGAAGCATGTGACAAGGACTGCCTGTCACTGCTCTGTAAACAGATTTACAGAGAAAAAAATTCAGGATATATTAGTGAGAAAGAAGCTGACTGCTGGTAGAGACTACTTGTCCTCTTCCACCAAGCTGCAGTCTCTAAGAGAAGACAAATAGCGTAGCTACACAGAGAAAGCTCGCTGGTGAGGATTTCCTCCAGGACTTCTGTGAAGTGCTTCACATTAAGACAAGACTTCAGCTCTCAAATCTTGTGAGCTAAAGGCAGGCACAGAATAATGTAGACATCCAGCAGATAAGGTACAAATTTTGCAATTTGTGACAGTTGCAGACAGCTGAACTGGCAACTAGCTACCTTCATGTTAGTCAGTAATCGTGAAAACGTCTGTTGCAGTAAAGGTATAAAGTGTTCAACAAAAGGGATGAAACAAAAGGAATCATCTGCTTTCCTTGTAAAAGTTTATTTAAATTTTATTAGGTTTGCTTTTTTTTAAAAAAACCTAGCATTTTAATGTTTTTAACTCATGCTGACTGGTTTGAAATTATCTTCTTCTGTGTACACCTGTCTGGCGTAAAGCATGCTATCAGAATTTTTCTGATCTTGACTTGACCTAGAGTGGTAAGGGTCAGAAACATTTTCAGAGATGTTGAAAGTGCTTGTCCTTTTAGTATTAATTTGCACACATATTTCCTGAAAGTTTGAATGGCTGTATAAAGCAGAGGAAAAACATTCTTAACTGAAAAGGAAAACACCTAAACAAATCTAGTCTAATCTCATTTTCTCTTGCTCCTCTTCTTGACTGTGATAAACACACAGGGCAACAGAAATTTAGCTCTGTTGCATATGTATCTATGTAGCATCTTAGCAACTAATGTCACACTTAACAACAGGATAAAATTTAAAAATCACAGTGACATGAGGAAAAATTTTCAGTCTTCTTCTGGAACTGATGCATATAAAATATTATGTAAAACAATACAGAAGAATACAACCACATACAATCAAAATGAATTGATCTACTTGAGAGGATGAATATGGTAAACCGTGTGGGTTGGTTTGTTTTTGTTTGTTTCATTGCTGAGTATATGCCAAGTATGGTGGCTTTCCTGAGCTACTGAAATACTACCTCTGCATAAAACCAATTTTAATTGAGTTAATGATGGAGAAGAATTTTTGCCAGAATTGGGATAGCCATTTCAAATTATTTATTTTGCAGATTTCTATTGTTGTGTGGCAAATAATAAGTCACACTGAATCTACATGGGCATAAATCATTCTCTATGCCAGGACATCTTGTTTCCATACAAGCCAGCTGTTTGAAAATTGCAAACTATAAAGATTCCCTAAGCTTATTAGTTAGAGCTTTCAAATACAGACTCTGTGGCTACTCTTTAATTAAAGGAGGGAATTGGATCAGCCATATGCATTATGTTAAGTTCCACCATAGCTAATAGTTCACAAATATCTTCCAAGATTAAATTTAAAGCCAGAATTCTTATTTAGAGTCTTAAGCACACTACATACAGAATTAAAAAAAAAAAAAAAAAAAAAAAAAAAGGAAGACTGTAAAACCTCATAATGTTAGGTTAGCTGTCCTTCAGGCATAGCCTTTATATTTGAAATAAATTTATGCTTTGAATAGGTTAGTAGTTATTAGAGAGTTATTCCTGTCTGTTTCCTAACCACAACAGCTAGGGTGGAGTTAAAGAGGACCAAGAGAGCTCTTCAGCAAGATAATTTTCAGCAATCTAAATTAACTTTCACTCCAAATTTCCTCAGAACAGGATTTTTGAGTATATGTCATAGCTTGAAAATGGTGGCAGCATCAAAATTACTACCGTGAAAGGTGGGGTGGAAGTAAGAAACTCTTTGTTTGGACCTTAAGGCATGGCTTCACAATCTTCTGTGAGTAATTGTTGTTAAGTATGTAAAGTAAATATCTATATAAAAGAATGATTTAATCATTCCTAGCAACTACCCATTGTTTTTTTTTTTCCCAAGTGTGAACAGCAGCCAGAAGCCACTGTCTGATTGTTTGTGGGTTCTTTTTCTAAAATGGTACAAGTATAAACAGACCTAAACCATTTAGAGTTAGGGTTTAAAGGCAGCTGAGACTCAAAATACAAATTGTACATAGCAGAGAATGCATAATTTGGTTCATAAGAATAGAAAAAATGACTTTCCCTACTAATGTAGTTGCACAGATTCCTTTAAAAGACGTGGATGCACCAACAGATTTTTATGGCTTTTAGATAGAATGAGAATAAAATAACTTAAATTCCGTTATCTTCTACCAGATTATTGATTTTTATTTTATAGAGAGCTTTCAAGCAATATCCTGTATACCCTGGTGCTTTTATTTTTTTGTTTGCAATTTATGCAGTCAACTGAAACTTAACTTCTAAAAATTGTCAAAATTCGTGTGCAACTCTATCCTTTGGGAGAGAAAATTAGTAATAGATCATTCATAATGGCAAAAAATTAATAATTTGTAATTAAGCAAGCATCCAACTTGAACTTTCCCCAAGAGGGATACAGCTGCTAGTGCAGTGGTCTGATCTGTCCTCTAATCCTAAAACCAGGATAAATTTAAAATCTGCATCATAATTCTTCAGGTTAGTTGCCATGGTGATTTCGATCACTGTTTTAGGGGACAAGGTTTCTATGGAAACAATTTTTATGTAGTCTTTTGCTGTGTGTGTTATCTGTCATCCCTTTCCTAAACAACATTTCAGTCCATTGGCTGGATTTGACCAAGGTTATCTTGCCTATATGGTTCTATGTAAGGACAGATGTAACTGAGAGAGGAGCAAAAATACTCTGCTGTGACTCGCTGTTTGAGCTGCTATGCTTGTGTGGAGAGTAATTTCGTGCCTAAATGGACACGTTTATAATAGCCTCTGGAATGCTGTATTAATGTGGATGATAGGGCAGATCATGATGCCGTTTAAAGCCTTTTTCCCCTCAGAAGTTGAATCGGTCTCTTTCCATAAATGAAGTGCAATTAAAAGAAGAATAAATGATGTGATGGTTATGAGAAGGATGGCATGGGGTGGATAACCACAGTAGTGAGAGTAACATGTTGACTAATCAATTCAGTCCCAGTTCACATCGGTGAAGTCTACACTGAATGATCAACAGTACTGAACAAGTGTTTAGGAGGGCTCTGGAGGCTCTGCAGGAGCAATCATTTGAATTTTTAGCTTGCTTTCTAAATTGACAAGAAATAAATCTGCTGATAGGCTAGGATATAATTGGGCTGTAACAGGGTGTGTGAAAACAGTCTTGATAATCAAATTTTAAGATTTGTGTTAGTTATGGTACTATAATGCAATCATTTCTAGCAGTTCTAGTGATTCTATCAGCTAATACTGTCTCTGATTATGCAGTTCATTAGCCTTGCGATATATAAGTATAACTTGTTTTTAAAGAATTTTACATTCCCAATCAAAGCAAGTCTAGATTAGCTTTTTCTTCTTTTATTTTCACTGTGTATTTTTTCAAAATCTTGCAAGTTTGGGACTAAGCAAGCAATTTAAGCTTGGTCAAGCAACAATGTACAGCTGTACAGTTGTTTATTTGAAATTGCTAAATGAGAAAATATGCATTTGTTCTCTAAGAATGTGTGAAAAAACTGTCACAGTGGTTGAGCTGTATTAGTTCTATGTTATTGGACTCGACAGAAAAGATGTTTCTTTTTTTAAAGTGCCCCAGTTTTTCTGAGCTAGTAATAATACCAGATATCCCATTGAATTTAATATATGTAATTTAGAAATAGCAAGTCTTTCTCAATTTTAGGTTTAGATGGCCTGACATGGCACAGCCTTCCTACATGAAATTTTAACAAAATTGTTTTGTTTATTATATATGTTGTTTTGTGAAAACAAAACTATAAGTACAGTCTATTTCTGATGCTTAAATCCTACTAAACAGAAGTCTAGAATAAAAGTATATAGGAAGCTTCATAAGCACGTCTGTGGCTTTTTTTCTTTTAATATATATTTTAAGGTCACTAAGGTGAACAGCATATGTGATCTCAATCTGACATGTTGGTTTCAGATGGAAGTGGTTGTACTGATTTCAGAGTAGCCACACTGTTGCTGCTTTTGATGTTTTTTTCTAATAGTCATCCTCAAAGAGCTCTGACTGGCCAGTGCACTGACAGGAGGAGATCTGCAAAACATGGACCTGATAATAACTCCCTCTGCGTTTCATATTTCATATGATTTGCTTAGGAATTAACTATATCCTGCAAGTTTCTTTGTCCAATGATGCTCCCTTTTTTTGTCCAGTGATGATTCTAGTCTTCATGCTTACATTCTCATCAGAAAGTGTGTTAATTATTTGTCACTAAAATGATGAGTTGAATGTTGAGTTTAAAGACTATCCCTTAAATAGCCACATACTGTTTTCTCCCACTTAATGGCATGGTTTTTAAAAAAGTCTTGTGAACATGTTCTTATCCACATCAACATTTCTTTCATATGTTTCATACGCAAACTGTTATGTCCAATGGCTCTTTTTTCTCATCTGGATTTCAGGTTTTTTCACCAGTGATGAGATTCTGTAAGAAACTTGCGGTTTGCCAAGTACAAGGTGCTTGTTCTTCAGTTCAGTTGGTTTTCTTCCTCACAGATTTTAAGAGTAAAAACCTTTATAGAGTTATTCCAGTTTCTGTCGAGTGAGATGTACAGAATAGATTAATTCGTGATAGTGCTGTCTGAAGAACTTCCTCCCTCAACCCTTCTCTTCCAATTAAAAGCCAAGGGAGGGAGAGTGGGAGTGGGCTGAGAATTTGTACTGCAGGCTTGGTTGTTGCTGGCCTCTGAAAATGAAGGTCAGGACCTTGAAGTGATTGTCAGCATTAACGTAATGGCTCATATATAGGCAAAAATGTTTCATGTGGAAACACCTGTGTCTGGTATCTGCTTGACGAGCACTTCAAGCCTTTGAACTTTTGAATTTGTTGTCCCATTCAGACAAGATTGACAGAAGATTAAAACCCTGAAAAGGAGAATTTGTTGGGTAAATAAAAGTCTTCATGTGTCCTGTCTGTGACACACTGTATGAGCTCATGCTTTCAAACTGTGGATCGTTGAAGTGTGGGCCTTTAAGCCACAAAACACAAACTGGTAGGAAATCCATGTGCTTACAGAACTACTGCTTTGGTAGGTAGCTTTTAGGAGATTGTAGTCTACATAGGAGATTTAGGGTAGTGCCTTGACTGCCATGTGCCAGTGAAATGTTGTCCTTCACTCAAAGCAAAATGCAATTTTACTGAGCAGTATCCTTAGCTTTTGTGTGACTACAAGAGTCATTATCTGCTCTTGTTATTCAAGATGTCTTTAGGTTGCATAGCACCCTGGCAAATGCAGATAACACTGGAGAGTCAAGCATCTTGCAGTCTTTTCTGTTCAGTTAATTGCACTGTACTCTAGCCATTATAATAGTACTGTTGGGTTGACCAAGATGCCATGTTTATGTTGCTACAGGCCTTTTAAGCATTTTAATATTGCAAAATGTTTGGTACTCTGGCAGAGCATAGGTCAAATGGCATGCTCACAAGGTGGACAAAGTGATAGCATTTTAAGGAACTGTGGAATTAATTAAATTTAGGCACCAAAGAAACTACTGTTGCAGTAAGCTGTTTGCAATTTATATGAATTCTCTTGCAACTTAAAACAGTAGCTACATATAGATAAAATCAGTAGCTCCCAAGAAAGTTGGAAAGCCAACAGTCTCAAAAAATTCATGCAGAACTTGTTATGGTCACATTAAAAAAAAATCAACAACAACAACAAAATTATATATATATATATAATTTTATAAATTTCTGATCCTGTTTACCTGAGAGAAACTGGAAGACCCAGCAAGTGTTGTGGGAATGTTGTGAGCTTTCAGGGAGAAATTTGACTGATTTCACACCCTGGGCAACTTGGAGTGTCCTAATATCCTTCTGGCTTTTTGTTCATCCCGCTGATATAATCTTGTTTTATTTTGTTTTTCCCTTAAAATCATGTTTATTGTTATGGTTTTGATGATTATGTTTGTATGGCCTTTTCTAAAACTGGATGTGCTGTTCCTTTTATTTCCTTTGTTTTGAGAGACTACTGCCACAGGTATTCAGCATTGACCAGCGTTAATTATATGGGTATTTCGTTACTCAATTTTATTTTGAAATAATGTAATTCATTTACAGAAGTAATGTTGGAGTCTGTATTGTCACCATTGGCATATATGGAGGAACTGAGCAGAAGCTGTGGGTGCCTAGGCATAAAATGAAACCCTGCCTTGGGCATCTTCATCTTCTGATGGTATCTGTGATCGGCCCATTGGAGGACAGTTTCATGTATTTATGTTACTTCAGTATTGGAGAGTATGAGATAAAGAATTGCTGAGCTTTGTCTCTGTCGAGAAGTGTAAGTGATCCCACCAGGCATTTGTTTTGTTGTACTCTTCTTGCTTTCTCTCCTCTTGCTTTCTCTGTACGGCTGTACATCCAGACGTAAAGTGACAGTCTAGATGCTGAATATATTTGGAAAATGTAACAAAATACACACACTTCCCTGTGAAAATAACTTTTTGTGCCTTTATGTTAAGAGGCAGCATATTATTCATAACGAGTAAATCTAGTGCAAAATGTCACCTTTTCAGAATGTAAAATAAGGAGACTGACTTTGCAGTTAGTGTAGCACTGTAACTGTCAGCAAACTCAACAGGGGTGCCAACCAGTGTCAGTATAGGTTGTTTTAGATGTAAACAGTGTGAGGGGGGGAAAAATGCATTCTGAAATTTTATTATCTTTCTGCCTTATAATTTAATCATAAACAAAAGCTTCATATTGAGGATAAGTACCAGAAATGAAACTATCTAATCCAAAACTGGGAGAAAGTAAAAAATAAGATAATTTCTGCTTCTGTATCTTAACAATTACTTGAAATGTTGTTAATTTAAAAGAGCAATATCTTTTGCTTATATTCAGCCTCCCTAAGGTGGGGTAAAAAGTCTCCTTTGTTCTGACAGAGGTGCTGCTCCTCCCCCCTCCTCTCCATCCCCCCAAAGAAACAATCTTTGCTGTTCACCATGCTTTGATCCTGTAATCTAAAACTGTATTAAATCAGCCCGTATATTAGGTAATATGCAGATCGTCTAATGGAAGCTGAGAAGTTTGTCTTCAGTCAGACGGACTTTGTACTTGGTAACTATTAGCTTGATAAATAGGAAGATCAGATTGCCACCTTAATGCAGTCTCTGTGAAGATTTCTTCACAAGCAGGAACTGATCTATTAATTGCCCATAAATATTATTACCATTTTGCACAGTGTTTATTTCCATGTGTGTCCTAAATGTTTGTTTTAAATTTCAGTAAGAGATCATCACATTTTTTTCAGAGAAACAGAAAACAATTTGAATGGGGGAGGCATAGAGAAATTTTTCTTTAAAGATCACTTATTTACCTTCTACAAATTTCATGGGTTTTTTTTTTGACTAACAGCAATATTTTTTTTATTATGTTTTTTAATTAAGTTTCAGTTATATAATAGTGTTAATTTATCTCATTGTCATAATCTCCAAATATATTTTTCTTCTTTTATAACACAACTTGAAAACAGATTTTAGTAAATGTAATGTTCTGTCAAGGAAAGAAATATAGAAATTATTTCTAAGTTTTTAACAGCAATGTGGTCTCTGCATATTTAAGAAAGCTCAGAGTTGGGGACATAAAATTGTGTTAACTGTTTAGAACTGTCATTAAAATAAATTTAATGAAGATATACTGCATTTGAACTTTAAGCATTTTAACTGGGAGTTTCAGCTGGAAACACTGATCTTATAAATTGGTTTTGAAAAGCCTCAAGGGGCAAAAAAACCCAAACTCAAACTTCTGCTCTTCAAAGGTAGCTGAAACTTTTAAAACAGTTCTCAGAGGTTTAGTGTTCAGGTCATGGCCAGCTACTGTACTTCTTTTAATACTTCCTTTCTGAAAAATAGTTGTCATGATTTAGAGTGTTCTGCAGGTCAGGACCTAAATAAAAGGTGAGAGACTGTAAAGAATACAGTAACTGCTGTATCATGGTATGGTCCTTGATGAAAAATAATGAAAAGACTTGATTTGCCGCTTATTAATGGACTTTTCAGCTGAAATATAATTATTTTTATACAGTGGTGGTATTGGCAATAAGATACTTTTTCATTTAGGCAAACGTGTTATAACAGTTCTGAAATCTTAATTTAGATGAAACTCTGTATCTGGGTAGAAAGAGACATATGATTGATCTTAATAATGCAGAAAATGCATTTTCTGTGAGAAAGGAATTTTCAAGGTATGTGAGTTGCAGTGAAGACTTTGTTAGGAGCCCTAATGCTGATGTGTTTGGTCCTTTCAGTGGTTTTCAATGTAAATACTTGTAAAACATACTAATTCATGTGACAGCTTGCAGGATAAATCCTGGGAGGGATGTTGGGTAAGTCTGAAATTTTCAGTGGTTTAGTAAAGAGAAAGACAACGAATCCATAAGTCTTCTTGTATCCATTATGTGGATTTTCTCCTCGAGTCCCCTTTTCTGTCCTTCTCTGACGTGCTTTTGCTTTCTTTTTCTTCAGGCTCAACCATCTCATTAAAAAATGCTGGAGATGCTGGGTGTTGGGGTGACAATGAGATCTATACATCTGCTACTTGCAGACCTGGTGAAGAAATTGATTGTTCAAAGCTCAGAAGCTGTCCAGTGGACAGCCATCAGGGGCTGTGTCGGCAGGATAGAAATAAAGCTTAGAGGTTGTGGAAAACAATTACTAAATAAGCAAAGAGTTTATCAATCACTTTGATAGAAGGTGTTTTTCAGCCTGTTGTCACCAGCATTGTAGGCTTTTGGCTACATTCCCAACTGCTATTAGAGGATCAAATAACAGCAAGTGTCCAAAACAACCTTTTACCACCTTCCCTGGGATATGAGGTTCTGACTGTGTGTGTACCTGGCTGCTGTGGTTTGTGCTGTTGTCACCTGAGAACTGAATTGTCACTAAATAAGTCACAGTATCACTAAAAAACATTCAGAAACAAGCTAGTTCAGAAAGAATAACTGAAATGTTAGCAGGCAGATCTTGCTGTAAAAGCAAGACTTTAAAGGTCTGCTTATATTTTCTGTCTATATACAGGTAAAAGTGGATACTTGTACATTTGTGTGACTGCTCTGAGTACCCTGAGTGAATTTCGCCTTTAAAAAAAAAAAATGATAGGGCATTCCTACCCATTTGTGTAGTTCCAAGTAGAAAGACTAATGTTATCTCTTTAACACTGCAGTTCCATTGTATGCTGACATTTCAGTAAACATAGGTGAGCAAGTCCTAAAGAGATGAGAACACAATTAAAAGAAATCTCTTGATGTGCCCATCATCAGCAACAGTTACATCACATAACACTAGATGATTTGTCTTGCCATTCCAATTCAGAGGCTATTCCAGAACTTCAGTGCTCTACTGACTGGCAGCCTTATAATTTACAGCCTAAATGTACTGATGCCCCTACAATAGTCGTTTGTTCTTGTCTTGATAATGCCTTTTCCACTCCCTGATGTTTATCTTCCTGAAGCATTTGTAATAAGTGACCACCTCTTTTCTCTATTTTATTCTGAGAAGCCAAAACTCATTCTGTTTCTGCAATATTTCCTCGTTTTTCACTTCTTTTCTTGTGTACTGTGCCTACTGGCAGGACATAAATACCATGGGCAGATTGTTTGTAGTGATTTTTTAAAATTATAATGGTCAAACCTAGCCTGCAGGTAGGGGAGAAATATTATTCAGATTTCATTTATGAGGTTACATTTTTTTCCTCTCCATCAAAACTGTAAATCCAGATGAATTGGGAAAGACCATATGAAATGAGATTAGTATAAGGCAATTGTTAGCTCCTTGTACATACTGGTAGCCAGCACTTCTAGTAATGGCGACATGGGAGAAGAAGGAAGTTGAGATCTTTTATACATATGGTAGTTGTTGAAATGTGTTTGAAAAAAACACAGAAAGCACTGAATGTTTTATTTGTGCACCACTGTGTCCTCTGCACTCTGAATACCTCCTATCTGGGGCTTCCGTTAGGAAGAAAAGTGGCCAGCAACTGAGGTGTGCTCCGGGTTTGCTCTGCACAGAAGCTGCCGCCAGGGCAAGAGGGAATGTGGCAAGCCTGGTTCCTATGGATGGATCAGGAAGATGCTCTGGGTTGTAGAGACAACAGCTCATCTGTGTGAATGAAATCCAGAATGAAAGCTGAAAGTCAAAACTAAAAAAAAAAAAAAAAAAAAAAAAAAGGCAGCAAATAAACAGAACTTAATAATTTTACAACTAGGGTTTCTTAGGAAGAATGGGCAATCTCTGTTGTGTGGTGAGTCTCTAGGGAATAGTTCTGGTGTGGTTGAGGCATAGTAAAGTATGAGATGACAGTTGAAGGTCCTTTCAGTCCAAAGACTCTCCTAAGGCTAATAAACTCTAAGATTATCAAAATTATAATCTATAACTTTTGTTACAGATGATTTGTTGTTTATGGTTTTATGAAAAAAAATGTAGATATTAATTTATAAAATAACCTCTAAGTATTATAGCATTGAATGAAAGAATAATATCCTTTGGGTATTAAGTGCCTTCCCCCACATGTGATGATTTCTTCTTTGACTGAATTCAGACTGGGTTCTTCTGCATAACATCTGGCTGGTAGATATTATCTGGCTGTTGGGAGCATCCTATTATCTATATTGTCTAAGTATTGTCATAACCCACACACCTATTCTGAAAAGCTTGATAGTCATACTAGAGTATTTTTTGTCTCTTATTCATCCCTCTTAGTTATTCACTACTTGAAACTTTATCCCTGATGGAGAGCGGTATTGGTACATGGAAAATTACCATAAACCATCTCAATAAAGAGAAAATAACCATCTCTTCTCAATGTAAATTTTTCCCTAATCTGTTACTGAGGCATTGGTTTGTAACCTATATTTTAAGTATTGACAATATGTGGAAAATACTTGAGGAGGGGAAGAAAGTTCACTTGGCAGTGGAAAAACTGCTTGTAAAAACTGTTCACTGAAGTGCTTTGTGTGGCAGATGGGCTAAGCATCATCAGAGTAGGTTCCTGCTGACTCTGCCGTGCAGCACATGGCTACATTGCATAGGCCTTACCTCTTTAAAGCAATTGTAAGAATGGGACAGCGATACAAGTGCAGTTTCATACAGCTATCTAGACGTGTTGAAGTCGCCTAATTAGCAAGTACCTTTTGATTATTTAACCCTGTGAAAAGCATCTGGCACTTCAGTTTAAGGTAGGGCTGGCGGACCTTGCTATCTGTGATACAATCAGCGAGAAGACATTCTTGAAAGGTTATGAATAAAGATTCCCTGTAAATGGGCAGTTTATACATTGATGGCTTTTAACAAACCATAATCTGGTTTCTATCCTTAGCCTGTCAGGCACTTTACTGTCCCTTGTGTTCAGCCATCCATTCCACAGACAACAATTATCTTGTCGAAATGAAAATGTCATCATGAGATTTTGCTTATCCACAACCTGTCACCTTGGTCTAATTGCTAACAAGAAAATAAGAAGTCAGATTTCCATCGACTTGAACCAGTTTTGGTTTAGAGCATTTTGGAAAATCCAATGAATAAGAGGTTTTTTTTTCTCTCCCTTCTCACACATTCCTCCTGAGAGGATGAAACAGATTAGGATATCAGTATACATATACAAAAGCATCTATGCTAATTTAATCCTGTGGTCATCAGTGTACAAAGACTTGTATATGCTGAACTGTTTTTCTTTTTTCTCCATTCTCAAACTGTTTTCATACTGCATCTCTCATTAACATGTTTCCTCAGTGTTAGCAATAAATGAATATTCATTCTGAATAAGCCCCTACGCCAACACCATAGATTCTTCTACTGTGTCAATGGCATCTTCTGAGAGGCTGTGGGAGAACCAGGAGTAAATTTCACCACTTTGGTCCACATTGCAGAGCCCTGTTGTTTACAGCTGAGTTGCATGCTCTCTCTGTATGCACAAGAAATCTTCATGGATATCCACAGGAGTGCTCCATGCAAAATGTAGAAATGTGTCTCAGTATCTGTGTTTATTCAATGAAAAATACTTCTTAATTGAATGGCAAAGTTAATGGCACTAATTAATTGGTATTTAAATGATCTCTTGTGGTATCTGTACATGAATCTAGATAGTAGCTGAAACCCTTCACTTCCAGGAGACAAACAGAGGTGCAAACAGTCTGCCTCAGTGCCCTTTCTGTCTGTGTTCTGTTCTGACATCAGAATTGGACTCTGACCCAAATGGCAGCAGCATGCACATGATCTGATTAATGAGTGCATGTGCCAGACTCATAGTTGTGGTGTACTGAGAGTTGGGCAGCATTTAGCAGCAGGGAGAGTAGGGGTGACTTAGTGTCCTGCAGAAGGAAATTCTGCCTAGTGGTGATGAAAGTTTTCATCTCAGAAGATGCAGAGCAAGGTGATGAGAGAGTAGCGGCTGTATCTTCTCATATTGAAGTCCTGAGGAATCCACATTTCTTTACTGTACTTTATCTCCACTTAACTACTTCATAGAATCATAGAACGGTTTGGGTTGGAAGGTACCCTAAAGATCATCTAGTTCCACCCCTCTGCCATGGGCAGGGACACCTTCCACTAGCCCAGGTTGCTCACAGCCCCGTCCAACCTGGCCTGGAACACTGCCAGGGAGGGGGCAGCCACAGCTGCTCTGGGCAACCTGTGCCAGGGCCTCACCACCCTCAAAGAATTTCTTCATTACATCTAATCTAGATCTGCCCTCTTTCAGTTTAGAACTGTTACCCTTCATCCTATCCCTACCCTCCCTGATGCAGAGTCCCTCCCCATCTTTCCTATAGTCCCCCTTTAAGTACTGGAAGGCCGCTATAAGGTCCTCCCAGAGCCTTCTCTGGGCTGAACACCTGCAACTCTCTCAGCCTGTCCTCACAGGGGAGAAGCTCCAGACCCCTGATCATCTTTGTGGCCTCCTCTGGACCTGCTTGAGCATGTATATGTCCTTCTTGTGTTGGAAGGTAGTGTGTAGGGTAATAAAGCATCAAAAGAGATGTCGAGAATTTGAAGTGTAGAACAAAAAGTTGCATAGAAGAAGCTGATATGTATTTAAGTTTTTCAAAGATCTGATCTTGAAATCTCCAGCCATACAGGCATCGCTAGCTTCCCTTAAAACCACTAGTAGATTATTCACAGGTTTAAGAAAAACTTATTAGATCTTTGTGATGGAACATTGTAAATGTGTTCAGGATCTAGGGGAATGTGCATGTGGTTTTGGACATGCTTGCATGCAGGTGATTTTACTTAGTTGTTTGCACCTCAACGTAGAAATGTGACAAATTCATGCTGGTAAGTACTGTTTCTCTCTATTAAAAGGCTTCATTAAAAAATAAATGAACAATACCTAATTTTTTAGAGTGGCTGAAAATGGCAGTAGGTGTAAGCAAGCACAAATGTATGATGTTAAACGGAAGCAAATGTTGCATGCACAAAAACTACATTGCCTGTGTTTTTTAATTAGTAACTTTAAGACTTATGTCGATATATTTTGATGTGCATTGTGTCTGGTGTAGGAATGGATGAAAATCAATATTAATTTGATAATAATTTCAACTAATTAACATGCAATTAATCTTGATTTCAAATAAATATGAAAGTATACCACTGTTTCTAAAAATGTTTTTTCCATACATACGAAACTAGAGAGATACAATATTTTATATAGCCTTGGCTAAATTTTACTTACTAAAGTGTAACTGTACCACCTGGAATAATGATGATGCCAGTCACTGCAGGGATTATTTATTGTGTAAATTAAACTTGTAAAAGATGAATAAATAAACTTTTTGTCATCAAAGCCCCCAGACAGGTTTCTTTTCTCAGAAAAAAAAAGATACTATAGTTTTCTGGCAGACTGTATTGGGAACATACTTCTTTGAGGAACTCTTGAGAAGCAGTTCAAAAATTGTTTGCAGAAACTTGTTGATCTTTCTTGAGAACTTTATAAGAAGTGGTCAAATTTACTATACCAGGATACATTGTAAGAAAGTTTGCAAGTTTGTTTGAAATTAATATTTGTAAAATATTTTGAAATTTAGACGACAGATACTGACTGTGATAAAAGGCCAACATGAGGTAAATACAAACTATTTTCTAGTGTCAATTTTTTGTCACTTTACTCGTATCTTGCTAAATGTAGTAAACCCAGAAGTGTGTGTGTGTGTAACCACAAGGAATTATTTTCTTGTCCTCTTCCTGGATGCTTGCCTCCCTTCATGCACACATATCCCAAAAGGTTGGTGAAGGTCTTCCAGTCACTCACTCTGTGTAAATACTTATTAGTTATGGACTTTGCAAAAAAGCCTACTGAGGCCTGTTGTCTTTTCAGTGAGAGACAGTTTTGCCTGCTCATCTGTTTTATTGGCATGCGATTCTAACCTTATGCCAAAACCGTTATTGCTCTATAAATTAATTAGAACATGTTGTTGCTTCAGCTTTTCAAAACTCCGTAATTGTAAATGCTAGACAGTTAATTGAAACAACAGTTTAAAGAAATTAGTCTCCTTCCCCAAATCTTTTTCATGACAGTGCCATTCAGCACAATTTCTGAAAATACTAAGAGCTTGTATCAAGCTTAAATTTTGCAGCTTTTGCTTAGCTGATAGAATGGACCTAGATATTTTTATGAGGAAAATATGTTGGGTTTTTTTTTTTTTTTTTTCCCCAGCTATGCGGTTAACAGGTTAATAGAGGCACTGCTGAAGTTTTTTGAAAACACTGGAAGTACCTCTATCTTATAAAAAAATACTATCAGAAATGTCAGGTGCCCTGTAGTTTTGTGTGGAAGCTTTTGTATGTGTGTTTTCATGATGCATACTGAAAGAATGGAGTTTCATGCCTCATAGAATGCTTCTTGCTTTCTCATCAAGTCCTCACACTTGCATCCAGCCCAGTTGGCTTCTAGTTTTGATGTCATTAGTTTCTTTGTGACAGTAGCCAGGACAGTTTAAATTGTTCTCTTGTGCTTTGCAGAAAAAAAAAAAAAAAAAAACTTCAGTAAAAGCTTCTATTCTCTGCCCTAGCCTTGTAGAGGTTATTCATGCAATTGCAGTGTGCAGCCAGGTAGTCACTGAAGTCATAGGACAGGTCAAATATCCCTAAATTTAAGTAACCATGTGAAAGTCTTTTATAGTACTGGGCACTTGATGGTCAGTGTTAAAGATCAGAACGGAACCACTTCATGTTTTTCAGTAGCATGCACTCTGTATCCCATGGGAGAAATCAATACTGGAGTCAGTTTGCTCTCAAGAAAAGAACAGGTCACAAAACAAGTCAGGCAACAGTCTGACCCAATTCAAAATTAGACCATTGGATATTTAACTGTTTTGCTCAACTGTAAATAAGAAATATGTCAGGAAAGAGAGCAGATACACAAATCACTGCCCAGCATGACTTGTGGTTTTGTCTTTTTGTGGCTTGACTTACGCTTCAGATGGCAAAAGAAGTAACAAAGTGACAGGGTAGAGTACTACTAACTTCTGTGTGATTATCTTTAACTGGTGTACAAACAACAGTAGTGTCCAGCTCATATAACTCTTATTTGGACTATCATTATGTAGAAATCAGTAGAAATATACCGGGGGTTTTATTTCTTTTCAGCCAAGGAATTTTTCCATTCAAAAACCATCTCAGAAGGGTGGGAATGCTAAAGCATGTTTCTAGTATGCAGCTTTAGTGCCAGAACCCCGTGGGGTTTGCACTCCCAAATGTTACAAAGGCATTGGTATAAAGCACGGTCTACAGATTGCATTGAGCTATTTCAGAAACCAAAAAGAAACTGTGCAAAGACAACACAGCTCAGAATATTTTCCTGTCTCTGAAGCATTACAAGGAGAAAATATCTATGTCAGTATTGCCCCAAGCCTGCAAAACATGTTCTTATTTTTCCTGCTTGGAGGTTCTTGACCCATGAAGACTTGGATCCTCTAACATGTCCTGATCCAACATTGGGGGAGGTTTCGATATGATCCCAAGAGTGAGATTAAGACACAAATGAGGTCAAATGCTCTACACCCAAACCAGTTTTTATTATTAGAAGTGAAGAGGCGTAGCGATAGGACAGAATGGAAGGAAAAGGAATCAAGAAGCATCCAGAGTAGAGTCGCAAGAATAGTTACCACTACAGATCTAGCGGCATCCTGTTGGTCCTTAGTTTTCAGTTCTTCGATGGTGGGTGCACACAGAGCAGTTTTCTGTTGCCTTTTAAGTTCACTGTATCAGCTGATTAGCATATCTGCCCACCTGTAGTTTTTCCTCTGATCCCACAGGCTTTTGCTGACTTCATGCTTCTTGAGCAATCATCCGACTTCTGGGGCAGAAACACTCACCTCTTATCCATTCATTAGCAAAACATGCATGGTGTCTGGCCTACACAATTGATCCACAAATGGCTACACAATGGAGCCAGTGACAAATATTTGGGTTTGCTCAGTCCATGTCTCCCCCTTTGAGGCTTATCTAAGGAGTTTGACAATGCAACTGCAAGGGATTGGGGGGTGCATCCTTCGATACGCTCTTGCTTCCTTGGGGGACATTCCTTAGACTAATCCAAAGGCCGCAGCTTGTCCTTGAGGTGTGCACAGACACATGCAAGTTTTGAGACAGTCATTTGACATTTCAGTCTCTCACACCACCAAATATTGTTTGAGGTTTTTTGTACAGTCATCCTGCCCATAGGCCCCTTTACCCTCTTGCTATTTTTCTGGCCAGCAAAACAATTCAAGATCAATTTTAATGACTTTAGAACACCTTTGCTTAGAAAATTCTTCAATGACACTCGACAGACATAACAGGCCCATATTAAATATCCAGAACCACTTATGACATATGGCAGGGATGGAAAGGATGGAGTAGCAATAGGGACAGGTCACATCCCTATGGAAGGATTCAGCTATGCTTTGCTGTGAACTGAGAGACTAGGGTAGTAGATTCGTAGCATACTGCACAAGGACTGGGAAGATGCTGGAAACAAATCTCTTTATGCCATAGGTTGGATTTGGGTTTAACTTTAATCCATATCCATTTTCCCCTTTGCTACTTTTATATATGCTTAGCAAAAGAAGTTACATTAATAACAATTTCAAAGGCTCTTCCTGCGTTGCTTTACCTTACTACTTGTTGTCTTTAAATCTAAAATGAACCTTAACCTCTTAGACCAGCCTTCGGCATGGCTTTCTGTATTTCGATTCTCAATTTCTGTCTTACCAGCTCCTTCTTTCTTTCATGATAAAAATGTGTCTTGTCATTGCATTGCTGTCAATGACAGCCCAGACAACTTCTGCTTGTTGACTTCTATTAAAGAACTGGGTAAAAATAACATCTCAAAAGCTAAAGCCAAAACCTTGTAAGTTTTTCACTTTTTCACTTCCTTAATTGCCTCATAATATCATGCCTAATTGCTTTTTCTTACATGTTTTTGTTTGTGATGCTCATTGCAAAGAACAGTGTGTGTGGTTCCTTTTCTCTTCTTCTTTACCCCAAATACCTTTGAGGGCTGTTTATTTCCTCCTTTTTTTAGGTGTTTTAGTTACCTCAAATACTGTGTAGCAAAGCAATCACTATTGTTTTACTTGTGTCATGGAAGGCTGGAGAAGTGGCGTGCATATGAAGTCACAAGTATGTGAATTAATGAATGGTTACCTCAGAAATTTCAAAAGTATCAACTAGAAAAGATTACGTATTTGAAAATAACCTGTCAAAAAAGTAAATATGATGTAAGTTTCCTGAAGATGTAAAGAGCTCCATAGTGAAATGTATTTCTGCAGTAATTGGCTGAAAAATAAGGAGTTTGGGTCCCCTCATCCCCAACTGCAAGTTTTCTGAAGGAGATGAAATGCTACTAAGTCAGTAGTTCCGTAAGTTTATTTCCACATGAAACTGATTGTGCAATAGTGGGGAGAAAAATTCTTGCTGTTTAGCAACAGTTGTATAATTAATGGTTTTTTTTCCTCCACCTCTTATGTGATGCATGACAATTTATCAAATTTGCTGCCAGGAACTATCAGAAAACTAAGTAGCAGTCAGTTGTACAAACACTCAAAAAAAGTAGAGAGCTCTAACTTTAATATACAAATTAACAGTCTAAATATAAGAATGCATTTTTTTTCATTGTTCTTTTGTTGAAGTCTCCGTTATTTATCTGGAGGATAAAAAACATTGAAATTAAAGTGAAATTAAAAAAAAATAAGGTGCCTAAAATGTCACACTGAAATGTTTAAAGACACCTCCACCTAGATTGGGTAATCCTAACGCTCCTTTTCTCAAGCAATAAAACAACCCAAACTACACTTTCCTTTTGAAACTGTAAACTCTTGTGCTTTTGTGTATAATATTAGATTAAATCATTAATGTGATCTTTTCCATAGATATCTCAGGCTTATTTAATATGTTGAAGTAATTGATAGGATGTAGGTTTTTGCATATGAATGTCCTTTAAAACGAAGACTTGAGAACCAAATTCTCAGCCATGATTATGGAAGTAATGATGTGGAACTGTGTTAGTCTGAGGAGCGGGATAAAATGGTTCATTTGAAATACTACTTGACAAATACTAATTCTTGGATAGTTAGAGAAGAGATTTAAATATAATATTCTGTCTACAATTATGAAAAAAATCTGAAAGTGTTTATGCAAATAGAGGCCATAATGCACTTTTCATGTGGAGGCCTCCACTGCTGGCCGTGGAAGGGTTGCTAATCATTGCATTAGAATTCGGTGCATACAGTTGTTTTTAGCGGTAATGAATGCCAACCTTCTTAATATTTTATATTCATTTATGAGCTCTATTAATATACTGAAGAGCTGACTGTTAGAACCAGCATTATACTGTCAATAAAATTTAGAGGAAGCATTTAAGCAAATTCACCAAGGCAGCAAACTAAATAGAGTATTCTAACTAATTTGATTGAAGGAATTGTATTTGCTGCCTATGGTGGTTTTTTTGTGTTATTTTTTTTTCTTCCAGTTAATGTAAGTCTGTATGGATGTACTAGTACTGAAGTGTCACCATTTTATTAGAATTTTTAATAATGCACAATTAATACTGGAAGCAACATCAAATAACAAATTTCTGAGAGAGTACAATGTTGTCAACACATTCCTACATAATTTAAACAATGGCATAGGAAAAGTAATTAGCTTGACAATAAACCAAACTAACTCTTATCAATATTTGCTCTTAGGCTTATAATGAAATAATCAGTAAATGAATGCTTGGGAATCAGTGCTGAGCATGTGATAAATAAACTGCTTTCTTCAAGAGACATATGATGAGAAATTGGTTATTGGTGAAAAAATTTGAAGTTTGGAGAAGTTTTTGAAGTTATGTAGACAGAAAAGGGCACCATTGCCATGAGAAATTAGAGGAACAACTTCACCATTATCCTGGAATATACCAGACTGTTAAATTTAGGAGGAGCCCTAAAATACCGTGGTAGCAATCTCAGCAACTGAGCACAATTGGATTAATATAAAAATATTCCCTTCCTTGCCTTTCAACTCCTAGCTTTTCTGTAAGAAATTACTTAGACCTATGTCCAGTAAATTCTAAGTATATGCAAAGAATAAGAATATTCCACGTGGGATTTCATAACATGAGGTTTAAGGGACTTACATGCTGACAGATTCTAGAGCTTTTTTGACCTTATTTAATGGTGAGTATGGGAATGTGTGGGCAATGCTGAAATGTGAATGTTGCTGTATGTGTTTTAGGAGGAATTTAGGGCTAGACTCCTATTTTTAAATCTCTCACTACAGGCTTAATATATATTTTAATAGATTTATTTTTTATGTTATTGAGGGTCATAGTTTATAAATTTCTCACTGCAACATGAGCATGATGGACATCAAATGCTGAGCATCGGTACTTACTCAGTACTATGGCTTTGCACACTGGGTGCAGTTTTCATGTTAAGACACTTGCACGGCAGTTTAAAAAAGACAATTACACACAGAGGAGACATATGAAAATGGGTTATGCTAATTATTCTTATGATAAATCATGATTTTGATCTGATATAAATTAGTGTGGCTTTTTCTCTTGCATAAGCACATCTGATACTGTTCATGTATTTTGTAATAACCTACTGAGGAAACTGTAACTTTCAATCCACAATTTGCATCATCTCTGGTAGACTTTTACCTGACTCATTACTGAAAATTCTATTCAGAAATCAGACTTGCTTTGTTGTTCTGTTCTTGCAAAGAATGACTCCGGTGTTTTTCGTTATATTTCAAAAAACTTGTCCTTCTCCATGATCAGCCTTGATTTCCCATGGTTAATCGTATTTCATTGAAACTGCAAATGAATACATTTCAGTTGTGAAAAGCAGTCTATTCTATATCCCCTTGGAGCATTAAGTAAACCTAGCTCAGGTCCCTCTGGCGCCTTTTTACTGTTTTTGCTGAACTCTAGCAAATTATCTGTTCCTGCTGCTCTGAAAATCTCAAGTTGTATAACTCAAACAATTTTCTGGCAGCTGTTCCTAGGTGATTTGGAGCCATCTAATTTCTTTGGAGAAAGCACCTACATTTCTGCTCCATTCCTAACTAGCATTTCATTACTGAGACTGTCACATGCAGGCAACGTAAGCATTAAACACAATGGTACCATACCTGATGCTGACAGCTGTGCATATCAGTGCAGCGTTCAGTGACATCTGCACAATTGCTATCTTGCCTGGTTCTCAATTAATCTAACGAGGAAGATGTACCATTCCTAATGTCTAGAAATGGTCCCATTGTTCCCCGATTGCACTAGAACGCCATGCTTTTTATATATTCAAATATTTGCATACCTGATAGTGAGAGACATTTTAACGCATTGGGTGCCCTGAGAACTTTTCTGCAGCACACCCGCTGCATTTTGTGAATCATTACTTTCTCTGTGTAATAGGAAATATTTCTTTTTTGCCTGTTATGTCTCCCCATGCTCCCTTCCCCCAGCTACTGATTTGGATATAGTTAGAAAATGCCTTTATAGCAGATCACAGCCCTGATATGGAAGAGGAAATAAGAATTCCAGTGAAAATAATTTTTATACTCATATCGTGGCGCTTGGAGGATTTTTACTGACATTAAGTATCAAACTTTAAAAAAGAAAAAAATAAAGGCAGAACCAGTACATTCAATGTTATCTGAGATATTTAAAAATTCATTTAGGTTTTTTTTAGGAAAGCAAAGAAAACAATTGAGCTGTTTTACTTCTTTTAACAGCATTTCTCTGTTGTTATTAATGCCATTTGCTTTAAAAAAAAAATTTTAAAATCTTGTAAAACTTACTAGAATGAGGAAAACCAATTTCATCTTACTTAATTACCTGCATGGTTATACTAGTCAAAGTAGTTAGTTTTATATGATGCTTCTGTGGATAATTTTTCTTTTCAAAATCTCCACAAGAACCAGCAATAAATAATCAGTGATCTTGTTAGTGGCTGAAGAGAATAAGCAAAATATTCCAGCAAGAAGAAAACAGCTTACTGATTTCTTTTGTGCTTAAGTAGCTTGACATATTTTATATCTGTGCAGCAGCTATTCAGCAGATGAGCCACATCCTTATTTTCACTGATATTTGTGTAGTTTTTGAAGGTTTGAAAAATAAGCCCTTATAGCCAGCGTGTTTGGGTGTTCTTAAATTGGAATAGTTATATTGCATGCTTTTTGTAAATTTATAAGTAAAGATTAGATACTTTTAAAGGAAGATTGAGCTCAGAAGTAGAAGTTGGGCCTAGTGACACACAGCATTTCAACTTTTAGATAAATGCCTATTCACACAGCAGCATAGTATTGAGCTGTATAGTATGTTCAATTGAACTTCCAGTTGCTCCTCCCAGTCTTGTTCTATATTGTCAAATAACTGGATTCTCTCTGCTTATACTGTGTGCCTTAATGCTGCTCTTCAGTAGGCTGCCAGCACTGTTAGACCAGAGCAGCTGATGGACTCTTTTCCTTGGTCTGACGAGCAGATGAGTGATTGGACCCAATGTCCTTGGAAGGGGGAGGAAGTGTAATGTGCTCCAGAAGCTGCTTGAGGTTTGTGTTAGGAGAACCCAGACTGCAAGGGACACAGTAGAGCATAGCTTCCCTGTTCAATGGTTGTGATCATTGCTGCAAAGTTTGGGGCAGATTTTTGCTTTCTGAAGCCAGGAGGCTTTTCTTTTGAAATCTATAGTCATCTTCAAAAACTCATGTCCACTTCGATTGCTAATTGTTTAGACGTGATGATTAAGTTGATCTTTTTTTACTTTGTGATTCTTAATGAGGTATAGTTAGGACACAGATAAACAAAAGGAATTTACAGATCAAAAACACGGCTTAAGTTAGCTTTTCATGATTAGAAAGACAATTCCAGATATTTGCTGAAGTCTTTTAAAAGCACGAAGGAAGCTTCTGTTTTTTCCTAATGGGGTGTTCCAATTCAACTGCCTGCAGAGCTGTTTTGTAAAACATCTATTGCTTTATTACCTGACTACTCTGTTTGTATCCTTAGAAAATATTTTTGTCCCTTTACAATAACTGCCATGTGGCAAAGCTGGACCAGGTGGATACTGGTAACTTCCTATTACACTAATGTTTGCCCAGTTAAGATGTACTCTAAGAATTCTGTGCTTTTTATAATACCTCAGGTGGTCAGCTTGAAAATTGGAAGATGTTTCTGAACTGAACAATAAAGGGGAAACCTGACTGTTAAATGATGTTGATTTATATCGATGGATAGAAACTAATTTGGGGGATTCCTTGTCTTTGAGGAATGGCATTCTGTGCATCACCATAACAGAATCATTAATTCAATGACACTGGGTTTAAGTCTTACCCATTTCAAGTATCTCTGAGTTGATTTCTTGACAGGAAGAAGTCATCTATACCAAGACTTATGTACTTTTCATACATCATTTAGGAAGAAAGAAGGTTTTTTGGATAGTTGAATTTGTTTCCTGAATTATTGTTATTATTAGCTTTCATCAGGCTTTTTCTCTTCATATTATTATATAGAAAGCCTGGTTGCAAGATCCAGTCCTACAAACCCTTTCAGGCACTCTTTATCATTGACCCTGATTTTCAGGAAATTCTTTGGAGATCCCAGGGACTTACCTGACACATTTTCAGAGTTTGGGGATTCAAGAACATCTTTTGGATGGGTCAGGAAATTCACATGTCACTTGCAGTAGGCTTGTATAGGAGCTTAGCCTTAATTAGAAGCACTATGGATGTTAAAGCTCTCCCTTGTTCTGTTTTGTTCCTCAAATTACTTTTAGAATGGCATTCATTTAAAATGAAGCTTTGTATCCCTGTACTGTCACGGAGGCTGTGAGCCAGTCTGTTTAATAATGTTATTTAATGAAATGCAGACGTTCCGTGTCTTGCTGCATTATCACAATGTGTAAAAGCTTATCTTCACACAGCAACAAGGGAACGCCACATTCCCCTCCTCCCCACCCCACCTTCAGTCGCAATGCATCAGTCTGTGTAGTATCAACAACTGTCTGAACATCACCTGCAGCCACTGGGACGATTGACATGAGCTCTAGGGAGGTCTCTGCAGGTCTTGGAGAATCTTCGCTGGGATCATGTACCTTTGCCATGTCAGCACATGTTGGTAGGCCCTGAACTGGCTGCCCTCCTCCATCACCCTGGTCCAGATGCTCCAGCTCATCCTTTAGGATGCCTTGAGGTGGAAGGCTTTTCTCTTTTTAACCTCTTGGTTAACAGCCCTAAACAGGATAATTTTTTATTTTGGCCCATTTGCTATCTGGATTAAAAAGAGCAAATGCTTTTCCTAGGAACCAATGGGAGAAGAAATGAGTGAGAAGTTTAAAAGCTGTAAACACCTAGCTGTGATAATGACTGGCTTAATTAGTGCTGAGCCAGCCTGTTGCTACTCAGTAGCAAAACTGACTACTAATGGTTGAATTGAAGAAGGATAAATGTGCCTGTCTAATATTAAGTGCTGCTTTTTTCATTAATTTTGTCTAATTTAGCCACCTGCTCCCTTTTCAGTAGAGTTGAGAGTAAAAAAAAAGTCTTTAACTGCATAATTAGTGTACTTCTGTACTGGCACATCTAATCATGAAGTTCGGTGGTCTGCCCACTGAGTTATTTGTTAGCACCACAAAATAAAGTGTTGAGTTTTAAATAAAAAGTTTGGTGATTTAGAATTTTCCAGCATTGTCTCTTCCTGCATTTTAGTAATCTGTAGCAGTATCTGAAAAGAAAAACACAGAAGACAGCTTTCCTGGGGAAACCCCAACCCAGATACCCAAACCGAAGGATGTTATATGCCACTGTGCTAAATGAAATAGTCAAAGTTGAGAAACTGGGGCTTGTTGGCAGGACTCTACGCAACATCTTTCTGACTCTGCACATCTTTCTGAAAAACCCTTTCACTGCAGCCTTCATAATTTGCTGCTAGTGAGGAGCACAGATACAGCAATTCACAAACTATTTTAGATATATTTCATATAAAAAGTTAATATCTTTAGGACAATGAAGTGTCATATATTGGGAAATAAGTAGATGTTTCATATTTACCTAAATGATTATATTTCAAAGCTTTTAAAAAGCCTAGATATTTTTTAAGAGTTTAAATATGATTCATAAGCACACTGAGTGGCTGCTTTAAGGCGCTTTTGAAAGCAAACTGTGTTGCTCTGTGAGCCTTATAACATCAACTTACCAAAAAAGACAAATGTTAAGGGAATTTACTAACCTTAGTTAATATCATGATTAGCTATATAGCTATAAAATGTGCAGAAACTATTTCTTCAGTTCCCTCTTGCTCAGTTTTTCAAATGTTAAGTAAACTGAGTACACAAAATATTCTCTAAATGAAGACAAAGTGTAGCTCTCTTCTTTCTATTAGTCTTGCTTTTTTGTAATTTCACAAATTGTCTATTCTCTGTAGGCGCTATGAAAATTTGGCAGTGACTGGTGTGAGACCACAAGACTTTGTCACATCAACTGTTCTATGCCGAGTTTCTATGGACTGCAGACACTGATGTTTGCTGAGTGAGTGAATGACTGAGGCGTAGCTGAGGCTGACCCCCCATGTGTTTTGAGCTGCCTTTTTAAAGACATTAGTCTCTTGGTTTCAGTCTGCAGATCCCTAGTGAATCCTCTGGTTGTGAAGCTCTGAGGTATTTCAGGTGGAAAAACTTCTAGTTTGTGTAAGTGAGTAGTATTCCCTGATAGCAGGGCTCATTAGAGTAAAGGCCAGAAACTGCCACGACAGGAAGGAGAAAACATGGGATGGGAGGGGATAGCACGGCTGGAGATGCAGAAAGGGGGAAGGACGAAGAAATGGGAGAAGTGATGAGGAAAACATGGCAGGCAGCTATCAGCTCTCAACTCAGCAAGTGCTGTATTTTTTTAATGTCTTGAGTAGCAGCAATCACTGGTTCCCCCAGGGAAGGGAGGCTGCTGTGCCTCCCTTCAGCATACCAAGGTATCAGAGTACTGAATATCTGTTACTTGTACGCACACAGAGAGAAGCACAAGTGTGTCTGCTATTCCTGGAATGTTTTTAGTCACAATACTGCTTAACAGGTCAATGATGTCACTTCTCTTTGGGATGAACAAACCTATGATGTAACATATCATGCACTGGTAGGCTGAATGTTTGAGTAGGAAGCACTGGGCTACATGTGGTTTCATAGTATTTTCAAGTTGTCTTGTGTAACACAGAGTGCATACAATACTTTGCTGTAAACTTCAAAGTCACCTGTCTTTACTGAACTTACTTTAAGACATATAACTGCCTTCCTGAAATTCCGAAATGAGGGGAAAAACCTGCTGCTTCAATCCTTATTTTTCCTCTCACAGTCGAACAGTGATTTTATGCAAAATTTGATGTGGCAGCATACAAAAAATGTGCAAAAAATTTTGTGGCATTTTTGTTACTTTGTATACCTAAATTACAAGACACAAAACTGATTTGAATAAAGAATAGTACATAATTTAAGTAACTTGTGGCAAAAAACCTTGGTGTCAAGTTTCAGTAAGACGTAAATTTAAATGAACAAGTCTGTTAGCCTCCTCAAATGGACCTGTAACAGAAATCTGCGGACAGATTTGTAAATATAGAAGCAACATTAGTCACCTCTGTAATGGAATATGTCTAATGTAATGCATACATTTATCAGGATAATTACATTGCAAAAAGTTACCAGATGGCACAGAGGTTTATATAGTTTTCAAATGAATTAAGGTTGTGGGAGCCCAGAGAGAGGCTGTTAAAAGGCAATTCTGTACATAAACTGTGAAATCTAAAGTAGTAAGCAAAAATACTCTTTGTTGAGGGAATAGTTAAAATAATTACAAAATAAGTAATGAAACTCTGAGGATCTGATTTTTTTCCAAACCTGAACATTAGCATAGTCTTGTTAACATCATGTTTTCAGGACTGTAGTAAAATAGCAGTTGGAAAAATACTTTCCCTTGCCTTAAAACATGCACAAATACAGACTATTGTCTAGTGATCAGCTATTTCTGATAAAACAGCTTTGCTCTATTGATGGCTGAAATTGTCTGTATGATTTTCATTGCTGGGGATAGTTATCAAATGCTAGTATTGTTTAACCTCTTTTACTGGTTACTGAGTCCTGTGCCGCATCTTTTTGAATGTTAAGTAAATCTTGCATTTGAAAATGCAATCTGAAAAAACAGAGGCAGTGATAATTTTTGACAGCTGATTAAGAAATGAGGGAACATCAGAGTTTTGGTAACACATGTGTGCGTTGTGTATATACTACTGCCGAAGCAGGAGATTATTTCATTTAACTTGTTTAAGAGTTGGTTTGGACCTGAAGGCACAGAAAATTAAAATGGCCCATGAGGATGAGTGTAACAATGCCTATAAGTCTTTGAAGAAGGCTGAAATGAAAGAGTTGTCAGTCCTGGCTATTTTCCAGAAGGTGCTCATGATACTTCTGTGCTGTATGATGAGTACTGGGAATCACTGAAGTTGACTGGCAGCCACTCATGCACCTGCAATAAGTCTGCATGCTTTTTTGAAGTTGGTCAGTAAAAGCAGAGAAAATTTTTGGAAACTTATTTTGTCAAAAATGTCTTGCAAATATCTGGTTTATTGTCCCAGGGGAAGCTATTTGGGGCTAGAAAATTAGATATGTAGATTATTCAAAAACTGTTCCCAAATCATGAGTATAATGGAGGAAGACATATCAAGTTGATATGAACCACCAACTTTTTGACAGATTCAGGTTCTAATTCTCTAGAAAAAAATAATCAGCGATTGCATCTGTTTACTGTGTTGGAATAGATTTACTGCAGATTTGTATTACAGAATATGTGAAGATCTGGTCGTCATTACCCTCTTATTTTCAGAGCACCATCTGATGGTTTACAATAGCTGTGTTGATACAGCGCTGGGTTTTTTCTGTTAAATGTAACAACTGGGGTAGTTGTATTGACTGGAGAGACTGTGTGTCTAAACTGAGAATCAGATAATACAGGCTTTTTCCCTAGATTTTTTTTAATTGGCTTTTGTATGTCTGGAGACAAATCACTCACTTCTGTTCCCAGATCTTTTGTCTGTTAAAATGAAACTAATGATAGTGATTTCCTACATTAAACACCTTCAGATCACTAATTCAAGCTGCTGCTTAAGAGTTAAGTATTACTTATTACTAAATTCCCCACTTCTACAATGATCTCTGTGCAGAATGTAAGCCTTGTGCACATGCTTCACTGACTCCCTAAATTGAAATAGACTGAAGCATATGTTTAACATCTGTCTTTAATTGGGGACCTATAGATGGAGAAGAAGCCATGAAGCATTTCGAGGTCTCTGAATTCTAAATTTGCTTCTTTCCAATGCATACCAAAACTCATGTTTTCTCATTCTCAGGGGAATATTACAAAGCTCATCTTTCTAAGCAGTCTTTTCCAAGGTGAGCAGTGTGCACTGTCTGGAAGTTTTATTAGCAAAATGGGTTTGTGAATATATTTAACTGCTTCCAGTTAACTTGCTGGTTTCCTTGCTGTGAATTAGAAAAATAGTCCTATACCGTTTATTATATTGTGGGTTTTGGCTTGGTTGTTTCTTTTGTTTTTTTTTTTTTTTTTTTTTTTCAGATTGCATCTATATTATACCCCTCATTAATTTTATTTATTAATTCTTCAGTTTTCAAATACTAATTGAGTTGACTCTGGTTTGTCATGGAGGTCTCACTTTTAGATACATGGTCATGACAACAACTGGCTCCATTTTTTCTGCTGTGTCTTCTCTTATGCTGTAATGTTTTATACCAGGTAATCATCTCCTGCTTTAAATAGGTTGCAGTTTATGAAGTCCTGAATTACTCTGTTTATTATTACTGCAGTTTCTGATTGTATATGAGATTGTTTCTGCCCTGCTTAAATGAGAATGGTGAATTTCATCAGTTCATATTGCAAAAAAAAAAAAAAGAAATAGCAGAAAAGTCAGTGTAACTTTGCACTCTCCTACACAAAGCAGCAGTGTGTTGCTTCAGCTTAATGATACTATCATGGTAGCTGCTGTTGTGCTTCTAATTCATAAAGTATTCTGTAGCAATTACTCAATGTTGTATAGGCTGTTGTAGTCTGTGAATTAAATATTTGTTAAAATTGTACTATTTTTGTAAAGGGCGAAGGAAGGCAAGTTAAATAAAATGCCAGAGTACTGATATTCCCTAGGCTCTATAGTGTATACTGAGGGATCATTGTCTGCACTTTTAAAGAGTATATTGTACTTTTAACAGTGAAATGTTAAGTGATACAAATCTGAATGCTGGTAAAAAATACATGGAGGCCAAATCCTTGCACAGGCTGTACGGGATTGGCACTTTAATCTTATTACAGCAGTATGCTTGGAAGACACTTTGTTGTTTGTTATGAGCCTGTAGTAAATGGAGGCTGAGTTTGCCGTAACCATTCAAACATGAGAGAGGAAAGTGATGTTCAGAGACTTGTTTTTTTAATTCACATGTTACAGCTAGATTTATATACATAATTAATTTCTGTTCTCCAGATGCAAAATCTTAAAAATTATTTGAGAACTGGAACACATTTTATATGTAATCAGCATATTTAAGGATTTCATGTTGGTAATAGAATATGGTTCAACATGAGCATTAAAATAAATTAAGATCAAAACCCTGTACAGTAGGTCTTGAGTAGAGCAAGGTTTACAATAGGAGGCTAGAAATCATATGTAATTTGAATCCAAATTCAACTGAATCAGTGAAGATTAGAAAGTAGCTGTCGTCTTTGCTTTAAGGAATGACTGACATGCTTGCTGTGTTTGCCAGCTTTTATGAAAAGAATTTACTGCTGCTTTTGACTATTTTGAAAGCACTAATCTAATTGTTAAGTGGATACGTACAGACCATCGTGCTGCTTACTTAGTAAATGAATTTTTTTGCAGGCTTGCTATACAGAAATGCAATATAATAAAGCTTATTAAAATTGCTGTAATGTAACAAAGAGATTAAATGCATTATCTTCAATGTGGCAGCTACATTTTGTTCTCTAGGGAGTGTTTTGAAGCATTTATTCCCTGCCAGAAAATAGAAAAAAATTCTGGTCTGACACATTGAAGTTTCGCATAAGAAATAATAGTGTAAAATTAGTAAACCTCATCATGAATAATTCAGGATTTCTAATTTCATCTGAGGCTTGCCTTTACAAATTAAGTTAATGGTAAACTTAATGGTAAATACTGATTTGAATGAGATAATAGACTTTTTTCTTCATGAAAAAATTTAAATATTGGGATCAATTATAAAAATTACATGAGAGAGTGCTAAAGTTCTTAAACTATTAATTTTATTTCTAGTTCTATCCAAACGATCCAGTAATTGACCAATATGACCAAGAAAAATAGTATTGATTGTAGAGAATGGTTTGAAAGAAGAGTATCTAGTGACAGTAAGTAGTCCCTGTGCAATGTAATTATTGAAAGCACTCAGTAGCCTCATCTGGAGTAAAGCAAGTGTTTAGGCACTTAAACATGCTGTTACATTTTTAGAGGAAACTTCTTTATGTACTTCTAACATATGAAATACAATGTAGAGTGAAGACATGCAGATACTGATGGTTCTCCAAACCAGACTAGCAACTCCTTATCATACAATTAATGAATCGGGAATCAGTCATAAGCCTGGAGAAACTGGGGATTTGTAACCATAAGCTTTAAGATCCCTGAAGACCTGCTTCTGGGCCCCGGTTGGGAGGAAATAAGTACCTTTCAGCACTCCAAGGAACTACAGCTACTTGCAGTTGCAGAATAAATCATTCACTGCAAATCCGAGTTGGAATAAGCACGGACTTCTGGGTGGATATTTATTTTGTTTATTTAGTTGTCATTTTATAATGTGTAAAATACCACTATTTTATACATGAAGAAAGAAAAAAAAAATCATCTATAAATGTCTTTATTACAGGAAAACTTTGCCATACTTGCTGCCTTGTCCTACATTGTGCAGCCCTTACTAGGAACTTCTTCAAGGCATAGACCTGTTGGAGACCAGAGGCCAGCTGAATAAAAGTTTATCTTGCAGAATGAAGGCCACAGGCAGTAAGCCCAGAGTCTCAAATGTAAGAAACTGGAGTTCTATGCCTGCTAATATAGCTGCTACCTCATTGGAAAGACATGAACTGTTCTTTTCAGAATACTAAAATAACATAATTAAAGCCCTTTGCACTATTGCAGTAGCATGTGAGAGTTTTATAAAATGAATCACAGTAAGGTGATGGTGAGAGTCTTAGATGGGACCACCACAAGCAGAAGAAATTAAATGAGTATTGGTAAGTTCCTGAACCTACTGTGAACCTATTGTTCAAACCTTGTGATAAATTATTTTTTTTAATGTGCTATCCTGAGGCACTAGTTACAGCATGTCAGCAGGTGGCACAGCTATGGAGGCTTCTGTGTTACTATTGGCAGGGGAGTTCACTGCTCTCACTTGCTGGTGCTCCACATGGTGTGTCGGATTCAAGGAAAATAGTTATTTCTTTATTTTTGTTCTATGTTTGCTTTTTTTCTTTTTTTTTTTTTTTGCCTTCTTTATCTGCAGGAGTATTAGTTGTCTGCCCAGTTCTCTGATCTGGGTTAATTTAGTCACTAAAGTTAAGAACAGAGCTAGGCTCCCGGGGAAGCGCAAGACGTGTCACTTGACTATCTCTGTCCCAAGACTGGTATTTATTATGCAAATAAGAACAAGTTGCATGTAGAATAGTTTCATGCCCTTTGATACTGGTATCCCTTTCTGTAAGAAGGTGATCTGCAAAACCTGAAAATCTGCTTATACCATGTACAGGATAATGTTAATGTCAAGATATGTAGTAAAAATATGTGATTTTAAAAGTGGCAGTAGTTCGGTTGGAAGTCAATAAGATCACTTCTGCATTTAAGCCTGTCTGTAAATGTGTAGAAGAAAAGCCTTAATTATTGTGTAAGTGTGTGCATAAATATTTATATACTCATGTTAATGCACATACACACATAAGCTTTTATGCAGATATAACTATGGAATATATTAATACTTAATAATTAATATTAAAATGAGAGAGGGCAGAAAGCATACCATCTCTAAGTAGTCTGCATAGCAAATGTGCAAATAAACAAAAAATCAGGCTTGGGAAACCTGCTGGCAAATATTTGAATTCTCTTTTGGTTCTTCTACATTCTGAGCATGTAACTGTAGCTTTGTTTTTTATGTTCTCCAAGTCCTGTGCATTTTAGTACCCAGAACAGCAGTAAACTGAGTGTCTGACAGCTCTTGAAATCTGTCTTCTGTTGCTTTCAGAATGAATACGTTCTGAAATCAATGAAAGAAAATGTACAGTTTTTATATATGTTTAATATATTTCTACGAGAAAAGGTCAAAGGAAGTGGAACATTTCGTTTTCAGTGATCTCGTGTCTGTGGTGGTAGGTAAGAATTATACTGATCAGATCAAGGTGGTAGGCTGAGATGCTCTTGCAATCAGTAGACATGTTTGTGCCTCAGTGAGTGGGGGGGAAGGTACAAAACTACCATACAAGTAACACGAATACATTAACCTATGCACTTAACCTACTGCTTGTAGATTCAATATGCTCCAGTTAATTACTTTAATGGTGAACTAGAAGTTTTGTTTTGCAACAGCTTCAGTGTTACAGCCCTATTTTTTCGTTACTTGGGAAGTACATAAGGTTACAATAGAGGGGTGTCTGCCTGCACATTATACATGCACTCAGGTTCTTAAGGCATCTCCCTCTGGATGGCAATAACATGTAACATTTCTGCTTCTTAGTATAGTGGTTGGTGAAAAATGTATCAAGTAATCTAATATCTAGTGTATGCATGAAAATAAATTGACCAGCAGTACAAAAAAAGATGAAGGTAACTAAAAGCTACTCTGTAATATTTTATACAGGTTTTAGTCAGTAGTAGAACTTGTGCAACATATTTCATTGATTTTTTTTTTTTTAAATAATACTTTTGTTTGACTTTATCTTTTCTGCAAGAAGAAATTTCTACTAGCTTCAGTTAGCAGCAAGTTCCCTGAAGACAGTGATGATATATGAAGGAAACAGACAGGAACAGATTTCACTTTATTGTGTGATTTAGGATAAGCATGGTCACATAAACAAAACTAACAGTTATTGGCAAAAAATAGTGGGGGTTATAAAATTTCTTGTCTCTTTCAGATATTGAATATCCGAGTGGAGAGTACTAAATCAAAAACCTTTGTGTCCAGAAGATTATAGTTTTCTGAAATTAAACAATTTTGATTGTCAGTGGCTCCCACTTCTTTGTTTTTTCATCTGGGGTTCAAATAGTTGAATGTCCTCAACTTTGTTTTCAGTTTCTGGATTCAAAGTGAAGTCTATCTGGGAAAGCTTAAGATCCCTGCTAAGAAATATGTGCTGAGCTGTGGTTTTGTCCTGAGTCACTAATGTTGTAGAGATAGGACCACTTTTCAGATCTAACAAACCCTTAACAGGTTAGGGGGTGGACAGCTGGAAATTTTACCAACCTATCAAATTTTGCATGTTGGAAGTTGCAGGGTATCCCCCGGATAAGCAAAGACAGTTGGATAGTTTGCCCTATGTATTCAGGGAACCAGATCCTCTTAGGAGGGGAAATACAGTTTCTTGAGAGACCTACCCTGTCAAAGAACTAGTATAAACTTCTTTTGTCTTCAGTGGCTGTTGTGGAGACCTCTGGCTGCCCCCTTTTCTTCACTTTATGTTGCTGAACAGATGTGACAGCTGAAGTGGGAGGAATAGACAAAAGTCCAGAAAACTCTGGCTGAATCTCACAATTTGTAGCAAAGATAACCTGACTTGTGTGTATTTCAAGGGCAATTGTTTTGTTTCCTTTGATAGGTCTGTAAAGTTTAAGCAGGTGCAATTTTTTTTTAGTGTGAGAGATTAATCATCTGATCCACTTTGTTTTGCTGATGAAAGGACAGAACCTCTCTGTTACCTGAATGGTGCTGGGTGCTGCAGAAAGAGTGGAAAACTGCCAAGTTTCACTAATAGATTCTTATTTTAGTCTTAACTACTTTTTTCTGCCAGACTAATTCAAACATACCAGCAGATAGCTTTACCTACTTGTCTTTCACAAAGCTATGTTTATGGTAGCTGTTTCGAGCCATGTTTTAAGTATTTGATCATAAGAGAGGACTCTATTTAAACCAATAGTGACCAACTTCTACATGGTCAGTGGCAACTTTTTCTCCTCTTTAGGCATTAAGTACAAAGTCATCACTAAGTAGGTCCCAAACTTTACACCTAAAACCTGTTTTCCAGCCTTGGTTTAGATACCACAGAAAAAAATCCAAGGTGTAAGATACACTGGGGAGACTACCATAGAGGTACTAATGATGGGGAGTCTGCTCATGTCTTTCAGTACTTATTGTTTCTTTAATGCACCATGTTTCCAATTTTTGGAAGGATTATTAGATTCCAGCAAGAGGAAAACTGCAGGGACTTGGGCTGAGTATGGTTTTCCATCCATGCCCTATCCCCTTGTACCCAGACCATCTCAGAACATGGAGCACTGAAAGGTGCTGTGCGGGGTCCAACTAAGTGGTTTTGCTCAGGTCAGTCAAAGCTCATTAGTTTCAGTGCTGCCCAGAAGGGCTGGTTCAGCTGCTGAGCACCAGCAAGCTGTCTGGGAAGCAGTAAGCTCTGTGTTTCTCCTGATAAATCCTATGGACTGAGCGTGCTTATCGTGGCATCAGCTATGTCTTCTCTCCTTTGCAAATCTGCTTCCAGAGCTTCTTCTCTTTCTGTGTCCCACAGCATAGGGCTGCAATATTCATGGCTCTTGGGCATACATGGCTTTCCACAAGCATCTTGCATGCTAACAGTTCTTTGATTATGATGGCAAAAACTGAAAAATTAACAATAAAATAGGTAAGTGGATTTTGCAGTTGAGCATGCAATAGTATATCATAAGGTTTAACAAGTATAAATCTTGATTCTTGTAGAAGGCTCAGGTGTATAAGCTGTCCACAGGACTACTGGTAAAGATGATAGAAGATGAAGCAGCCCTAGAACTACTACTATAGTTCATTAAAATCAGCTATAATGACTGAAGTCCTTTAGTTGTTAGGAACGTATGTGATAGGAGTAATGTGGTATAAAATAACTACCTTCAGTAAACTTTAGTCTAAAAATTCGAATGATGTAGCTCTTATTTATTTGGATAATTTTGAATTAAGTTGAAATTTGAGATAGGTCAAAGACAGAAAGCAAAGAAAAAAGGAAACTTACCAAGGAAATTGGTCATAACCAGACAGTTGTTACACGATCAGGATCTCTCCAATTTTCTACAGCTGAGCAGTGTTTGTTTTCATTCCTGTGGAAGAATAGGGCTTAAAAAAAAAAAAAAAAAAAAAAGCTCTGTAGAAATTAATATCTGAACCGAATTCTACTTTGTAAACCGCTATTCATTGCAGAATACTAACTACAGTCCAGCAGATACAAAGCTGTTAAAACTACCACTCCTACATATGACCTTATTGCAAGAGTTTGAGCAACATACAGAAGATCCTCTGCCTCTGTATTTGTATACAGTCTACATATCTGGATTAAGCCCCTTTCCTTCAGGATTAGTAGCTATACCACAAGTTCTCTGACCTTGCTGCACAGGAATTTGCAGCTGCTTGTGGTTGTGAATGAGAGTACTGGGACTTTCCATATAGCTTGTAACCACTGATGGCTTTTAGACAATTTCATGCCAAGTAGCATAAAGATCTTGTTACAGGAAGTGAAAGCATTCACTCATTCCATTGGGATATTGAGTTCACCATCTCTTTGAGGTTTAACTGGTACCCTAATTGCAGCTTAACTGGTATGAAAGGCTTTGCACTGAAGCAAATCAGAATTTCAATATATATATTTTCCTGTGCTTTCTTTACATGTCTTAAAACCCTTTAAAAATTCTGAAGGGACTAGCTCTTTCAAAAAAAAAAAAAAAAAAAAGCTTAAGATTTCACCTTAGGTCAGAAGGCACAAAACATCGTGTGTAGTAGGATACTTGTGGAATACATCCTTGTCAAACTGAGTGGTGAAAATGTGTAACCCCAGTGTCTTCTTGGTGGATGCAACTGTGTAGTGCTTGAGTATTCTGTGGGATTCCTATACTATTATGGCTTGTTATCATGACTGAATTTTAATGATAAAGGACCTGGGCTTGATCCATAACCTCATGTAGTTGAAACAAGTTGTGCTGATGGCAGGTGCACATTTCACATGCTGGCAGCATTGTGAGGCTTCTGCCTGGAAGGGTGGCTCAGATGAGGGGAAACTCCCGGTCATCATGCATCTTAGATAGACTTCTAGCATGTGACTAAACTGCTGCTGCAATATTTAGGAAAAAATTTTCAGTACTGTTGGCTCATTTTTTTTCATACTTTGTGTTGACAGTGAGTCTGACTAAGGTTATCAAAGGCTGGAGTCTACTAACACTTGTTTTTCTAGTAGCACATATTTTGTGAACAGAAAGGTTCAAAACCACTCAGTAATAGTAGATTTTCATAGGAACTTATTAATTGTAGGTGGTTTTCAGAAGGTACAGACATGAGTTATTATTGAGACAAATTTCTAGATCTCACAAATATGATCCCTGAAAACTTACTTTTTCTTTTTTCCCTGAGCCCCTGACCCTCACATTAGGATGCATAAGGCCTCATTTGAAACAAATTACTTTTAAAACCAAAGCTCTTTTCAGCCCCAGGAGATGTACATGATTAGAGAGTTACTAAGCACTTTAACGCAATCGCTCAGGCTGTAAGAAAGAATTATATTAATGGAAAGAGATCAGCAAGAATCAATGCCTTGCCAGAAGACCTCAGAGAGAGGGGAAAGAAGTCCCTCTGGCTTTTAATTTTGGAATTGGCATTAAGATGTGCTGAGTAGTCATGATCCTCATGAGAATTGCCTTTCATTATTAACAGTGAATGGGATGATTTTGTTTGTAAAAAGGTACACATGACAAGGGTGGAGGGAAAGCCACAAAGATTTAATTCTTGAAATGATTTGAAAAAGCCACTGAGTTGATGACGTGTTTTAAATAAATTCAGCTGTTTAGATGAGACTGGTTAAGGTAAGCAAAACATAAGAGACGCTGTTGCCTGTTTTGTGGCCATGAACTTTGAGTGACATACCAAAAATAATGTGATATCTCCTCCTCCCAATACAATTATCTGTAAGATCTAATAATTACATGTCTCATTTAGGTAATTTGGAGCCTTCTGAAAGTGGATTTCCCAGTACTTCCGCAGCCACAGAGATGATCTGATAATAGAGAATTTGACCTGAATTTTCTAATCTGGGCCACAGTGCAAAACTGGAGTCTGTCTCATTTGTGGTTTAGTACAGGAGACCTATTCATGCAGATGCATAAAAATATATGTGTACACATGCACATATGGGATCACACACACACGTACATGTATGGTTTTTGTAAGGTTGCAGTTGGCTGTATTTGGCCCCAGAAAACCATTCTGGCACAAAGAGATTGCAGAACCACAGCACTAAGTTCCCCATTCTTAGCTTTAATATTTAATGTTTACACCTATATAGTGGCTGCATATGTGATAAGCAATAATTTACCATATCACCACATTGTGAAAAAGATTTACTTCCATTTTACAGGCAAAGAAGTGAGAAACAGAAACATTAAAGACTCCTGAAATGATTTGGAAGTCTATGACAAAGTCAGTACTAAAAAATCAGAATTACTGGGTATTAGCTATATAATCCTTTCTATATGTGAGAAGTTCTATATTTCCTCTTTCTGGAAATCCTCTACTAACACAGTAGAAGGATGTTAGAGTCCTCACACTGTCAGAAGGAGTGACAGAAAAAGTTATGGAGTTTGGTCTAATCTTCCTTTATTGTGAATTTTTTTAAATATACAGTCTGAGTTAGCTTTATCTCCTTTCTAATCTTTCTGTCAGATATGACTATGGGTTACTTATTCCACTGTAGATGACTCCTTTATAGTATGTCCATACTGGAGCAAGTGCTTCCATAAATATACACACACTGATTTTTTTAAAATATTTTTTAATTCTCTACTGTTTCTTAGATTTTACTTGACTTGGCATGATCTCATTGTTCCTCTAGTAGGCAAAATGATCATCAACAAAATAGTAGTTAGTGTTAACTAATGTATGTAGAACTCATATAAAAGTGTTAAAATGTATGGGAGATCATGCAAACTGACTTCAAAGTGTTCATTTAAAATGATTTAGCACCACAATATAATGCAGTAAGCTGTGATGGAGAAGGAGGCTGCCCCCAGCCTGGTGCAGTAGCATGTGTGTTTTTCATGACAGCTCAAAACAGAGCCTTTAACATCTAGAAGTACAAGGATTTAGGCAGAAAGAACATGGAGTTAACTGGGCTTTGGCCAGGAAAATGGTATAAAACTCACTACTTACTGAAATTTGCTGCACAACCTCTGGCTAAAATGAGATTTGAGTAATACTTTAGAAAATTCCTAGTCTAAACAGACACTGTTTTTGGAATGCTCAGACACTTCAAAGCAGTTAACAGACTAGATTGCAAGATTGCAGAGATCCAGGTTCTCATGAATATGCTTATTTATCACTCCCTAGCAGCCAAATTGGGTCCATAGTGAGTATAAACAGAGATCTCACTGACGAATGGCTTCAGTGTCACCTCTGGGCTAAGCCTTCTTCCTCTCAGTCTTGATAGGTAGAATTCCTGTGCATTCACCCAAAACCACTGTTCCCACCCATAACCTATGTTTTATTTATTTATTGTTATATGGAGAGGTTTATTTTTGGAAAGCAGAACATAGCTAGTGTTGCATTCATTGCGCCCTGCTGTTATTTTCTCTCTTAGAAATATTCAGCTCTATTTTTGACTACAGTCCCCTATGATCCAGCTGTGTTTTTTAGCACCTAATATCACTTTGCATTACATTTGCTTACAAATCAGTGTGCATCCTGATGACCTACATTAAACTAATGACCCTTCTTGTAGCCAGAGAAAATCAAATCAATACAAGGACGTGAAGGAAGCACAAATTCCATTTTAGACTTGAATATAATAAATAGAAACAGATGTGTCACAGAGGTTACCAAGCTGAAGTTAAACCTACAGAGCAAAAATCTGGGAGCTCCAAACTGAGTCTTACAACAATTTGATTCCTAAGGAAGTGGAAAGAAATCAATAGAAAGTTAGTCATCCATTTTCACAGAGGCCCTACTTCATTTTAGTTTCTATCTTCCTGGCCAAGTTTCTGTCACTATTAGGTGGATCAGACTGGTATTTGTCTCTAAACATAAATAAGAGTTGTTCTTTCGCTTGTATCTCTGAAAGCTTTTTCTCATGTTATATGTGATCGTCACTCTGGTGTTCAGAGAAATAGTCCCCTTTTTAATTTAAGAAGTGCTTTAGCAGAAATGGTTTTAGTATAATACAGTTAAAAGGTATTTAATTTCTCTGTTCTTTCTCATTTTGTGTATACACATTCCCTCTCTTCCTCTACTTTTTGCAATGTACGCACACACATAAAATCCTTTGTGTATTACAGTAAGTGATGTTATGCTGTGATGTCAAGATCTTAGAAGTTTTATCACTGTATCTCTTTTGTCTGGCAAACATGCTATAATGCTTTATGTATGTTAACAAGGCAGAGATAGACTAATTAGAAAAAAATCCTCTCTGCAGAGTACAAGAGCCTTTTTGGCAGCACAACGAACAAAAATATGTGCAGATAAGCTAAGCTGTGGTGACGAGGATGTTAATGGAAGACGCTGTGGTACAAAATCAAGCTCCTTTATAGACTTTCATGTGATGGGTGTTGGATCAAGAGAAAGGTAAAGAGCAGCTGGATGTGCTGTTTCACACTCTGTTTTCTGACCTAGCTGTCCCCGCTTCAGATCCATGGCTGGTTTCTGTTGCATTAGAATATGAAATAGGTTATACAAAAAGACACGTCTAGCAGAGAGGATACAGGGTTTGCAGCTAGCTATATATATGCAGGCTCTTTTTTATTCTTTAAATTTTTTTACTGAAGGTAATGAGGCTGTCTTGAAGTGGCTGCAATCTCCTTTCCTCTCTGGGGCTGGTAACACTCTTGAGTCCTCGTGCAGCCTCAGCAACTCTGCATGTAGAGTTGAACTTAGCCCTGAGTTAGCAGTCTCTTCTCAGTTAAGTTTTATCATTTACACTTGTCAGGTTTGGAATAATTTGTAAACACCAAAAAAAAAAAAAAATCAGCAGTTAAAAATTTGTTTTTCATCTTCTCTACTCTTCTTAACCTGAGATTTAATTACTTGCTATGATGTTTTCCATATAAAAATTGAAGCATTTGTGTATGTAAAGAAGGAACTTTGAGCACAAATACTATAAACCAGCAAGTCAAATAGCACCTCAAGCCAGAGTAAAGGATGAATATCATGCTGTTGTTGCTATTATGTGCTTTCCAGGCTTTGGTAGCTGAGGTAGATTTTCCATTGCAAATCCAGTTTTCAATATTTCTGAAGAATAATATAGTCCGTTCCAGAAGAAGGAAAGCACTGATGGTAGATTTAGGGATTGGGTAGAGGTTTTTGCTCCTTTGTTTATTTGTTGTTCTTTGATTGGTTTTGCTTCTTGGTTTAATGAAAAGGTAGAGAGGATTACTATTGTAATTTTTTATTGATTTTTTTTTTTTTTGTGGAATTTGTAAATTTCAAGATTAAAACCTGACCTATTGAAGTTAATGTCAAAATGTGGTATTTAAAAACCATACCTCTTATTTTCTTTTGAAAAAGCCTTGTTTTTCATTCATCTAAAATAGCACAAGCTAATGATGTCATGATTATTTTATTTGCTGATAGTATGATCTTGTTGTTTTTCACTATTTGAAATGTTTGGTTACAACCTAGTTTCGTAATAGGAAGGGCTACATTTCACTGAAATAAGAGAGTCTGGTTTTGAGTCAAAAAAAAGAGTAAGAGTTCAAGATTAAACTGCAGATATTTAATATGTGAAAAGTAAATGGTAGCAACTGTTGAAAAAAAGTGGATGCGAGGCTTTGCTGTGCAATGTAACTGCACTGATCTGGAACTGTTGCTTTATGTTGTACTATAACAATATTTTGTACTGTTCTTGCCAGTGCTTTCCTTTGTATCTCAGTAAATCTTAATTAATACTAAGATAGATATTTCCCAGAGCTCTTCTGAATTTTTTTATTTAATAGACTACAGTGCTCATTCAAGCCTTTTGATGATCTATGTTCTGTGCTTGTCCCCAGCAGTTGCACATCAGTTTCTGTTGAAAAGTGACTGTCACCAATAAAGCAATTCTCCTCTAATTTTTAATAAAAAAAACAAAACAAAGCCCAGAAAACATAACTGGGAGGCTGGAGAAAGCATTTGCTCTGTTTGCAGAGTGGTGCATGAATACACATTATGTTGTGTATACTTTTCTTGGGCTTGCCAAGTTGTGATGCATCAAAATGTCTTTACGTTTGGGAGGTTACTGAAGAATGATGGATTTTTGCCATTGACTTACTTTTAAGTAGCATGAAAAAGCTGTAGCTCCATTTAAACATCAGGCAAACTGAGCTTGACTTAAGCAGTTGAGCTGCAGTGCTTTTAGAAAATGTAAGAATGTGGCCTTCAAGATCTTCCAGGTGCAAAAGAGAATTGTTGATAAATTGTGGTCTTTGAAATAGGTTTGTATTTCACAGAAGATAAAAATAGGTATCCGTGGTAATTTTCCAGAGAAAACAGATATTTTTTGATGGAGAAGCGTAAAAACTGTGTTGATAGAATTCTAGTCTCTGAATTTTAAGCTGCTTTTTATGCTCATCGTATGTCATTCTGAGCTAATTTCACTTGGAAAAGCATGGATTTTTGTGCTGCAGACAAGTAAAAAAACCTTTGAACTGTAGAGAGAAATATGAAGAGCTTGATATAGCACAGTGTGATATCTTCTAATAACTTATTCGGACTAGAAAGTCCCAGTATTAGAGATCTGCAAATGTATGGATTATTTCAGTTTGAAGTTTTTTGGCCGGTTTTTTGTTTGTTTGGGTTTTTTTTTACCAAACTAAAGCTCTTGGGAATTCATAAAGATTCTAGTTTTGTGTCTGTTTCTGTAGAAATTACATCCTGCAAAGCAACTTTGAAGTAAGTTACTTTCTTTGGGTAAGAAAAGATACTTTTTCCAAAAGATACTTTTTTTTTTTAAAAAAAAGGGAAATTCTACCCTTTGTTTTGTTTCCTTATTGCTTTGAAAATCTAAACGAGGTCAACCAGTTAAGAACATTTTTATACAAAAACAAAGGTGAAATTTTTTCTTTTTGTCCAGCTTACCAACAAGTGTACTAGAATGGATGTAGTTTTTCATCAGAGCTTTCCTAATGCATTTTTTTGAGGAAAACATCTTATACTGACATAATCGGAGAGAAATTGACAAATTGCTAAATTTAACACATGTAATGGCATCCAGAGCTGGTATTTCCCACAGACTGAAATACCCCAGGGCAGTTCTGGAAAGCTTGGCAGCTGTCAGGGAAGGGAGAACAGGCAGAGGAGCTGGCCGGTGAAAGGCATTGCTCACAGGGAGCCTCTGGGGAGAGCCTGGGCTGAAGGGCTCAGCTTGTGTCTCCAGACAGAGAACTGAGGTTCTGGCTGGTGTTTGTATGTTTACAGGATGTTTGTTTATGGAATTACAATGGGTAAAAAAAGCTTCTTCAAATGGATGTGATTGTTAAGTAACCCCATTGTAGTCTGCTGAAATCTGTGGGTGAACCTGGAGAGTCTATGCTAGCAGGTTGGAGGGAATGGTGGGATCTACTGCACAAAAAAATACACTAGTTTCATTTGAAATGGGAGGAGAGGAGAAACCTGCAGGTGAAGTAGAAGTGTGTTCCCTTGATGAAATAGCACTTTTACTAACCAGCATTATAATCCATGTTTTCTCACTTTGCTAGCGTACATTAAAGCTGTTTACCATAGCGTCAAATTTCTCCAGATCCAGAAAGTTCTATATACATTCTGTTCTGGAAAACCATCCGTTGGATAAAATCCTGCTTCACCTAATACTTGACAGCATTTTCTCCCGTTGACTTCAATAGAGCGGGTTGTTTTTTTTTTTTCTGGATATATTTGTTAGTCTGTACCAATGTACAAGTGGGTAGCAGACCTAAGTCATAAATCTTTCTCCTTAAACTTTGACAGATACTAAAGTATGACTCATATTTTTAGTTAATCTTTTTTTCCACTGCTTCTATCTTCTCTAATTTTCTTTTCCTTTTTTCATTTCAAACTTTCAGACACATAGGTTGACTTAGTGGGCAGAATATCTTTCCATAATTGTATCTTCAAAAGCCTATTTCTCAGCAAAAGCATATTTTATATTTCAGTGTTTCCATCCTGACTCCATTGCACAATGTAATGTAGTGTAGCTGATGGACTTCATTTAAAACTTTGGAACAAACTCACTGTAGTTCTGTTGCTCTACAAATCTGTCTCTCTCCTCTTAGATGGAGACTCAAGATGAAACTGAGCAGGGTAGTTATGATGTTTATTGATTAAGCAACACATCTGTAAGAAAGTAATGATACCTTAATTGACTAATAAACCACCATTAATATTAGTATTGATACAGAACTATATTTCAGTAAAGAAATTCTATAAATTACCTATATGAGCACTATTAAGTTGCCGTTCTGTTTCCTTTCCTCCTGTACTGAGTATTAAAGTCCAAGCCAGTTCTTCTTAGCAGATATACGCCCTCTTCACCTGTCAACAGAGTCTTTCAAACATGGGCTTGATAAAAGGTTGTCTAGCTTTTCCTCATGGGACCCAATTCTGTTATATCAACACCCAGGCTCAACATTTCTGATGCTAATTTAGGCAGCCAAGCTAAACAGCAGCTTCAGCTACTCAAATAAAGGCAGCTTTGCATCCCAAGACTCCTTTCTCACTCTGTGGTTCGCAATAGCTGCATTGCATCTGTTTGCTCTTGAGGCTAAAGCAAGATAAATTATGTCCAAACTCTCCTACCTAGATTTAATTAAGCACTAGTAATTTCTTATCTTGTGCACAGTTTGTAAACCAGAATAACAGTATACACCATTTTGTGCTCACGTGTCTCCCTGCCCTGCAATAGTTTTTGTCCACACTTCTGCTGTTTCTGCAGCACCTCTTTCTCAGAAGTTTTAAGTTTGATATCTTTTAAGAACAGTAGTTAATAACTGGTTTCAAACTGATTAACCTTTTAACTCATGTTAGATGCTACTAAGAACTGCTGTCATCATAATTATCTTTTGTGCCCTTTAAAAAGGACCGAAAACTTGTATGTTTTCAGTATCCTTGTCATATAGCACCAGCTAAAAATGAAGTTGAAGATCAATATAGTTAAACAAGACTGGGTATATTAAGATCTCTGGGTAACTTCTCTGATCTCTATGGATCTGAATGCATAATTGTCATTAATATTGATAGAAGTTACAGGCTTTAGCTCAAGGACATAAGACCCAATAGAAAATTAAATATTCATAAAAGGAACATCATAATTAGCATTCTAGGCAGCATATTATTAAAAATTTGTGACTGTTTAATCCCTTCTTTGGATGTAGTGGAAATCTTTTCATTATGATTTGGGCTGGATTCACTGGGAGAAATGGTTATACAGAAGGAATTCTTAAAAAGATGCATTTACCTTCAGTTTGTAGCTCTCATAATAATTAGCTATTTCCCTTATCTATCTATCAGTTTCCCAGGACATGTATGTAGTGGGGTTGCTGCAAAGATTTCTTTGCTCTTAATCCACTGTTTGGTTTTTATTAAAGGAGTTGTACTGCCTGCAATTTAAAAAATGTTGTAACGTTTTTTGAGGTTGACAGTGTATACTAGAGTGTTAAGTGTTTTGAAGACAAGTATGGAGGCATTAGATTGTCCATGATTGATGTATAGCATAGATCAAATCCATGGAATTCTCACAGTTTAGACTGAGGTGTTTCTTAGTAGGCTTAACGCAGCTAAAGCATATTTTGTATTTTTATGTCAGTTTTATTATTTTAAGTACAGCTGTAATAGCTGGAGCTTGTACAAATTATTTTCAGTCAACTCATCTTTGTGAACAAGATCATCTACTACTTGATCTTTTCCATTTTGATCAGTATCAACATGTCATCTTTGATCTGCTTCTTCCACGCTTTCTGTCAGGGCACTGTACAGGCCAGTGTATGTGGTATCCATGGAGTTTCTTCTCTGGTCTTTTTAAAAAATCAATCTGTGCCTGATTTGTATGAGATCAGCTGTTTGGAAAATGTAGGCAAGTGCATTGAGAGGCCCTGCTAATCTTGGTTGCACAAGGCAGTGAAAGAACAGCATGTAATCTCCTCAGGTTCCTACTTGTTCTCTTTCGTCTAACTGACATTAATTGTAAGCATGTCATTTGTATGTATTTAAACTTCACCAACCTGTAAATTATTCATCAGAAAAAATGCCAGTTTTACATGAATATCTCTAAGATAATTGTACCATCACAGAACAGGAGAATGTTGGAAAAGTTCATTATAGCACAAACCATCTAAATGCTAGAACAAATTGAGTTCACATTTGTGTAGGAGTGAGCTTGATTACACCTGCAGGCTTTCTTTCACTGTTCTGTTGTGTGAACTTTAAGAAAAACCCAACGATGCAGTCTGTAATCTGTGTAATTAAAAGTATGTGGATGATTTTGTAGGCTTGAGTCCTGTAGATGGATTTAGAGAGATCAGTTTTTCTTTGATCTGTCTCTGCAGATAGGGACTACTTAATCTAAATGCAAACAATGTAGTCCAGAGTCTGAGTTTTGGACCCTTGTAAAAACACATTTTATTAATACAAATTGATCTGTAATACAAATTACAAGATTTGTAGGAATGAAATATGAAGGTAAGGCTGTGGAAGCACCCAAAGAAACAATGGGAGAAGGATGAATGAGATGAGGCTTGATGGCACCTAAAGCAGCAAGATCACAGCACAGTTATATAAAGGTTTTCAAGATCCTGAGACTGGTGATAAAAAGGACAGAGTGAAATAATGGACAGGTGGAAACCGTTAGGAAATCATGAAGGGAAGATAAAGAACAGAACTGAAGCCATCAGACGTCCAAATAAAAAGACAAAAGACAGTGAGTAAAGAACTGACATTGTCTTATCCCCTTAGGGATAGGAGAGAATGGAGAGTGTAAACGTCAGAATCCCTGACAACTCCTGAAAGATACGAGAAGTGCAGCCATACCCTCTCCTTTGTAAGAACAGCAACAACCCTGCAGACATGAAGTGTTGATAGCTGGTGTCTCTTCTGCTCCATGACAGTACAGGTGGTGATGGACAGACTACTTCAGTGCATGTGCTTGTGAATGTGTGGGTGTGGGAAGATGAGCGCAAGTGATTTTATATAATTTCTGTAATTCATTATTAAGTATGATCGTCTTCCTCTCTTACAGAGGCTTCCCTACATTCATTTAGCTTTGTTGTCACAATATTGCTATGATATTACAAGCAAATATTATCATAGCCTCAAAAGTTGCCCTGGTTGATTTAGAAATAATTACAAATTCTGCTTTACTGTTGGAGAACCAGTATAGTATAGACAGACGAATGTATCTGAGACACATTTATGAATGACTTCTCTGTAATGTCTGTAATGCATTTTAGGTAGTTTTATCACAATTACAGTTAAAAAGTGTGAAAATGTCAAAAAACTTGTTACTTCTCTGAAGACCAGCAAACCACTATTTTTTTTCCCACTTCTTCCCCTTTTTATTCAGTTGTGCTATTTGTTGAGCATCTCTAATTACAATGACTTTTAAAAGTGTACTAGTACAGTTAATCTTCTGGCTCGTAGAGTTTTCTCTTATTTAGATGCGTAAGCACAGAGCTCTTGCTGTGAAATGTATCAAATATGTAATTGGGCTTTGCTCCTTGATTATAGTTCTCCAGTTACATGATAATTACAGGTTATGATTACAGGTATCAAAATTAATTACAACATTTCAGTTACACGGTTTTATACAGCGATGCTATTATTTACATGACATTGTAAAAATGCTTGGAAATATATTTATAGAAAACACAAAAAAATTTCCCTTCTGCAGGAGTCTTTGCTTGGGATTCAGTCAACATCTAAAGCGTGAGGATGTTTGAGGAAAAGAGAATGAGAGCATAGAAGACAAGATACGATTCAATCCAGCTGCTGACCAGAGTAATGCCATACTGCTTTTTGTTGTATGTATACATATACATCAGTGTGTTTGATAATGACGTTGATGAATGAAGAATTGGGCAAGATGAAAAACTTACTGCAGAACCTCCAAGTGTTCAGGGGTAGCTGCTTGAGAAAAAATCCCAGAGAGGCTAGGCTTGCTTTGGTTACCTGGAAGTTTGCCACTTCCCCTTCTTCAGCTGCTTGCAGCATTAGCTGCTCTTTTGATGGAGCTACAAATACATGCTGTGTAAATACCACACGGACACACTTGTGTACATTGTCTCTGTTTCTTTTCTGACTGTGTTTATTCATTATCTGTTCTTTGATATTTAAGCATGGCGAAGACCGTAGCGTCCTTATATTTAGCATTTTATTTATGTTTCATGATTTGATTGACTTTTTTCCTTTATGTAATATTGTCTTATTTGCGTGTGGTTTTTTAAGTCAGCTGTCATTAAAATAAACGAGGGTGCTTTTATTCATTTGAATGGCAGTTAGTGTCAAAACAAATTTTGTTAGAATCTATTTTACCTTGTAATGAATCTTGCAATGCTATATTTGCTTTATAACCAAGAACATTATGAAAATTAACTACTGCACCTGCTCAGTACTTAATATTCATTCTTGCATAAAAATGTATGTCTCATTTCAAATATTTTCCCCACAACACCGAAGACCTGTTCTGATGATGCTTGGTAGACAAATTTTAGTAATTTTTATTTAGGGCCTCTCTTATTTAGGGAGCACAAACAGCCTCAACTGTTTACAGTTGTGTTTTGTGAGGTTCCAGTATGCATACCCATTTAATGGATTTCACTGTTTTTCTGATACCTTGTTCTACTAAATTTTAGGCTGCTGAGATCCGAATCCATTCAAACAGTGACTCTGAAAATCTGTTTATAAAGCAAGCAGTAGCTCAACCTTACATGTTGTACTGCTACTACGAAAAAACAAGAGGTTAATGAGTCTTTTATCTAAATGAGATGTCACTAAGCAGATATTAAGTATACCAAGGTCTTGACAAGTTTTTATATATTTTAATCCCAAAACATGGTTACTTGCAGAACATTGAAGATTACATAGCATTTCTAAATACATCTAATCCCTAGAGTCACTGAAGCTTGTGACACGTTATAAGCATTCTTATTAAATCTGCAGAACTTCTGTCTGATTTTGCTTTGCCAGACTGTGCGAGCAGATAACAGTCTGGAAGGGCAATGATATGTCTGTAAAGAGTAAGTGAGTAACAGGGAGAACTGAAGGCATACGTGATGAAACAGATGCTTTTGAACCGTATCTGTATGTTGTCTTGAGGTCAAATTATGCACATACATACGTGTAGTATAAAAACCCCAAATTTTATCACTGTGTCTGATTTATCGTAGTATATTTGAGATGAACAGACTGCAAACAGCTTTTGTGCCTCAGCAGCCCCCAGTGCAGTTTGGGGACAGACCCAGATGCACGGTGTTAAGAATCCATTTAGCAGGCATGCTGTCAGGTACAAGGTCTTGCCTCATGACAGCGCACGTCTGCTCAGAAAGATTTCTGGGAAGGTTTTGGAACAAATGTTCTTTTAAATGGTGCCTTCACAGCTCTATGGACACTGGCTTTGGGTTTAAGATGCAGTTTCCCCTTGACTACATTTTTTTATAATGACAATATTACTATTTTATTGTTAAGGTGAAATACGCATCGTTATCTTGCATTTCTGATGACTACTCTCTTGTTCATGGATTTGCCTCTTGTGCTGTTGGAAGGTTGATTTCTTGTACTTCTTCCACATGTAAAACAGTTGTTGAACTACCCCTTTATCCTCAAGAATGCTACTTCCCCCTTTCATTTTTCAAAGTGGTCTTCAGTATCTTGTTTCTGCTGTTTGGGTTTTTGTCTTTTTAAACTCTAGTAGCTGTAGAAGCATCTTGCATCTGTGCAACCTCCCAGCAGTTTGGCCAGTAACTAGTTCTCCTTTCTGTTGTTACTTGGGACAGTTTCTGTATACTACTTTGATCTATGGTTACGTGCATTTACTATGCAGCTTTTAGCTTTTGTCAGTTTATGCAGAGAGATGCATTCCTTTTCTGCCAAGATTTTGATATGCTGCTCTGCAGCAGGCTTGGACCCCAACGCTTTTACTATGTTAGCCAAACAGATCCCTGGGTATGTTAAGTTAATTCATATCTCCCAGCCCTACAGTTGAGGCTTGTAGTAGTATCAGTAATATAAATTAAAACAAAGAAATCAATACCCAGGAACTCATCTCTTCACATCATGATCTAAATCACACTTACAGCAACTTCACTGCTTTTGCTCAGCATATATTGAGATTTCAATATATTGAGATTTTCAATTTTTTTTAATCTTAGTTCTAATACTAGTAAGAGCTTGGTAGCCCATAGCATAGAAATTAGCTTTTAATTAACCTGTATTGGAGGTTTTTGCAATGCCTTATTAGCCTACTTTTCATGTAGACTGATAACAAGTGAATATGGAACCTGAAGCATTTGTCTTAGAGGGAGCTGGTCTAACACCACATTCAGAAAAAAATGCACCCCATGTGAACAGAGCAAATGGGTAAATTTTCTTAGGTACGGAGTTTGGAAATGAGAGGTAATGAGGAGCAAAGGTGAGGTTTGAGGGGTTAAAGTGATGGTGCTCGAGGTCTTTCTGACAGCTGGCTGGGGGCTGTAACTTTTTTCATGTGTGATTTATAGCCAAAAGACCATAATTATCCTTCTGAGAACAGGAAAGGAATATTGGCCTCAGTTTTCACCTGTAGTATATTGCATTTTAGGAAGCTGGAAAAATAATATATGCTAGAGAATGTCGCAACTTCCAGCAATGGTGTTCCCTAATTAATTAACTGGACAAGATAACTTGGGGAAAGAAAGAGAGAACTGCTTTCCTGAACCTTTTCTTAGTCTTGTGTGAATTAGTTTTAGGAGCTGAAAAATCAATGTTTTTTTCCATAACTGGAAAATATTTTCACTATATTTCTGGTTTTAAAAAAAATATTAATGGAGCAAGTGGAATTTCTCTAGAACATCCTTTCTTACTGTCCCATTTTCCCTTTTTTAGCCTTCATTCTTCCATGAAACTTGTAAAGCAAATTAAAATTTTGGGATATTTTAATACATTTTTGCTGTAAAGATAATCTATTTTTTAAACCTAGGAAAACTTTAAAATATATTGCTTTATATGGAGATACAGACATGTGTGCATGCACACACAGAGCATAAAATACCAGATAATGTGTTTCATGCTACAGATGCTATATGATTCATTGACAGAGAATGGAAAGTAAGATAGTTAAGGAATGCAGTAAGGAGTCTAGTAAGACTAAGTCAGCAAAGTAATTATCATGATAAATTTTAGAAGTCCTAAGGTTTTCTGATAAATTCTCAGTTCTATTTTATCTGTTTAGTATACCAAGTGAACTGTGTTTTAATGGTCCCAATAAAACTTTCCTCTATTTTTTGTCAGTAAAACAAAGCATGGAAGAAAGCTAAGCATGGCACAGGAGTGGACTCTGTACCATCTGCCAAACCGTAACTAGATTAGGAAAAGTAGTCCTCACAATTGGAGGTTTGTTGTAAGATGTGTCCTTTGAATAGAATTAGTTTTTGCCCAAATTAAATTATGCACATGAAGAATGATTATAGGCAAGCCCCAAGACTAAAAAAGATTAATTATGGACATATTATTAGAAGCTTCTTTTGCATAATCCTATTAGTTTGATCATATGTTCATTTTTCCCCATATGTGTGGAAGCATATTTACTAATTTTATGTAATTGAATACACCACTGTTTATTTGGCGGCTTATGTTGGTTTATTTTGCGAACATCGTTTCAGTGTCTCTTCTCTCCCTCCAAAGATGGATTTACTTTAGATATTACACAAAACATTTAATTATCAGGAACAGTTGACTATACAGAGCATTACGTTTCTTCCTCTGATAGTGACTCTCTATCAGTACATTGGGGTTATTAAAAAGCAAACAAGTGTAGAAGGTTGAGTTTTGTACTTTGAGACTTATCACTTATGATAAATAAACAATTATCACAATGTCACTGCTACAGTCATCTCTGACTTCTGCCTTCAAGTGAAAAACAGTTTATTTGGCTGACACAGTAAATTTCTGAGAAATTATGCAGAGAGTTTCTCTTTTTAAAAATTAATCGTATTGAACATCAGATTTTAAGCATTTGGATTTCTCAAGGCAAGACTATGAATCTGTTGGGTTTACCACTTTTCTACCAAGGTTGGCATCCTCCAGCTGTCAGACTGTAGATTTCATGAACTCTCATTCAAGCTGCTACAACTCATGGCATGCTTATCAGAGACAGATACTTGTACCAGAGAAAGAATGCTAATGGCAACATTGGGGAAAAAATTAGGAAAGTAATTGTTTTATATATGCAGTGCAGGATATAGATGTAGACATAACGAACTGGACTGGTTATTAGCTCCAGAGTGTGGAAATTATCTGTTGTAGGACCTTAGACCCAAGGTTTCAGAGGGGGACAAAATCCAGTATTTTAATAATTGTATCACAATTGTACAAACAAGAAGTAGAATTCAATATGCACAAATCCAAATATTTTCTTAGTTTTTGATGGCACTTTCAACCTTAATCTGGAATTATTTTTTGGAAGTGAGTATCCGATTCATCCGATGGAAGCAATGGCATGGATTCCTGAGTGGCTGACATGAGTTGTCAACACTCCAGATGACAAGTGAGAAAAGAGGGGCCATGCACAGGTTGGGCTGGAGCAATAGGCATCTGAAGAGTTGCTGCCTTTTTTGTGCTCCCATCAAAAGCAAAAACATGTGTGGACCTTCAGAGGTAATTGCAGGTATTAATCTGAAGACCAATCTGTCCAACAGCTGTTTTACACTTAGTATCTTGAGCTTTCCAAATCCCAATCTGCATATTAATTCTTTTTACTTGAAACTGTTATTCCTGGTTTTAGTGCAAAATCTCCCCATGAGAATAGTCTTGGTCCCTGGTCTGTAGAAGGGCTACTTTATTCCGGGGCTATTTAATGTCTTGGGTCTGAAGCAGATAATATGATGCAGAAAATAGCTCTGTGAAATACCTTCCCCCCCCCCTCCTTTCTTTCCCCACACAAATAGTTGGCCTTCTTGTTTTGACTTAATAGAATGTATCTACTTGCAGATGGAAATAGCAAAAGACATATTACCTTTTGAATAATCCTGCTATATCTGTTTCAAAATGATTGGGTGTTTGCCAGATTTTTATGTCAGGCAGACTAAAAGCCATAGGTCTCTAGCTCTTGAAATTTCAAGGATTTCTTAGGTAGTAAAGTAATAACTGAGTGTTGTTCGCTTTGGGGCAGTTTGTTTCCCGAGTGCACTCTAATATTAAAAAAGAACAAACAAAAACCACCAAGCTTATTATAATCTAAAAAATGTTTACAAAACTCACCTGGCTATCCATCATACCAAGAAGCTTTACTGTTGTGCTTCTGATGAATAGAAACTGTTGGCTTCATATAAACAGGAGAACATCTATTCCTAGTCCCCAGCAGTAAAATGGAACAATTCCCAGTGTAACCTCTCTCTTGCCGTATTATCAGTCTTCTCAGCATATATAAACCACTGCTGAAAGAATACACAGTTTCTCACTTTTTTTCATAATTACAGGTATGTACAATATAGGGTAGGTATATAGCATTATGGTTTGTGGTGGCTTGACCCTGGCTGGACACCAGGTGCCCACCAAACGATCAGTCCCCTTCTCAGCTGGACAGGGGAAAGGAAATAAAACAAAAGGCTCATGGTTCAAGGTAAGGACAGGGAAAGATCATTAGCTAATTACCATCATGGGCAAAACAGACTTGACTTGGGGAAAAATGAATTCAATTTCTTACAATCAAATCAGAGTAGGATAATAAGAAATACAACCAAATCTTAAAAAAACCCTCCCCCCCCCCCCTTCTTCCACGCTCATCTTTGCTCCTGATTTCTCTCCTTCCTCCTCCCCAGCAGTGCAGGGGGACAGAGGATGGGGGTTGCCGTCAGTTCGTCACCCGTTGCCTCTGCCTCTCCTTCCTCCTCAGGGGCAGGACTCCTCACACTCCTCCTCTGCTCCAGTGTGGGGTCCTTCCCAGGAAACAGTCCTCCATGATCTGCTCCAAGGTCGGCCCTTCCCACGGCACTGCAGTTCTTCACGAACCGCTCTGATGTGGGTCCCTCCCACAGGGTGCCGCGTGGGGTCACAAGTCCTGACAGCAAACCTGCCCCAGGGTGGGCTCCTCTCTCCACGGGGCCACAGGTCCTGCCAGGAGCCTGCTCCAGTGTGGGTTTCCCGTGGGGTCACAGCCTCCTCCGGACATCCACCTGCTCTGCCGTGGGGCCCTCCCCGGGCTGCAGGTGGGCATCTGCTCCCCCGTGGGCCTCCCTGGGTGCCGGCACAGCTGCCTCGCCATGGGCTGCCCCACGGCCTGCAGGGGAGCCTCTGCTCCGGGCCTGGAGCACCTCCTGCCCCTCCTGCTTCACTGGCCTTGGGGTCTGCAGGGCTGGTTCTCTCACGTATTCTCTCTCCTCTCTGGCTGCAATTGCTGTTGTGCAGTAACTTTTTCCTCTTCTTAAATATGTTACCACAGAGACGCTACCACCATCACTGACGGGCTCGGCCTTGGCCAGCGACGGGTCCGTCTTGGAGCCGGCCGGCACTGGCTCGGTCAGACACAGGGGAGGCTTCCAGCAGCTTCTCACAGAAGACACCCCTGTAGCCACCTGTTGCCAAAACCTTGCCACACAAACCCAATACATGGGTATATGCTGTAGGTATAGGTAGGTACTCTTACGTGACACATTATTCTTAAGTCAAAATGTAAACTTGTTAAAGTACCAAGGGGAAGGAGGAGATAGAAAATGACAAGTAAAAGGAATTGCACTTTGTCTTCTAGATTTTTTTTTTTTCTCTTCTAGAAAGAGCTTTGTGTTTTTTTGGTTGTTTTTTTTTTTTTCTTTATAGAAATCTTTGTTTTGTAGTTGGTCTGATACAATGCCATGCCAGCTCAACACAGTTTATGTTGATAGTAGCATAAGCAGTTCTATACAGAAGCATATGCTTGTGTGTAGTTCATTAAATGAGAAATGTTTATGTTCCCCCAAATTGCGGTCACCCGGCTGGTGTGTTTCCTCCTCCAAAACACTGTTTTTCAAAAGAGTACCAAATAAAACAGTAGCTGTCACACAGACAGTAAACAGAATAGCTGTTTGGTAGTTATCTTGTTTTCAAATACCATTTAAGGTACAAATCCTGTTTAGGAGGTTAAGTTTCCCCAATTGGAATTTCCACAAATTGGACTTAGTGGGAAGAAATCTTTTGTTGTTTCTATCTTGGTCTTTGTGGCAGGGGTTCCTGCTACCTGAAGAAGGAATGCTACATCTGATGTGAGTGAAGGACTGTGGAATGTGAAGATACAGTGTTAAACCACCATCCTCTCCTGTCAGCTTTTTTGTCTTCTGTTTCTGTCTGTCTGTAGTCTTTTTTTCTGGTTGAGTCTGGGATTGATTTTTATACCACACCCCCCTTTGTCTTGGAAACGAGGAACTAGCCTGGGCTCTGCTCAGGGCACTTCAGGAGGACAGAGGCCAGTTGTCCCCCCATAACTCCTCATGGACCAGATGAGGTAATTCAGTGCTGGAGGTCTGGTAACAAGAGATTTCTCTTGGAGTTTAAGCAAAAGGTGCTGTGTGTAGTTCCTGGACATGTAGTGCTATTTCTCTTCATTTTGGTATGCTTCTTGGTTTTTGGTGGTCTGGTTTTTGTTTTTGTTTTTCTTTGGAGCTGTGTGTATGAAAACTAAAACCGTTGTTTCAGGCAGTCCTTTACGTAGGATACTTACCTCAATGCATAAAACCTACTCTTAAGATTTTGATGAGATGAAGTATAGAGCACCTCTGTAAGAGAAAGACCTAATTCCTTTTTTAATTTCTCTGTGCTTACTGTCCTGAAGGAGGCATTACTGCTTATTCTGAAGTGTCTTTGGCTGAAGCTTCTTGAGTTGAGACATCACAAAGATTTTCCTCTTCTCCATGGCTTGCAATATTATTTCATAGTAGTGGGTGCCTTGATTTCTTTTCTGTCTGACTATTAAAAGCTCTGTGTTGAGAATGATCTGTCTTCAGTTTGCTATTCTTTCCCATTAAAGCAAAGAAATTGCTTTTGTATATTGGCTTTTCAACATATGCATGTACCTGACTGTATTCCCTATTGTACGTGGAAATGAAATTTTAATACATGGAGCCATATTGAATTAGTATTAACTTCAGCTAACTGAATGAAGATACAGAGCAATAACATACGCTTTAGAAGTCTGGAAGGCACATACTTATCTATGCTGTAGTTCTCTACACCATCCCGAAATGCATACCTGTGGTTTCACTGCTGCCCTGGATAAGTTATCTATAGCAACTCTTGTCTGGATGTCAGTCCAGAGATCAGTGATTTTGTAGATAGACCACAAATAATCTCTATGTGGACTTGCAAAATAAGACAAAAACTGGTGGGAGTGGAACAAAAAAACATTGACAAAACCAGTAACAGCTGTCCTCGTCAGATCACAGCCTTGATCTCAAGGTAGAATGTGTCTATGTACAGAATGGAAGTCCTTGGTTCCTGCATATCTGTGTTAAATGTTCTGATAAATAAGTATGGGATTACTGAACAGTATAACATATTGCGTACCTCTTACTTTTTCAAATAAAGCATGTTCTCAAAATCAATATTGCTGGAGGTGCTGTGCTATACCTCTAATAGGCAGGGTGGAATAGAGATATCTGTAAGAGAGTTTTGTGCTTACCTAATCCTGGTGGAACAGGAGAGCTCCCAGGCATAATTTTGGGATTTCTGGGAGACTGTTTTATTTTAAAGAAATCTTTGCAGTATTGCGTGGCACATGTGCCCAAGACTAATGTACTCATGAATGTTGTGATTCTACTTGAAAGTTATTTTCCTACTGTAAAAAAAAAATGCTTACCATTTTGCAAGTTGCCCATTTCAAATATCAAAATTCGGTGGTTTGTGCTTTACCTGTCTTTCCTCATCTGTAACTATGTAACTCAAGCTGAAATGACGAGGTGACTGAGGTTTTTTTTTTTTTTTTTAATTTGACAGTTGTATTTGTTCAATAACTAAAGAGAAAATAATGTGTAGAGTAATGATAATTCAATTTCCTCAAGAGGAGAATTAACTCTGGCAGTATGAGGGCAAAGCTTACCAAAGAGGAGCTGAATCTTCACACTGAGGGAATCGGGAAGCAAATCTGTGACTATACAGATTTACACTAGAGGGAAGCCTCCCCACAACTGTAAGTATGCCTTTTAGAACTGTTTTACACAACCATGTTAAAGGTGCATCCACAGTGAAATTTGCATGCGATAAAATAATGTGACATTAGGAAAGGTGCTCAGTTTTCTAGCAACTATCATTACTAGAAAATTCCTGGAATCAGTAGTGATCTAGTAGCACAGTTTATTTGTTCTGTTTCAAACTTCGATAAGAAAAGTAGAGTAAACCTTAATTAGAGACGTCCTCAGCTGAATTACCTCATTATTATTATTTTAATAATGTAAGAAAATTGCAGATATACTTTAAAAATTACCAGTGAGAACTTATTTTTCTTAACACTACATTCTTTGTGCGTGTTTGGTTTCGGGGTTGTTTTTTTGGGGGAGGGTGCATTGCTCTGTACTTTGGGATTTTTATCAGTGCTCAATATCACAGTAGCACATTTCGGTAGGAATAGCAATAGGTCGACGTAAAGAGCTTCTAAAAATCTCACTTTCTGTCTAGCATGAAGTTTCTTAGGTCCTATACACACTGCTGTACAGGAAGGTTCTTTTTCACATCCATGTCATAGAGATTCCCTTACATACAGGCTTGGTCAGTTTGCTCTGCTTGTATGAGTGTCTCGCACAGCAAGAGGAAAGAAAAATGAGAGACAGAGGGATTTTTTGGTGAAAATTATTTAAGATGGAAGTATAATTGTGAAATGTCACAGTTTAGCAGCATGATTTGTAGGTAGTGAAATATTACTTCTGTTTAATGGAATTAGATTTTAGGTTGATGTATCTAAAGGAAGTTTTTTTTTTTTCCTTATTGATGGCACAACAAGATAAAATTGACATTACTATGTGAAAGGATGAATGAGTAGATTCCTGTGTTGAGGTAGCAACTTTATCTTGATGGTTTTTTTGAGAAAACTTCATGCTCTAAAAAACTATGATAACAGTATTTGTAAAGATTGAACTTGCTTTGAAAGTCCAACTGTAGTAATGTAGCAGCTTAGAGGGCCCTTGGAGATATTCCAGTTTACCATCAAATAAACCTTTTATTCCTCTTAAACCAGCTGTTAGGAAGCAGAGAGAAACATGATGTTTTATGATGCTGATTAAAGCAGTAATCTAGTGTCTGCTTTATTCAACATATAAAGATGCGCTGATGAAACGACGATAAGCAGTCAAATTACTACCTCAGGTTAACAAACCTGCAATCAGTTCTGTTTTTTTCTATCCCTCTAGTGGCTGTTTTTTCTTAGAATCCTTGAACAACTGTATTTTAGTCTAACCAGATGTTTAATCATTTTAGTTTAATCATTGCTAGATATTCAGTGACAAGAGATTTCAGTGTTTGAAGGCCTGACCTTGAATTCTTAAAATCACTGATTTTGATACAAACTTGGTATGTAAGGAATGATAACTCAGATGTTAATTATGATTGCTTTAGCATCTGTGACCTGCAGTGAAGTCTTTAAAAGTAAGTTGATTGCATTTCACACAAGTACAGTAATCTGTCCCAATGTATGAAATTGCAGGCTCATTGGCACAGATGTTTTAAGTTAGTATATGTGAAACAGTTTTGAGGTCTTCCTTTATGTAGATTTCACTGCTGTAGCAGCTTTGGGTTTTGTGCTAATTTCTCAGTAAATTGTCCTTGATTTTAAAATCAAAATGTCCTTGATTTTATAATCTCTAACAGTATTTGTGTTTTGATGTAGCTACAATTTTTAATCCACATCAATATAATAGATACAATCTTCTGTTATATTTTCTTTTAAAAGTCACATAGAAAAAAAATTAATCTCTCTTTTCATTCTAGTAACTTTTCTTGTGGTTGCTCTTTTCTTTTTGTATGTGGATTAGGTACTAATAATAGAAGAATTCTGTATATTCAGATCAGCAGAGGTACTCTATACTTTTCAGCTTGGCTTTTGAAAAAGAAATCTGTATGAATGAAGAGAAGGACATTGCTGAGAAGGATAGCTGAAATGTGTTATTTCCAGCCAGTTTAAGAGTTTGAGTGCAGTCCAAGGACCTTCTTCCAAACCCATTAAAAAAGCACATTCTGCAAATTTGAAAAGATCACCCAGTTTCTTTTCAAAAATACCATAAATCCAAATGCATAAAACCCTGACTTTTCAAAAGAAAAATAGGTGCATCAGCTGCAAACACTTTAATTAAAGCCTGGTTAAAAACATATTTTAATAAAATGGAAAGCAAAACATGTCTCTAGATATCTGGACAGCAGAATGAGTAGCAACTGTTGGCTTAGGCATAGACTTTCACCACTCTAATCTCCTTTTTATGCTTGGTGGGCTAGAACATGTCTTAGTAGGCTTGGCCATTTTTACCTTTTCTGCTTATCAAAGGTAGAGCTGATTGCAGATATCCCCTCAATGCAGAATAACTGTTGCAACTTGCTCTGAAATTAGGACTGATGAGTGTTCCGATACCTACATACTGTTATCAGGTTATTGCATGTCTATTATGCAGTGTAGGCTAAGGAGATACATAGATTTTTTCTGAAAGAAAATGAAACAGTGGAGGGTCATAGTATTTATAGATGACCATAAACTCATACTTAGTAGTCCAGAAACCTTAATGTCTAATGTAGGCAACTGAAAGTTCATAGAAGAAGGGAAAAAAAGAAAACCAAGTCTAACTAGGCTTTATAGGAGCTCTACCTATTGTACTTGTGTTTCAGTTGTTTTGTTTTTTTTTTTTTTTCCTTTACTGTGTTTGATTCTTATATTCTTTCAAGGATTGATCAAGAGGTATAATTTGTCTCTATGGTAGTTTGACTTTAATCTGCAGTAATTAAAATCAGATTTGCAAAAAAATTCAGCTGGTCTGTTGCATGTTAGCAGACACAGAACTTCCCTTTTACTTCAGAGATTTTCCCAAAACGTAATAATGAATTTATGTTAATAAAATAATTTATAGAATATCAAATTCTTAAATGCAACCTAAATAAATCAGAAAATTGTCCCAAACAGCCAAATTCTTTTCTATATTTGAAATTTCATTCCATTGGGATGATAGAAATGGGTAAGGAAAACCTCATTCAGTCTATAGCTCTCCTGTCACATGGGGATCTGATTTAAAGTTTTTGGAAGTTAACAGGAAGGCTTTTATATTTGATTCAGTGAAGATAACTCTGTGATGTGGATTTGTCTGAGACTATGAATTAATTACTTTTAGTTTACTAAATAGCTAATAATTTTGCTAATTTATGAACTGACTGTATATGAACATTTGCTAGGTACTTTCAGTCATTGGTGAAGTCTTTTATTGTGGGTAATTAATTATTGCAGATTTATGTACCCTAGCAACATAAAAGATGAGGACTAAGAAATGGATCAAGTTAAGTTTTAGGACAGTTGTCATAATTCAGACATGAGAGCTACTTTTAACATCGCCTCCCATCCTAAGAATTATAATAGTTCTCAACATCTTCAAATTCTTCTTGCTTGAAAGTCAGCTCTTGACTGCCAGCATCTGTATCTGAAGTCTGCTGTAGTACAAAAATATATCTAGAAAACCTTTTGGTAGGGAAACTATAGACAGTCATTTTATGTCTGATTCTTCATAGCAGATAGATCAGTCTTAGTAATGACTACCCATTTGGACAGGTATATTTTACTTCTAACTACTCATTAACTTCTAATCAGCATCATTTAAGTTGTGACAGAGGTAGATGGAAGTCTGCCATTTCTTTGACTGGAATTAAGTTGGTCTATGGTGGGTTTTCTGTGTGTTTGTGCTGACAGGTCAGCTCTGTGGAAATGTGGGAAATGTCAAACCACTCCTGGGCTGGAAGATGGAGAGTAAATTAGGTGTGCACTCTCCCCCAGTTGAAACAGACTTTATGCACTGAGAAAGACAGTATCTCGTATTTGGAAAGGCAGGCAAGAGCTGAGTGGTGTAGGTTTTACACAAGATATGGCTTGTAGTAGCCATTCCATCAGAAATAAAAATTTGGGGTCAGGCGTTATACTACAGGTGCCGTCGGCTGCATCAGCAGCAGAAAGGGATTATCAGACAACAAACCCAGTGACCCAGTTAAGGAATCTTCATGGGACTAAGAACATCCTTGTCATGTCCACCATCTCCCAGGTTTATATGATTTCCCCACTAATGTGTGTAGGGTAGGGAGGCAACTGACCACACCCAGGTTGTTCTTGGCTGCATTCCTTATGAGCAGTCTTACTCTGGCATGAATTTCAATAGTTCTTGTCACCAGAATAATACAAAATGGGTGCTCCTTACAGATTGATAATGTAATCCATTTCCTATTGCTTTGCTCATTACTACTTAGCTGAATAAACATAGTATGGTATTATGCAATGTATAGTCCTCTGTAGTTCACAGATGGAAGTGTATGTGTCTGTGTATATAGGCAGCTGGGGTACCTGGATGCTACTTCTGTCCATGGCCATTTAAGATCTTATTATCTAAGCAAGCTTAAGACAGGACACTTATGAGGATAATTGATTTCCAAGCAATAAATTAAATAAAACTATGCCAGTTCTTTAATAACATCCTCTCGATGCCTTACATAATGATTTATTTTTTAACAGAAAGCATACGTGGGTTTTGGACCCTGAAATGGTATAGCACAAGCAAACACTCTGGTATTTGCTTCTATTTCTGTTGGAGGCCAAAAGTTTGGAAATACAGTGGTGAGGTTGTTTAATGTAATAGAAACTAACGTGCAGATTTTCTAACACTTGAAGAATTGTTTGCAGCAAAGTGAGCAATGCAGATCTTGTTTTCAAGGATGCTGGCAGCAAAAGCAGTCCAGCGTAGGAAGTCAGACAAGTACTTTATTATCACTCAATCCAGGCTGTGCTGGAACTTCATATATAGATGGAACATGTTTTCCTGGCAGTGATATATTTTTATATGAAATGTTGTTCATACTTGTGGCAAACAACTTAAAATTCATTCCTTTTTAATATAGACTATCTGAAAAAAATTAAAGGAGAAAAAGTTGACTGAAGCTGCCAAACTTTTTTGGTATATGTGTTTATATATTTTTTTTCTTTAAAAGCATTGCATTTATTTTGAAAATGAATTTTCCTTATATATGGAAATAAAACCAGCACTTACTCTATTATCTTCCAATCTCAGTAAATAATTTTAAGTTGAAAAGATAACAACTGCATGCATCAATTCCAAACGAAAGAAATGAACACTAATGGTAAAAACAAAGTCAGGTCTCATTGACCTATTTAATTTCATACAGGAATGAAAAATATGAGGGCATGAGGGATAAAATGCTCTCTACCTGAAATCAACAGGCTTTTTTTTTTTCATTATAATCTTCAGAAAAAGTCTCTTCTACTCCAGTGCAGGGGTGCCTGTAGGGGGCCTTTGCTCTCCTCCAGCCTTGGCAAAGTGACCGGTGTAAACGTTATGTGTGAATGGATTACCCCCAGATTCTGGAGAGGTGTGTGTCAAACTCCCAGAAGAGGGGGACGTGTAAGCTTGTAGCTCACACTTCATGTCGGGTCTATGCATGTGATTAGGACTTCTTGGTATTATAGATGAGTATTTAGAAAACTGTAGGTATTAACATTTCATAAATGTTGAATACTGTGGTTTAGCTGTTTTATTGCAGATATTTATCCTGAAGGTATAGTTCACCAATTCCAGTTAATTATGTCATTCATGAATCAATACACTTCTTCAGTCCTGATTGGGCTTTAAACCCTGAGAACCAGACAGTTTTTCCCCGTGGCAATAGAAATCTTTCATTAAGTTTAGTAAATGTACACATAGTAATGTTTCTGGTTTTAAAAAGTGAACAACTGCTGAATACAAATGTTTAACTTTTATAGCTTGGTAGTATATTTGAAAAGAAACCAACAACTTCTAAGCATCATCTACTTTAATGCTGTGTCTTGTAAGCTTCAGGAGTCCAAGGACAGTCTTCAGTCAGTCTTTTCACATGTGGTACTCTGTGTGACTAAGAAAAAATAGGAAAAGTCAGTCACTTGAACAGAACATTCAATATGGTCATTTGTTCAAAGGATCCTAGAGCCCATTTCTTCAGCTATATTAAAGTGTGCAGTATGTGTTAAATTGCGGTGAGCAGTGATGGTCACACTAGGAATTAATGGTAACAAAAATAAATGAATTTAAATTCCACATTTTATGGGTCACTAAAATTTTTCTTCCTATCAGGAGAAAGTTACCTAGAAGTCATAAATTTTAGACATATTAAAAAGAGGTGAGACTAAGTATACGACAAAATACCAGAAAAAAAGATAGTTGCATTTTTTTTTTTTTCTGGCATCTGCTATAAAAGGGGAAAGAACAAAATCCTAAACGAACTTGTAGAAAGGCTAAGCTGAAGAACTTTTTAATAAACAAGTGGTTGGAGAAAAACTAAAATATATATTTGTGGTAGAAAAGTCAGTTCTGATCTTGTAAAACTGTGGGTAAAGAAGTGACCAGAAGTACCCCACCAATCTGTGCTGCAACCACCCCTATGTGACTACTTTCCAGCCTCCTACAATAAGCTTAAATGCCTGGTGGAAAGCTAGTGGACAGAATAACTTTCTGTCAAGGATGAAAAATCAACAAATGAGAATGATCTGTCATGGACATTAGTGGCTACGGGTGGTAGAGATTGAATACTGCCTGGATGCTGCACCAATTCAGTGGAAAACCTTGGTGATTTGGATTAAAGTAATATACATATAGTGCAAAGACAGTGAATTACTTTATTCTCAAAAGATTTTGGAGGAGTACAGATCACTGATAAACTGATAATTGCACACTTTTTTTTTTTTTTTTGGTAGGAATTTGTATAAACAGAGACCTTTTCATGATTTAAATTTTAGCTTGAAAGGCTGTTTCAGAAATTCACTCTTCATATGACTAGAAACTTAATTTATTATTTAAATTATTACTGAGCAATTTTTATTGATTTGGGCTTATATCATATTTATCCTTTTAAAAATTCTGATTATTATTATTATTATAGTAGAATAGAATATATTCATTTTTACAGAAGTGTTCATACAAGCCTAGGAATAAACTTCACCACAAACTATTCTGGTGCCAGTATTTGTTCTGATATTTCTGTCACAGCAGAACTGCATTTAATTTAGATTAGTGGGTTGATTTGAGTAAGAATGAAAGTTGTATGAAATTTTTGGACAAAACGGGTACTTTTTCACCAAAATAGATGTTGTCTTGACTGTATCTCAATTAAAATTTAACTGAAATGTATGAAAGAAAAATGTATGTTATCCTTAAAAATATCTTTAAAAATACAGTGAAAATGGAATTTAATTTTTGAACCCCTTTTTTTGTATGGTAAGGCATAATTTTTTTTGACAGTTTGGTAGTACTCCTTCCCGTAATGATAAGTCCTTAAGAGCTGGCTTCTCTCATAGTGATTAACAATTCATCCCGGAGGGGCTGGGTTAGTGACCTTCTCTTAAAATACAGAAGCTCAACCCCTGTAGCTGCCTTAGCTGCATCTTCAGTATTGTCCTGTCACTTCGGACTTGATGAGGTTCCTCGTGGTATGCAGCCCCTGAAGAAACCAACTACTGGAAGGCGTTATTCATTGTTTAAATCTCAGGTTATGATAGGGTGGAGATGGGTAAATGAACAAACTGCATGGAGGTCTGCAAAAATGATTCTTGCAGTAAACATGTACGGCAACATGCTATTTTGTGACCACAGGAAATTTGGTATAATTAGTTGTTGCTGTGTTGTCAGTGGCCAGGCCTGGAGCCCCAAAACTGCCTCAGTCTAGAGGTGTCCATTGCTTGTGCACAACTTCTGGGAGGTGGCTGTGTTGATTAGCAGTCTTCCAGCTCCCAGCCATCCTCCTGCCTGCACTGATGCTGGGCTGTCATTAACATCATCTTTTTAACTGGTCTGATGGTGCCATGACCAGAAACATCTCTAATGCAGCCTGAGTACCCTCCTATACCCTTGTACTGCAAGGGCCTGGGTTTGCTTTTATTTCTGCACAGACCATTTAAAACAGAAAGGAAGGTTTAGATTCCTGTCTGTGTGTCATCGTCGTCCATTCTGTGTGTGTGTCCCAACCCCTTCTTAATTTTGAAGACACAAGGGAAAAAAAATAGATAATAGAAGAATCCATTATAAATTAATTAATTGGTGAACAATGAACAGTTTGTATTTATGTGTCACACTTACAAAGAGGATTTATTCTTTTAAAAAGTGGTTAATGGATTTTCTCTAATGGCTGTCCATTTAGTGTTCCTTAAAAGAAATTAGTTTCTTCTCATCCTGTGAAATAGCCTACTTGCTGTTTCCCAAAGCTCACGTTTTATCTCAAATTGCATCAAGCACGGGAAGAATCTGAATTTGGAAAACAGAGTTCAAGAGTGAGCAATTTTAATGACCCTTATTCTTAACTATTACTATTTTATAAATCAGTGGGTGAGTGATACATTCAGTAGCATTTTTATGGTTTGGCTATATTGGGGTCATTTTTTCTATGGCAGAAATCTTCCATTGAAAACAATGAAAAAAAGCAAACTTTTGTTTGTATTTTTTACTTAATCTTAGGAAAAATCAGATGGGCCTAGAACCCCTCCAGTAATTATAGATGACTGCATATTGCCAATTGTTCATATGTATAAAATCTTTTCAGCTTTTATAAATTAAATTTTCTTTAGATTTTGTTGGTTTTGCTGTTGCAGTACCTTAAAAAAATAAATCTGTCTCTCTAAAGGATTTTATTCTTTCTGATAATCTACTTGATGAAGCAAATGTTTAAAAATCCCACTAATGTAGGCTGAGACATGTCCCAAAGTAGCTTGCCTCTCTAGTCAGAAAATCATAGAGCACTTAATAATCCTTCAGCCTTCTTGAGAAATGTATAATGATATTATGTTTGCTCAGATAGATTTTACTTAATCCTTTCAGAATATTGCATTAGGCTTGCAGGCTGTATTTACTCTTGTGTGTTTCCAGTTAGCAAAGGATAAAGTTGGAAAAAGGAATTTAGGTTAAATTGACTTCTAATAGGAAACTGTTCTACTGAAACTCAAAAGTACATCTTTGCATGATAAAAGACTGCATCACTTTGACTTCCAGTCACACAAGTGACCAAATTCTTCTTGAAGATATAATTAGGGATGTGCTACTTTCACACTCTTTAGCATATCAGTTTGTTTTTCCCCTTCCACCTGTTCACTGTCCTCCAGGAAGAAGCATTAGTTCTTCAAACTATATATGTGACTTGATTAACTGTTTCTGCAACATTAAAGTGGAACTCGCCCTGTAGCAGCCACATACAGAAAACTCTCATGAGAAGCAGGTGAGAGCGATCAGGCAGTAGAGAGCGATCAAGGCAGTAGAGAGCAATCTTGTCAGTTTAGTAGGTTTGAAAGATGCTTACCAAAACTATAATCAAGCTTTTGAAGTCTCTTGGTGCTGCAGAAGTGAGCTACATATTCCAATAAAGCAGTGCATGAAGTAGTTTCAGAGTGAACGATTATTTTTTCTATTGACCTTAACACCTCCTACAAATGGTACTTTTTCAAGGTCAAACTTGTATGGAAATTATGATTCTCAGGGTAGAAAGCAACTCTGAACAGGCAGTAGGAGACTGCATAAGTTTCTAACATGGTATATACATCATAAGCAAGTACTGTTAAGTTGGTTCTGGTGTATTGTACTGTGGAAATCTGAGAACACTTGGTTTGCAGAGAAATACAACTCTTGGGAAGTTCAAACTGGGCTCCCTCTGCCTCAAAGTGGCCTAGTTGGTATTAAGTGTCTTAAAGTAATTTTCTACGAGTAATTTTCTAAGAGTTTATTCTAATTCTATACACATGCACAACTTGTGTTTTCAGTTGTGATGATTTAAAAAAAAAAATTTTTTTTGTTTTGTTTCCTCTAGTGGACGAGTGAATGATAGTTCCCTACACCTGCTTAGCTGAAAATGGCTGGTATTTGGTATAGGATTTGGGGAGGTATCAGTACTTGTCATATGTTTATAACTTTCAAGGCATCATCTTCTGGCTAGTAACAGGAACAGGGCACAGAATTAGACAGTCCCTTGTTCTGGCCCAGGACAGGTGGTTATTCTAATGCTGACAGGAGACAGTAAACCTTGCCCAGAGACAGATCAACCCCATCTACAGCATTTCTGACAACTGGTTGTCAGAACTGGTTTCTTTTATTGTAACTTTGGTAATGAACTTTGCCTGGATTATGCTTAGGAGAGCATCTGTGTTATATTCTTGACCTTATACTGTTAGTTCTTCAAGTAATGAATCAATAACAAAGCAATATGCCAACAACACTTGTTTTGCTTGTCTGTGTATTAAGTCATTCTGTAATGTTTAAATTCCTTATTCCTTTCTGCTTTGTGACCTGAATTGAAAAATACATGAATAAACAGAGAAAGAAATTAATTCTGGACAGAATAAACTTGAAGAAAATCTGCTAGGCAAAATTCAGCACTAGAGAGAGAGAGACTACGAAAAATAGTAAACATCTCTTGTTAACATATTGTTATCATGAAAACTCATCTTGAATAGTAGTTAGTACTTAAGGAGAAAAAAGAAGAAAAAATGAAGAGCTGTTTCTGAACGGACTTTTTTAAAGCAGCATAGACTCTGTTAACCTTTGTGGGTTAAGTAGCTATTGGAGATTTTGGCAGGAAAATAATTTCTCTTCAGAGAGCCCTCAGTTCATTTGGCTTATTGACTGCACTTAGATCAGGGACCAGCTTCAAGGATTCACTGCCAGTGTTTGCTTTCTGGAGTTTCTGCTTCTCCTGTATCGTTCCACCAGCTTTTAGATGAACAATCAGTAATACCTGCAGGTATAGTCACTTTGTGGTCCTTCCACAGGTTTCTTGGAAAACTAACCTGCCCATCAGTTAGCAATGGTCCTTATTTTTATGATTTACTTTTTATAACAAGAGAACATTAGATATATGAAAGCCAAGAAAGTGGGTTTTGTTCTAAATGTAGGTAGATGAGCAGTGGAAAGGAAAGACTAGAAGAGATTGGATATATCTTCATGTTTATAGAATTTCTAATAAAAAAGAAAATCTAATTTATTGAAAAGATTTTTAAAGCCTTTACATTTAGTGATAGTTTTCTTCTTTTTTGAGGAGAGAATATGTACTCTAATGAAAATGTGAAACAAGGATCTTTGAATGCAATACTTAATTCTTATTATTCTGGTTAACTCTCAGAATGTATTGCATCAGTAGGCTTTTGTTTGCTTTGCTTTTTTAATCAGAGCACTATATTCACTTAAAATTTGTTTGGGAAACCTACTGGGACAGCATTACTCTGAATCAAATTGATAATGGAAATTGATGAGTGGAAAATAGTACAACGTGTATGTGAATAATAGCCTTTAAAACAATCAAAGGAACTTTCAAACACAAATGGGTTTTCTAATCATGTTTTCTTTAGGATTGCATCATATACAAAAGGAAATAGCACATTATTGAAGTGTATTGCATGTCTAACTCGAACCAGCAGCACAATTTACCTTATGTCATTAAGTCTTACACAAATAGACAGTATTTTCCCACAAGGGGAATATTTACTTCTGCTTGAAATATGAAGTAATAAGTCTAATAGAAGTAGGAAGGTGTAATATATTGTAAAGCTATTTTGTGTACCAACAGAATTTCCAATAAGCCTAGCTTTTGGGTTCAGCAGCTCTGCTGTAAATAATTTAGAATGATAATGGATATTGCAAGGTTTATGTTGGACAGAATGGAAAAAAATTATGCTATGGGTCATAATTAGCAGTAGACTTGATATATGATGTTTGGGGGGTTTTTTAAGGTATGTGAATTTTAAAATACATTGTAAGAAATCTTGCCATTTAATTGCAGTCAGCAGTGTACTTGCTTTTGATGTAGGGATACTTGGAGAACAAAGGACAGGGTTTTGTTTACACTTTTTATATGAAGGTCTGACTTTGAAATTAAGAAAATAGTTGTACCAGATTTTTTGCAGTGAGCAGTATGAGTTGGTGGTGTGTGGTGCCTACTTGGAAGGAATGATGTTAGAGATAATAATTTTGTCCTTAACAAAAATAAGGTACTGTTTTTACTTTTTATGGGCAGATTTAATTTCATGTTCATTAAAAGATTTTGGAAAAATTGTGGATTAAGTTAATCTGAATTTATTTGGTTTAGTCACAATCAAATTCTTTATTACTGTAGTGATCCTTCTTGGTACAGTCTTTTATTTAAAATTATTTTTTTTTTCCCCCTTGAAATTAAATGTTTAGAATTACATAGAGATATCTGGATAAGGTTTTAATAATAAATGAAAACATTAAAATAGCTGAAAATATCTGCTGCTTCTCCATGTTTATTGGAAACGCATTAGTTGAGGAATCCTAAGGCAGCATTTATAACTATTATGTATGACACCATTGGGTCATATTTTATGACACCTCTGGGTCATGGTTTGCTGCCGATTAATCTGCGTAGCTGAGATTTTGCTCTCTTCAAGGGCGTCCAACTGACTGCCAAAAAGACAAAAGTTGGTGGAATCAAACCACGGGTAATATCTGCCTTCTATTTGTTAATCAGGGAAAATTTTCTTTGAGAGATGCTTAACTAGTTTTTGTTTACTTAGTATTGCATTTTACAAAACATTCCTTTTATATGTCTTTAATTTTTATAACCAAAATTCTCACTATAGTATTGCATGCATTTGAGATAAAACTAATTACCCAAGCCCTTTCCAGATCTTTTTGATACTTAGATTAAAAAAAATTGCTACTTAGATAAAAAAAAAAAAATTAAATGCTCCTTTTTAAAAGATATGCAGAGGCATGTATCGGTTCTTCCAGGTTCATGGACTCAGATTATTTTACCTTGAAGTGTTGCATAATACCTCTTTACACATTGCTTCAAATATGGTTATAGTAGCTTCCTTCTCTGATCTTTTGCTTCAGTCTATCCTTGCACTTGTATATCACCTTATCATTATTTTAAAAAGGTGATAATTTAATTTAATTTGAGCTCTGGTTAGATTATCTTTAATATCCATTTCTAGCTGTGTGCGTTTTTCTTCTTTTACTGCCTATAGCATTAAACATTTTCCTACTTTCATTAATTTCTTTCACAGGTTTAATCTATGGCAATTTTGATTTTTCTCTTCGTTGTTATAGCAGTAGTAGTGTGTCAGTCCTGTTCTACTAATAAGGATATTAATCACATCTCTGCTTATGCCAGTTTTATTTCTTAAAAATACTTTGATACCATCATGATCATAAAAATGTCTTTTAATGCAGAATTGATAGCTATCTTTAGCTTTTAACAAATATGCTGAGTTGTCAGAACATGTGTCAAAAATCACTTAGATTTTTTGTGGGCATAATGAGAACAGTATTATTTCACCTCTTTAGGCAGTAACTTGGCTGATCACTATAGTAAATAATGGTATACTGTACTAGATGACGTGAAGGAATAAATAAAATTAGATTCAGGAAAGTTCTGGCCTTCCATATCTGTTGTTATTTACATAAGCAAAATTTCCAGTACTAAAAGACATTTCTCCTTTGCAGGAGTTCCTAAATTGTTTGCTTAACGGATTGAAACAATCTGTAGCATCTCAGTGGTTTGGGGGATTATTGTGGTTCTTTTGTTGTTTTGAACCTCTTTAGATGCAGCAAAGCCTGTTCTGCTGAGTTCTAAGCTCAGCAAAGAAATCTTGCAGAAAACTGTTCTGCATATTTGGGGAGGAACTATCAGGATTCTGAACTTCAAAACTAGTAAACAGGTTTTTCAACTCTTCTGAAGAACATCAAAACGAGCTACACATGAACAAAATTCATTCAATCCTTGTTTCATTGTATAGACTCTCCACTTCCAACCGAAACATGTGGGACAAGTGTACATTTTATTTACATGTAAATAATTTATAACTAGCTGGAGTTCAATGAAACTTCAAAGAGAGTTACATACTTTTTGAGGAGAGGAGGAGTTCAGCTGTGAACTTAATTATCAGCTCTAAATCCATGTGTTGATTTCCATGTAGATTCCTCTGTCTTTATAGCTGGAGTAAGGGAAAAGGCAATTTGCTGCTTCTTTTCAATGTTGTTCCTTGTGAACCTCTCATTTACTTGAGAACCTGGTGAGGAGAGCTGGGAAAGTGAAGACATGAAATGTACTGGCAGATGGATATTCTACATTCCCCAGTCCCTGTGCTATTGCTGTTATAGGGACCTTAGTGTTGGACAGATGCACGGATAGGCTAAAAATAGGAACTTTGTTGGTGTTTCTGCGATAACCTGCCAACGTTAGAAATGGCTGTGTTGAAAGGCAGTGCATATCCTTCCAAGAAGAAGTAACAGGTAGGAAAACTAGCTAGAGGGGCTTGCAGAATAATGTCACTTGCCGGAATCTTTGAAGATCTTACTATAAAAGCAACACATTACTTTATCAAAATTATGATGGGCTCTTTCATGACTATTTGTACACATTTGTTTAAGGGAAAGTTTAGGATGAGGGTTTTAAGCATGCATGAAACTGCTATTTCTCTAAAAATTCAGTGACGTTCACTTGAAGTGAAATCTCAAGGAGAAGATGGTGAATTTGGCAGAAACTCAGGTATAGCAAGGACTGAGAAGTTTCACTTTTAATTTACTGTGACTTCGCTGACAATCTCTACTTCTTTAACCTTATTAACTGGAAGAGACAAAATCGCTGTCCAAGACATAGCAGAGAGAAATTGATGGCACTTTAACTCCCTGCTAATATCTTTGTGAATGAAAGAGATCTTTTGAAGACAGAGTGCAGTAATCGGTGACAGATTCTGTGATAGTCAGGTACCTTTTAATGGCTTGGATCTTGAGGGGTCAGGGCTCCACAGCTGGAGAAAAGGTAGCATTTCTGATGGGACATGAGTTCTCCTGCCTCAGAAGTCATCTTCTGTTCCTGGATGACTGCTCTGTAATTGAGTTAAAAGAGCAGCTGTGTTGGTTCAATAGAGACATTTTTATACAGAGTAGTACCATTAATTCCTTAGAGGAACAAATATTCTGCTGGCAGAATGATGTTATATGGTACTATCTCACAAGTCAAGGATAGGGAACCAATTATAGAAGAAAAAGATGAGAAATGTAAGGAAATGGATAACAGCTCAGTGAGCTGCAGTCTCAGTGTAGCAGAGTTATGAAAATATTGACTTTGCCAGGTCCAGATAAAAACAGGTCTGGAGTTAACAGCCTGTGGCTAGACTCTCGTGGTGCCTCTCTCCATCTATCAGAGGTGTTCACGATATGCTTATTTAAAGTGAAATTTTCTTTTCTCCTTAGATTATGCTTTAGCAGTTTGTTATTTCATGCCAGCCACTTCTGTGGATGTTTGGGGTTTATCTTTTAAGGCTGCTTGTTTGCTTTGCTATTCTCTGTCTCACAGCTTTGCTATTAATAATACTGCCAACAGTAACAGCAGAGACTTCACTGCAGGTAACCTCACTAGAAAGTTCTCCTGGATAACTAATAACAATTGTAGTAAGGTTTGTACAGGTTTTCTTGGTCATAACTGATTTAAAGAAGGTAATGACTGAATGGACTGTATGAGGGACCCAGGCTTCTAAGATTGTCAGCTGCCAGCAAGTTGCCTAATATTGTACTTAGTTATGCGTCTTTCAGTACCTCCTATTTTCTTCCCTTTTCTGAGTTTCTGTTCAGTGTTGCTATGCCAGACTCATTTCCTCATAGTGGGAAAAGGTACTTTGTTCAGTCTCTGCAGACAACAAGAGAAGCTCCCTGCTGAAGGGTGCAAATGTTTGATGAGTGTCTGACTGCTCTCAGGCATCCAACAAGAAAAGACTTTCACTGAAGTGTGTAAAGTCACTGAAATACTGGTGATCACTGCCCTGTTCCTTGTGAAAGCGTCTGACCTTTGGATAGCACGCAGTCTTTTGGATGTCCCAGCAAAATATGAAGCACGTGAGGCTACAGCTGTTTATCTGCAGCCCATGCAAAGGAGAGTTGCATAAAACACAGGGAAACAGAGCCAACCCATTCATAAAAAGTTTTTCCCTGTATTTATGACTTTTAAAGTAAATATTTTTTTAACAGATTGTAATCTGTCTCCTGTACCTGAATAAAACTCCTGTTCAAATCAATGGAGATTTTATGGAAGGAATTTAAAGTAACAGCAGGAAAAACTGGTCTTAAATGATTTTGAAAACACTGTCGCTTTTTTCAGAGATAAATGCAATATACTCCAGAGGGTACAGTTTCCCCTTATGAAACATGCATGACTTGTATTAGCTGCTGTTTATTGCGCCTGTGGTTAGTACTCAAGTGGCAACTGAATAATTTAAAATTGCAGATGTGAGTCATTAACTCTCCTATCTTCTGAGGTTTTATCAGAAACTGACCTCTACCAAGTCTGTCTGCAAAACAGACATAGGGAAAAACAACAGTGAAGATTTGGTTGATTCTTCTAGCTATTCTGTAACCAGCTTCTCTTCACTTTGATAAATACAGGTGGCTTGGAAAAATAAAATATAATTCTTATAGAATTTGTAGAACCTTTTATCAAAAGCTTGGTCACAGCACAAGACATATAAGAGATATTGTTTAGTCTTTTTTGAAAAGATTTTTAAATATTAGCTGTAGTTTTTTTGGGGAAAAAAGGAATGTTTTCTCTTGTTTCTGTTGGTAGGTACTGATACTCCCTGTAGTAACAGGGATCGCCAAATTTGGGACAGAATATATTTTCCACTTGCTAAATTATTTTGGATTGTGTACTTACTCTTTTGCTGCTGCAACATGCTTTAGAGGCTTGAAATAAGGCTTGATTGTTGTACTCAACCCTTAAAGAACTTTTGGAAGTTTCTACTCCATACTGTGTGCAAGAATACGATTGTAAAGTTGCTCACTGGCGGGCAACAGTCATGACCGCCCTATTGCCACCCTCGTGTTTGTCTGTCAGCTTCATAATGATCGTTGGCCCAGCTGGTCTTAAGGCTGTTGTGTGCTTCTTGGGTTGCTTGTCTCTTCAGACATCCAGCATTTGTCTTGGAGGGAGCAAGGAACCCAGGAAAGCCCTGGGACCTTCAGCACTTCTTAGGTGTTTAAGGGTAATTGCCCTGTAAGATGTTGTTCACCTGTTACAATTTGCCAAATGGTGACACCAAGGTAGGGCCAGACTGAAAGTCTTCCTAAGCAATAAATTCAGGCTGCTGTATGTGCTTTCATATATTGCCAAGGCAAAGTACATCCTTAGCCTCCTTCATAAGTGGTGCTAGTCTGTTATTACCATGACAGGCATTGAATACAGGTGAAAGCACGTGCTTCAAAATGAACTTGGGAATTGCTGTTCTATGACTTGAGGAAAAATAACTTTGCTTTTGATATTGTTGTAATAGTGATGCTTAGCAGCCAAGCTGAATTACAGTAGTGCAGACATGACTGCTGTGGTGTGTGCTGAGCTCAGGCAGTGTGAGCTGCTGCCTATCTGTCAGACCATATCTGCTGTGCTCTCCTGGCTCATATGCTTGGGTGTGGAGAGACCCAGGGCTGTAAATTATTAGTTCATGGCACATACCATGCAAGAAGCACTCTAGGGGTGAGAACTACTCTGAATTCATGGTCACATTGCTTGTTGTGTAAGTCTGACAGGATGGATGTGAAAGTCAAATGTAACCATAATATGCAAATTTCCTATGATCATTATTCCACCATATCATGGGGACTACTTAATACTGTTAGTCAGCATTATGACAGTGATTTTACAAAACCGAAAGGCAAAGAACAGATTACGTTTTTTGGTGTGACTTTTTAAAAATAAGATTCTAGAATACATTTAAGCTCAACAGCTCAGTGCTTTATTCCTGCCCACAATTAGGCCAGTGACTGGATGTGAAATAACAGAACAGGCTGTTAAAAATAATGCTTGGTGGTTTATCTGCTGAGGAAGGACTAATGGGCAAAAAGACGTCATCCTCTTGTTTTTTTTTTCAAAACCAGGTCTAAGATGATGTGGACTATAAAATAATGGCTTTCATAAGTTATATTCTTGTAGTCAGTTTACTTTATAAATATGTATATATAAAATACAATATAAATGTTATGTATAATATACATGCGTATCTATAACTAATCTGCATTTAATCGGGCTATTTTTTTAGACATTGTTTTACCATTCTGTTAAAAGGCTGTCATCTCTTAACCTCTGCAGGTTTTTTTCATAAAGGTGTCTAATCACAGAACAGAAATAAGATTGTATTAGCATTTGTGTTACTCGTTTTCTTGGTCTTAAAACTCATTGTGCTGGCTGTCAGTGTCGTCTGACCTGGCCACAGATCCCAGCCTCATCAACCTCACTAGCCCATTCAGTGTGAGACTAACCATGAAATACAACTTTCTGCATTAGGTTCTTAGTTCCTATTCAGAACTTGCGTGTATGCCAACGGATGAGTCCTGTCTTGTTGGCCATGTATTTGTGGTTTTTGGAATATGAGTAATTATGTAGTGAAAAGTGCACTGAAAGGAAAAATGAGCATGCTATGTGCGGAGCAAAGGCTCCCGTGGGATGTGCATAATGTGCAAAGTCATCTTGATGTACATGGCCCAGCCATTCAGATAGGTCATGGAAAGGCACTCAGGCAAGAGCAGTTGAAGGGTACTGCAAAATCTGCAGCTTTTAATAGCTGAAGTTCTGGACCAAAACTGATTTCTTGTCTTACTTTAAGTTCATATATTCCCATCCTGGAAAGCAAATACTTAGCTAAGTTATTGTTTTTAAGGCCATGGTTACAAAACAATAGGGAAGAGAAGCATTGCTACAGATGAAAACAGGCTTTACTACACATTCTGTTTGTGCAGCTACCCTCCTGCAGTAGTTTTATGATATGCTTTATAGATTTGGAAAGCTGGGAAGTAGAAGGTTACAATAAATTATTTTTCTGAACTTCCACAATGAGATAGAGAGTACTTGAATTACTGTCTGATTGTTTAGATAGATGTAAGCTCCTTAAGAGCCCAAAACTAATAAGCAGAAAAACAGTGAATAGACTACCATGTTACCCCTTTTTGCATCCACCTTCCAGGTGTACAAATCTGCATTTTTAAGTCAAGTTCCAAGAATTTTGGCTGTGTTATTAAAAGTGGTAGAGCACCTTAAGTTTGGCAACTTGGATCCATTCTCACCATTTTTTGGTAACACTATTTGTTTAGAGAATAATTTTTAACTTCCTCTTTCTTCCCTTCAGGAAAATTAGCAAGACTTCTGACAGGGCAAGAGACATTTGACCTACTAAATCTAAACTATTCAGGGAGCAATAATATGAAAGAACTGTAGAAGCAGAGAAATTGAAAAGGCTCAGAGGTTTTATAGCTTCTTCCTCTAAAGCAATGCCTAAGAAATGAGTGGATTTTAGTGAGGGAGAGGGAGTCCAGCTGATTTGGAACAAGTAGCAGAGCAGATATGTCTGACACAAGAATGACTGGAGCAGTAAATTGAAGGGGTTTGACTCTGATCAGAAGCTGCTGTGTGTGATGCCATCCTGCTGAATGTAATTGGAGTGAGAAAACTGAACTAAGAGATGCAAAAGTAAAAATAGCTATTACTGAGCAAGATATGAAAATAAAGTACAGGAAGGAAGACTTTTAGAGCTCTCTGCTAGTTGTGACCTTCTGCGCATGAAAGATACCTGTTTACTTGACAACTAAGGTAATTTTCAGATACTTTTGAATTGCCAAAAGTATCAGTAATGGAAGATTGTTTTCTGTAATTTTTTTGTGATGGAATCCCTACTACTGTAAAGGCTTATTTCTGAATCTTACAGATTTTATTTTTTTTTTTGTCTTGTGACACATACAGACATACAAAAAAACTCTAGGGTTGCAGCAGCTTCAGAAATCTTCTCCCCTGCATCCTAGCAGTTTAAATGACCTAAAGATAGCAAGTAATAGCCCTTAAACATAGCAATGCTTTTTGGCTGAAACCCAGTGAATTCAGGAAGAAAAATCACCCCAGAAATTTATCTAAACTGTGATGTGAATGAAAAATGAGTACTTGGTAGGATGGGTGTAACAAACAATGAATGGTGAAAATGACCATGCAATGAAAAGATAGCCATACATTGCCAAAAGACAAAACCAAGTAAATTGCTTGAAAAACATATAGTAATTCAAAGCAGGATAGCATATATTGTCTAGGGGAAATTTTTGTTACATACTATGTAAAGAGCTTAACTTGAAGTAGAATTTTGTGCATGAGTGGACAGAAAATACCTCTAAATACTTAGGAGAAATCATGCTCTCCACACTCATGCAATTCAGCATCACAGATAGTATGTGCAATGCTAACTTAATGGTGATGACACTTGGTATGTTGTAGTATTCCATTTTATTTCCTCTCCATTGGTTTTGAATAAGTGAGTGCACTTTTCACTTAGAAAGCGCAACTTCTATTATACTTGGTTGGCTTTCTTAAGAGCTTGCTAGTAGTTGTGACAGTAACTTAAAAAACAGATGATTCTTTTAACAATTTATAGATAAACATCAGCAATTAGGTAAAATTAATTTCCAGGAGACGGATGTTTTTAAATAAAGGAGTCTATCATACCACTTTAATAGGAAAACACAGACTAAATAAAACAATGAACTGAGATAAATTAACACTTCCCTTTCAGTGCAGCTCCAGCTAGTGACATCAGCTGGTTTTGTCTCTAGGTTCCTTTTCTTAAAGACTTTATTAAAGATGTCACCACAACAAACATGTGGTGGCAACATGAATGATGCTTCAGAGAATTCCTTTCAAGAGTACAAGAGCTCCGCATTCCAAATGTCCTACATAATCTAAAAATCATAGAAGAATCAATGGAATCTTAATTTGTAAGCAAAAAGTTGGAAGAGGCTTGGGTGGTACTTAGTTGCCTCACTGCTGCTTTCTGTGTCCAAGACTAAAGTACGACTCGGAAGGTCCAGTCATTTTCTAGTTAATGAAAGATCTCTATCATGAATCTTAGTATTTCTTACCACAAGTATTGAAATCATTAAAATATTAGGAATAAAATATTAGGAATATTTATCATTTTCCAAAGGTGAAGACCAAACATTCCATAGGCAGGTAGTTTTGTAGGATGTACTATATTGTTTTTAGAAGCTGCAAAGGAAAATTGTTTTCTTTATCCTAAAATAAAGTCCAACATACAGCATTTTAATGAGAGGTTTGTGTTTCTGTATGTTATTGGGGATGTTATGTTAAAATGGGAAGTGAATTTGCAAAAAGTGTGCAGCTGCCTCATCTTTATAACAGCAGTAGATTATTCTGTGATACTGTAGATGCCAGCAAGGCCACACTTCCTTTTACCTGAAGTAGCATGGTCATAAGCCCAACCATTGATTATCCAGTTATTTATAAAATCTGGGAAAGATTTCAATCTGTTATTCATCCAATTTCTCAGAAATAATACTGACTTCCTATGCTGTGTAATGCATAGTAGATTTTGATTCTTAATTTCAGGACAATGGAATTTTGGTACAACATAACTCTGAGATAATGGTTTTTACAAAAGTAGGCTATAACTTTTTAAAGAAGAACCACATACCTTACTAAAACATAAAGCATGCATTAAGAAACAATGAAAATAATATTCTGGTTTACTCAGAAATACTTAGATGGATGTAGTTCCAGTAAAATGGTAATAGTTCGTTGCCTATAAAGGATCAAATTAAGTTACTGGTTTAAAAAAGGACTAGGTTTGAATTAGCTGGTTTCGCAATTAGCTGTAATTTTCCAAGTGCATTAATCCACCAGGTACTATTTAAGAAAAGAAATGTGCAATTTGTTTCTAATCGAAAAGTGTCAATAGTCTTGTCAGGAAAAAATTCCCTTCCATTTTGATTTTGAGCTAGTATTTGTAGAGGTTTCCAGTCTGATTTGTCTAATCCCTTTCATAGAGATGATGGGGGATTGAAGTTTATCAGCACTTTGTCAGTAAACCTTTAAATGGATTGGGGTTTTTAAATTAACAGCTATGGTAGAAACAGTCGTTTTTAAAAATTTAGAAGTGCTACAGAAGCATGTGCTTCAATGGGACAAAGCAATGGTCATCTTCTTTATTCAGCTGAGAACACACAGGTAAAACAGTCAGTAAGTTTTTTGTATTGTAGTGGTTTTAGTTGAGACTAGGAATTGAAGAATGTGATTTCCTTGACTGTCTCTCTGGATCAATAATATCAACTTCCTTTGAAAGTCTTAGCATCCTTTGTCACCATCTTCAGCAGAGTCAGCATTTTTCTCTTCTAAGTGTAAAATATAATCTTGCCCATTAAAGGCTGGGATATAAGCCAATTTTGTGAAACGCTTTAAAATACTTAGATGAAATTCCATAAATTAGTTTGAATGCAATAAATATTGTTACCTTTTTTACAGAATGGACTCCTTACCAAATAGGAAGTATTCTGGCATACCACAGTAGTGTAAGTGATGTAAAACATGGATGTTTTCTTTATGACATTTAAAAACATACATAATATATATCAGGTAACTTCTTGCTTCATTACTCAGCTGAGAAAACCTAACACTGCAGAGACTGAAAATATATTAGCTTATTTGCAATTGTCATCATTTGTGGTTTTGGGCTTTGTCTTTAATCTATGGAACAATCTGTTCTTCATTGCAGTCTGTAGAACTGTTTTTCCCTGAAATCAGACTGAAATCATAATGATGTTTGGTTGTAAAATTCACCTCACATCATCAAATTCTTCTGTGTTGATTTTTGAGGCAAGCAAAAATTAACTAACAGAAGTATTGAAGTAGAAGGAAAATAAATCAGTAAGGGAAGGTGGAAAATTTAAATACTACACGATTTGCTGAAACTTTAATTTAGATTCACTTATTCTGGAAAGGTCAAATAACTGTTTTTGAAATGTCTTGTCAGTAAATTACTTAGTAAAATCATAACCTGGCATTCTTTGGATAGGGTCAAAACAGCAAGTGAACCAAAGACAGGATTGGACACTATGAGCAAATGTGCAGGATAGAATCATGATTTCTAGAACTCATTTTGGGCCAGGAATGCTTCTGCCATGTATTAATTAATTTCATACACACTGACAAATGAATATATAATTGCAGCAGCAATGAATATACAATTTTTTTTCAGGCTGTGCCCACAGTAGAGAAAGAGAACCATTTTACTTGAAATGTTGTCTAGTTTATCTGTCTATCTATGCTGGAATTTTGTTTTAGTTTCATTCACATTAAAGTAGGTATTTTCTATCAAGTAGAGTTGACCTGTTCCACATAATGAGGACCTTAGATGGAAATGATTATAATTTTATGAGAACAGTGAGATTATTTTAAATAGTCACAGTCTTCTAAAGATGATATAAAACTCTCTAAATTCTCTTCGATATTCTAGGCTGCTTTTAGGTATACTTACACAAAACAGAAAACAAACTTCTCTGAGAAGAAATCCTATAAGTTTCAGAGGTAAGAGATAAGGCATAAACCACAAACAATTACATTCTTTACCACCTAAGAAAGCAGAACTTCAAGATTAAAAGTAGTGATTAAGATTTTATCTATTTTTAAATATATACAGGCAACAACCATCTCATATTTTAGCAGATCAATTAATATGAAGTTCTCTGTAAGATTATTCAGAGATATTTGCGTGTACTTCAGAGATTTTAAACTTTATATTTCAGAAAGAAAGCTGTACAAAGTATGCATTTACTCAAACAATTAAAAAACAACCCAAAACCATTTTTCATGTAAATTAATTACCCCACCCAGACCTTCATAATTAACAGAGACAAGAACTCATGTCAGTAAAATACTACTTTTCCAAAAGGCTGAAGGGATGCTTCTTACTCCCAGAGTATGCTTTTAACATCTCTCAAAATCTCATTAGACCATTAGTTGAGAGATAGCCATTGTTCACTTATGCATATTATTTCTTTCATTTTTTTAGCCCTTTCCTATTGTTTCAAACTTCTTTTCATCCAGAAGTGGAAAACTAAGGAGTGATTACAGTTTTCTTTATCTTTTGAAAAGTTTGAAAATAATACTGATGGAAATATTTAGATACTACAAAGGTTCTCCCTCCACAGTCTGGGAAGAAGTAAGGATATGATACAGCACAATAATTATGTGATGGCTTGTTGAGGGGATACAATTATAATTTCTTTAAAAAAGCAGCAGACTTCTCTTGTTAAGAGATGCTGTGATAATCTCCTTGTGCAAGATGAGCTTCTCTTGCAATGTCAGGAGTAATGGCAGAGGCATAGATAGAGAGCTATGACCTTTTTCTGTTTATCTGATTATACTGCTAAACCTTTCCTCTGTGTTCTTAGCCCCTTTCTTTGCTTGATTTTAATTATTCCTAGTTATACTTCAATGGCCTACTAAATGTGTTATTTTCAACAATATTTATTTTTCCTTGATGTTTAATTCTTCTAAATATTTATAGATGGCTATATTCTTACTCAGTAGGCACTTGGCTAATCTTTACAAATTTATCTTCCTTTTTAATTATTCCTTCTGGCCCCTTGCCAGGTTATGTGTAACTAAATGCAAATTAAACATGCTTCAAACCTTATCAATCAGCAAACCAAGAACAACTCATCTTATTAAAGTGTGGTGGCTTAAGCCAAAAGAAAGGAAACTAGTTTTTCGGGAGAAATCATGAGAGGATTTGGCAAAGCAAAACAAGTGCCCATTCCTGCACTGATCAGCCACCTGGTGAAGTGCCGGAGGTCACTGCTGCTTCTTTGGCCGCATTTCAGTTGTGTGAGACCTGACTGCTAATTTAAACCTGGTTCACACAGATGGGCTGTCCTGTGGTGACCAGGAGCATTTTAAGCAGAAGATGCCCCTACACTCACAGAACAGTAGATCAAGGAAACCCAAAACCTGTGTAGAAGTATAATACAGAGATGCATCAAATGCTTGTTGGTTATTTGAATAATATTAGAGAGTTGGCGGTACTCTTCTGCCTGATGGCAATCTGGAAGCTTTCTAAATCTTGAGAGACTTTGGATTTAAACAAAACAAAGCCCATTGCAATGTGAACACAATTACAGAATTGTAGAGCTTTTCAGAATATTTAATTTTTAATCAGTTATTTTGATCCTTTATCAAGAGCAGCAGCAAAAGGTAACTGTGAAAGGTGTTTGAGCTTTATGAGTGTTGGTTTTGGTTTTTTTGGCTTTTTTTTTTTTAGTGGAAAGCTTTATCATATACACATAGATATTAAAAGTTTGGAGGATTTTCTCATTAAACAGATTTCCTGGAGGGGGCGAAAAAAAAACCCTGAGTTTTGCTTGCAAATATACCCTACAGGAGAAGATATGTACAATTCACGCTTAAGTATGTAGTGACTAGCAAACTTACTTCTTAAGATTATCCCTTCTTAGAGTATTTGGACTTGGTTTGACTCAGTATCAGTTTAACTGTGCTATAAGTAAAAGAAAAGTTAAGCTGCTTCTTGATATTTAGGAGCAATGGAGTAATGTCAATGGTGTGGAAATAACATCTGTGGGCAAAATCCCTGAAATTAACAGGAATGTTCCAAAAAGCTTTTGTGGCTTTGTATCAAACCTATCTCTATAAGTTTGGGAGGAAATTTGCATGCACATCCGTTTGCCCATGCAGATGTCTGTTCTGTATTCAGAATAAACAATTGCACACATCAGCAACTGTTTTCACTTGCAAATATGGGTTACTGTGCATATGGATTTTATAGGAGCTCTATGGAAACAGTCCCTGTAATAACATAGCCAATAGCACCTCCTATTTCAGTGGTCTTATTCTGAAATGATTATTGCTGCCACAGTTGCCTAACAGTTGTGAAATTTTATTTCTGAAATTGCATGGTTTTAGATTACCTAAAGTCAGCTTTGGAATGGAGCAAGACAAACAGTAGTTCAGTGATGAACATGATGTATGACTTAAAAGATTAATGTTTTGTTAGGTTTATAACTAAGTTTAGCCATCTAAAAAGGGTAAGGTGAAATCTCTAACCTACCTTAGCCACCTAGACTCTCCAGTTAACCAAGTATGTAGGGTATCACCAGAAGGACTTTGTGGACGCTGCTGTAACATAGGTCTGTAAGGCATCTAGTGGGTCATAATTTCCTTTGGGAGTTGCTTGTCTTCCTCTAATTATCTAGAGGACTTGAGGGACTTGAATTATACCTTCATCTGGGGATCATCCTAATAATATTAATTTCCTCTGATTTATATATATATATATATATATATATATATTATAACATCAGCATATGTTTCTATAGAAGCCTGAAATTTTTCCCTGCTAGAATGTGAGAAGTAGAATGGAATAGACCAAGTAAGAAGGAGCACAAGAGAGACCTTTGGCACGGCCTTTTGTTTTCCTTCATTGCAACATAGGAAGCTGAGCCTTACAAAAATGATAGTCGTACAGGTTTTTGGTATCGTCACTTGGAAGATAAATTTTGCCTTTTAGACACAGTGTTCGGGAAGTCCTACTCTACTGGAAGATCACTAGAAAGAGTAAGCAATCCCTTGGAACCAGCCTCCTCCCAGTTTCTGCCCGTTACTCTAGGGAATTTTCATTTTGCTGCTGGCCTGTGACAGCAAACAGTTCAGATGCCTTCGTTCAACGTCAGTCGCTGGTTCAACGGTGGCGATGAGGGGAATCGCTGCTACTGTGAGGCTTGAGAGCTTACAGCACCGGCATGCCCAGACCGAGTGGTCTATTGCTTGCGTTAGTGGATGGAGGCCAAGTGACAACTGAGCCTCAGTCATTTACAAATACATTTAGCTTGGATTCAAATCCATAAAGATAAAATAAAACAGTGTTTTTTTCTAAATCAGCTCACAGCTGCAGTGGTTGAATATCCCTGATCAGCATGCAGACATTACATTTTTCTTTGTCTGTGTAATGCCTTCTATCCATGAATCAGAACAAAGAGGGGCTTTATATATCATTTACTCTCTCTGCTGGAAGCACAAAGACTGTGCTGCATTTGTCATACAGGTTGACAGAAAGCATATGGATATAGGTACTCCTTGTTGCAGGCAGACGTGTGCTGCTGACAGATCCCGAGAAAAATCTCCAGGCTGGTCCAATTTTTCATACTAGCTGCTTTTGGTGTTTAATGACACAATTGTAGCAATTTCATTTTATTATGCAAAATAGAGGAGAATGTTTAATATCATACTGTTTGGAATGGCTGCCTATTTATATTTACCATCCTGGGGACAGACTGGAAATTCTTTTACTATCAGGTCTAGCCTAAAATTTGTAGAAAGCGAGTAGGTGCTCTACCGGTGCAAAAGCAGTCCAAGCAATTTCTTGGTTCATTTTATACACAGGGCTCTAAAATGACACAGCCCACCCTAAAAAGGCCTTGATGTTTGCTGCTGTGAGTTAGCTGAATATATGCAGGCTTTTGCCCTGCACATAAAGTAGCTTATTTCTCGTGTGGAAATGAAGCAGATAAGACAGATAGGGAGATAACCTCAAATAATAGAACTGACATGAGATAGATGCCTGTACAGCAGAAGAAAGCTTTAAATGCTCCCGAGGGGAAGAAAAGATCTTGTCTTGCAGCTTCTGTCTCTTCTGCAGAAAGGCTGCAGGGGCAGGGCACAGCACCAGCGCCCTGATTCGAGGGGTGTGAGATGTTGTGGGATCTCGGGAAGCACAGGGCCCCTGCCCTGTTTTGGCGCAGACTGCTCTGCTCTGTAACAGAGCACGTAACTGGCCGGGGGGAGCGGGGAGGGGAGCGTTGGGGAATCTCTGCTGCCCTCCTTTGTCAGTTACTGGAATGGGTCCTGCCATTATTTTTAGTTTTGAAAAAATTGGCAGCTGTTGGTAGAAAGCTGCTGGGGTTTTTTATTCCCTTACCTGACTACACTTATAACTTCATGAAAAATTTTTAGTTGATTAAAAAAGCACCAGGGAGACTGGGTGTAGAAATTGCCACAAACTGCAATGCTGAGTGTCCGATCGGTTCAGACTGAGGGTTTGGTGCAATGCTGCCTGAGAATGAGCAGGCATCGCTCGGCTGTGGTTCTTACTGTGGTTAGTAAATGCTTTGCTAATCTTCCAGTCTTTGGATATTTTTTATATTTCAGCGTGCGCTTTTTTTTTTTCTGATGATAGTAACCATAATCATTTAGGTCAGATAACTTCATTTAATTCTAAACACTCTTAGATAAAATTTCAGCAGTCAAATTGCATATTCAGTTCAAATAAATGGATCGTCTCCTTATCAGCTTCTTCCGCCTCTGTAATATTTTTTCATTCTCAAATACATCAATAATTGTGTGAAATACATGTTGCTGTTGTCTTACTCTGGAAATACTTTACAAAATCACCTATAGTGATTGCGCTATGGATGTTGATAATAGAAGCACTAAGAGGTAAAATATTTAAGAATGTAAAAACTCCTCAGCAATTCCTTTTTGACATTAATTCAAAATTGCCAGTAGCTTGATGGATACATGGATAAGAGGAGCCTGGATCTCCAAGATATATCCTTGTGTAAGGCTAAAAGTGGCACTCTGAGCTAGACTGATCTTACTTACATTCTGAACTCTTCCTAATAGAAATTTGACCAAACTCTTTTCTTCCCACTAGAAAATGTCTGATCATATCTGCAAACATCCTGTGCCACATGGGAAGCCAACAACAGGAAGCAAAGAGCGGTTTTCCCACACACCCCGTACATTATCTGTACCTTTAGTAGAACTGAAAAGAGCAGTTAATGAACTCTAGCAATGACAACTGCAAAACAAATCTTGGAAATGCTCATGTTGGTGGTTCCAGTTGATGTGATAAATCACATTAAGGTCTGTCAGAAAACTGTGACTCTTCTACATTTCTCTTCCACATTTCATCCCATTCTATAATGTTTGTGTGGGACTCTTTTCCCCTCAGGTCCCCGTACTTCTCTGTTGTGGAAACTTTACGCAGTCTGAATAAATAAATAGATTAAATTATAGGAAGTTGCTAAGGTAATCTTGAGTGCCTTGTAAGGTGACAATTTCTAAACCAAAATGAAAGTCTCGTATGTGATATAAAAGTCCCAAGTATGTTACGCTATCTGCATTGTACTTGCAGACATTTACCTTATTTGTCCTTGATTTTCAAAAGCATCCTAGAATTAAGTCTAAAACCTGCTTTATCTATCTTTCCCTGTTGTTTTCCATCAAACAGTGACATTTTTCAGTGTTTTATATATTCTGGATGGTTGACATTATGTAAGTTCTGGAAATGTAGAGATTTCCTATAATCTTTATAATTTTTTTATAATCTTTCCTTTTAATCCTTTCTTATTATATCTAGAATGGTTACTATAGATAATAAAGTAATGATCTTGTTTGTGATGTAAGGTATAATGACAGTAAGAATTTTGATAGTATCAACAGTTTCACATTGGGCAGCTCAAGTGTCTGAAGTTGTTTGGCTTGTGGACTTCAATAGACATTCTGCGAGAGAAACTTTCAAGCATGTTAGCACTACCTGTAATAGAAAAAAAAATGTTAAAACCATTTTATACTCAGCAGCATATCAATATTTTGAGTGTAATTAGGAAGATCTCACCAGGAGATATTATGAGAAATAAAAATGATAGCAGCATCCAAGCCTGTCCATTTTTATTTGCATGGTAATGGTTTTCTAGAATAGTGAGGAGACCACACAAGCTTAGCATTTTAGCTGGTGATAATTTTTCCCTCTTGTAATTTCTTCTGTGTATGCTTTAAAAAAAGTAGCCAACACTTGATTAAAAGCATAAACATGTTATTAATTGCAGTACGACATGTACTCAGTGATTATTTAAGGGTTTTTTCCCTCTTAAATTTGAGAATGTTGGTTTATTTTATTTTTAATATGATTTGAATGGATTAATTCAAATAGTGCACAGGATTGCCATATTCTGTTTGTTTCCTGTATAAATTGCTACTTATATTAAGGTAAAGTTTTTGGATTGGTTTCATTGTCTCAGGTAGTAGATGATGGCAATATTTCAGGAGTTCCTATATATAGTGACATTCAGTTTGCAGGAGATCCACTCTAGTCTTTTCTGACTTTATGAAGTATCGCTGTATCTGTTTCTAATGCTTTTATGTGATAACATACTTTAAACTTGGCAAAAGAAATAATCTCAAACCACTGCTTTTCTCATATATGTGCCAGTTTTTAAAACTGTAAGCTTTTTAAAAGTCTATTTTACCAAAAATGTAGTAGAATACAACTTTGAAATATCTGTGCTTTTGGAGGTGATGTTTTAATATAACTGCAGCATTAATTCTGTCACTCAGTTTTGTGTTCAAAACACAGAGAGAAGCAGGAATTAGATACCTTTATATGAGAAATAGTTTTACCTACATTTGTTGTCATTATTGACAGATCAAATTGGTACTTTAATTTTGGACATTATGTTTCAGTCTTTGAAAACATTAAAACCACAGAGACAGACAACACTTGTAACTCAATTTCTTTAGCTTTTATAGATTATTTTCCTTTGTCTTCCAAGCTGTTTTTAGCGTAGTAAACCCTATGGGAGTGGTAGCATCTAATATCATACAGTAATGTAGGAATATGAAGTTACAAAACTTTTTGGAGTCTTTGTCTTGCAGCCTACGTATTATTGTCAGGTGGCTGCTCAGAACAGCATTCTTTGCTTTCGAAGTTACTGATCTTTCCTTAAAAATAAGTAATGTTGATTTTCAAGGTATAGTACATACATATTAAGTTAGAAACTTGAATACTCATAAGTAAGATAAAGTGTTTTGCAAAAACTTCAGACTAATTGCCTAATGCTGGAAACATAACCATTCAGTGTGGATGAACTGCGTTTAACAGTATCATTAAGGTAGATTTTCACAGTAATTTAGAGGATGATCACTAATGAAAAGTCTCATGCAAAAAGTAATTGTTACTTATTTGTGGGTGACACTTTTTTTTTTTTATTTGTTCAAACAAGATGTTGATCTTTAAATATGTAAATGGTCAGGGCATTTGTTTGATGCCAAAGATAGACACCCTAAATTATTAATGGATCATTTGTATGTGTGGTGTTTGTATCCAGTCAAGGTCCTTGTCTTCTTGGGGTTAAAAACTGTGAAAGTGTGCAGTAAAAGGATAACACTTGACTGAAAAAGCTTGAAGTTCAAATATCAATCTGGGCAGAAATAGAGTAAGTCTCCTATTGTATAAACACATGACGTGAAGATAACGCAGTGGCTTATAATACCATATATTTTAATTGCTCTTCTTAATGTGTATATAATGAAATCACAAAGCTCTCCTTTCAAGGTAAATCTCTGCAATGTGAATTTGAAGTCCGTCTACTCTTTGACTTTGTCCCCTCACAAGTCTTGTATAAAACTCAAAGGCAGGAGTACAGCAGGGAATATTCAAAGGAGATTTGGAGTTTAATACTAATTAAAATATTCATTAATGTTTGGGGCAAATCCTCTGTGTGTTTGAAATTTTCAACTATGCTATAAAGCAGGCTGTGTCTTTATAAACAGGGAACAAAATGTCTTTCAATTGGTCTAACAAAAATAAGATTTAACTTAATTACACAAGGAAATGTACTTTAGATCCTAATATCACAAGATGTAGTGCATAAATTCATGCCCTTAGGGACTGCTAACAAGAACTTCTGCAGTTCATCATCTGGAAGTTATGGAAGAGCAAAAAAAGCTTCAGTATAGTTGTAGTTTACTATGGCTGTGACCCCCATATGTGCCATTGCCAAGAGAAAACTAGTGCAGTTTTCATGTGACAGGCATGTTGTTTTCTGGCATAATCAAAGAAATGCTGTATATCAAGTCATTGATATACTTTCATTTAGATTATTGGAAGCATTCACCTTAAAAATGTATATCCCTTTACTGGACTGGATGAACAAAAGAGCTGCTATTCTGTTTACAGAAAGAATGGTATATCTGTTGAAAAGATCTTCAAATAACTTTTCTAGACTTGTTTAGATTAACAAAATGAAAGTTGAGGAACTACAATAATATGATTATATCAATGGAGAAAATATCAAGATTAGGCAATAATTATTTGGTTTAAATTACTGATACAGAATGAAATATAGATTGGCCACAAATAAATTTAAACTTTATATTGGTAGAAAGTTTTAACTACCTAAAGAGAAAATTTCTTTTTTAAAAAAATAAAATCATGACTCCTACACAGACCTGTGACATCAGTAATGCCTTTAGATCTGTACTGCATGTTTTTTTGTTGTATGCTATGGCTTCACTTTCAGTGCTTTGCTGTATTACATCTCAAGTCTGGTCTAGATAGTGCCTTCAAACGTGGGGTGTTTTACCAGAGATACTTGGAAAAACCACGTGTTGTTGCAGGTACCCTGTGTGTTGCTTTGTAGCATCTTTGGGCTTGAAGCATAAACCTGTACATCTGTATGTGGCATCCTAGGGACTCTGGGACATGGATGTCTGGAGAAAGGTTATTGGCAGCAACTCCAGGAGATAGCCTAGATTCCTCCATTGAGAAGAGTAAAGGGAAGGAAGACCAGTACCAGGTTTTGGTAAAAAAAGGGATTAGACAGCTGTATGTAAACCTTACAGTCAGTAAAAGAAGCCTGAAAAACCTGCTCACAGCAGAAGAGCACTAACTGGGTTGTCTGAACCTTCCCAGGAGGTGGGCTGAGGTGGAGATGAGAGGGGAAAGGCACGGGTGGCATTACAACTCAGGGCAGTGGACAGACAGGCCTTGCCAAAGGCTGCTGTGCTGATCCGAGGGACCTGCACAGCATTATCAACGTTTTGTGTCTAAGTGGTGATTACTCTTTTTGAGTGTTGTTCATGAGTACTGGATGTGGATGTTTCTAGGACCCACCACTGATGGGCTGACTATCGCTGCTTGGTGTGGGGGAGTGATGATGCTGAACAGCACAGGACTTGCTGGTCCTGTAGCTGTATTGCCAAGACAGTTTTCTTTGGACTAAACAGAGAGCTATGATATTTGCATACGTTAGTACCAAAAATCCTGTAGCTACTGCGTGTGATGACAAATCTTTTTGTGCTGTCCTGAATTCACATTTTTCTTAAACCTTTGCTTTGCCTTTAGAAAAAGTAATAGCCTGGAGGCATATAGTCTACTGAAAATTTGAAATATGTAAATAGCCAAGTTCCAAACAGGTGAAGAAATGAAAGAATTAAAGAGTGTATCTTCAGTTGCCTTTAATTACTTGTGTTTTGTTTGTCTCTGGAGACTCTGTATGAAGCAATGTACAAACACCCCATTTAAACAAATCCAGCTGTTTCGCCCAAATTTACTGGTGTATTTATTCGGTAGCATCTAGATGCTTTTTCCTTAGCATCTTTTGGTGTTGTCATTAGTTTTGATAGGCATTTCCAGCAATTTGACTGTAATTACTTCTGTCATACATGTATTCATCAGGTGGTTTGTGTTTTAGTGAAACGGGAAGATTTAAGAGCACTGAGAATCACTCACTTACTCAAACCGCTTTGTATATATTGTTTTTATGAGAGCCCAACCAATCTGTTCATCACGGATATATTTCCCTTTGAAAGCGACAGCACTACTTGCCAGACAAAACACAGCAGCAGGGCAGCTCGTGCTCCTGAACTACTTTCAAAGTAGATTGCTATAAAGAGAAATCAGAAGCACCTGACTGTCCTGAGAAAAAAACCTCAGGGATCTTGTGCTTCTGAGAAGGAAGGTGATTTATGTGCTACATAGAATGAAAAGTCTACTGGACATAATACATGTAGCCCTATTTGTCAGTGAACCTTCAATTTAAATGTTGTTGACCTGCTTTAGGGCCAGACTCTGAACACAGTTATATCAAAGAACAGAGGTGGTGTGGATGCTTTGAGGCAATTTTATTTTCACAGAACCGTTAGAAATTATACTCTCTGATTCATCACAGGGAATACAAATACCACAATTACGCAATTATCTGGTGATTTAAAAATTAAGCTTTTTAAATTTGAGGGCATTATACCAATAAGATGTATTTAATCAGGCATGGAAATAGGCACCCCCATAGGCTTTTGCCGACGCTCGCACTGCTCGCTGTAGTGTGTTTTGTTTTACGACAGGGTCACATTTCTCCTGCCCTTCCAGTCAGAACAAGACTATGATTGCCCATGAAGTACAATGATGTGCTTAAATGGTGCATAAAGACTGATCATCCGCCAAAGTTGAACTTTTTACTTATTTTCTTCAAATGTGTTTGAGTAACCAGTCAGTGACCATGCAGAGCATAATTTGATGATGAACTCTGCACAGACTTATCGCTTTCTCATTCTACAGTGATACCTGTCTCATTATTCACACCCAGAGATGGGTTTGATTTAAATGTTGAACCTGAAAAAACCACGCTGGGTGAAAATACTAACTGGGATTTGTATTCCACTTCTTACAAACACCACAGGTCTTGGTTACTTGCAGTAGACTACCATTATATTGTTTGTTTTTTCTCCACAACTTTTACATGTGTTCATGTTACAGTGAAGTGCCCCCATCCCAGTTTCCTCTGATAAATCAAATAGTACCTTATAAAAGTAACCTCTGTTAAAGCCATTAGTTCTGTATTACTCTCCTATTATAGTCATAACTGGTTTGCAAGTTGGGTTGAAAAAAGCTCCCATTATCCAGCTGCTGTAGCACCTTCCGGACCTGGGTATTCAAAGGCATGTTTGCCTTCAGGTACGCTCCAGCTCACATATCAGTTATGTGTGCAGCAATATGAAGAGATACAATGAGTCAAAATCAGACTTTTCTCCATGTTTGTCACTCACTTCTTTTTTGGTCTAAGCAATGAACATATGAGTTAATTACAGAACCTAATTACAAATCATATGTAACCTCTCATCCAAGATAGAACTTTGGTCCAGAGACCAGAAATGTCATTCACTATGTGAGTATGGAATTTACATGTAACTGGGATAGATGTCCATGATTGTAGCATTAGAGTGAGGACAGGGCACAAGGACTGGGATCTGAAGGGTGATTAAATTGGACTGGTTATAAGGTATCTCTCTGACTCTGTTTTTCCCTTTGAAAAATATGAGAGAAAATAATACCTCTTATATCTCTTTAAGTATTTAAATCAGTTTAGAATATCTTACTGTAACTCTGTCAGATGCTATGCACTTGTTGCACTTCTTAGTCTAATTCTACTTCTTGTCTCACATAAGAAAGTCAGACGAGATCACTAAATCTCTGAGTTTAAAATGTGTGAGTTTAGGTTACAAACCGGGAAAATAATCTTGATCCCAGTTTGATGCTTTGATGGGTCTGGATTTGAAGTCACAATCAGGTTTTCAAAATATCTTACATTTTATATGAAATGGATATGTTTATTAGTAGATGAGAGTGAGGAATGCCTTGCAGGGCCATAACTTGCTGACTTATGTAAAAATAAGTTGCTCGTACATACAATTTGCTGCTTCATTCTAGGCAGAGAGGTTTTGAACAGTAGAAGTAGCTCCAAGAAACAAAGATAAATGAGCCTTTTTCTCTGGGGAAAGGTAGTACACTTGTATTAGATGTTTTTAAGGTATCCAAGTTCTACTATTAAATAGAATTATTTTTCTGAACCTGTCAATAGGTTATACTGAAGCAAAGTGTAAGTTGATGCTATGCTTATATCAACTTGTGTTGCAAGTGTGTGCACAGGAAAATATGTTTTGACTCCTCTGAAAGATCCTGCTGCACACTGTTAAAGGACAGTGGTGCAGGAGATTTCCTAGGTTGGTTTTAGATGATAATGAACCTGAACAAGAGCACTGCAAGCTCTGGCAGTGTGGGGAGGAAGGGGGGGGGGGGGGGAAGATTACTTGGCTGCAGGAGACATTTGTGTTGGTGTGGGTCCACTTCAGCTGTACCCCGAGCTCCTTTCTAAACACTGTCACAGAGGGAGTCACGCATTACCACTTTAGGAGAGTGCTTCCCTATTCATAGGCAAACAAGAGATAACCTAAGGATATTTAGTGTGGAGCATCATCTTCTTGGGCCAAGCTTAGTCTTTTTTTTTTAATTTGGAAAAAAGGGGCTTGAAATATGTGCAGTGTGTCCTTTGTATTATAGTCAAAGGAGGCTGTCTTAGTGATCTGATGTGTGTTATTATGTAGGATACCATTTTTGCCTGGATCTGTCCTCAATGTGCTTAAGCTATTTCACACAGTAACTAATAGAAGGAAGGTGTTTGATTGCACTGGCTTCCCTTTCTCCTACTTATATCCGAACTGCTCATCCTGAGTTTGGACACAAACCAAATTAAACAGTCTGTAATTTCCTTGGAATTAGATGAATCTGCATTTTGGCAAGATTTACTTCTAAAACACGAGCCCCTGTAGATGAACCATTTAATTCATAGATTGCCAAGCAAGAAGCTTGTCTGTATGCTCCAGTTGTGCCACTGGAGAAGAACAGTCAAATTCTACCTGTACCTGCCTTCTCCCCTGTCCTCCTCATCCAGAGGACTCTGAGAAGAAAATACTGGCATCACAGAAGGGTTCATGGCCCTTATGCCAACTTATCTTTTCCCTGTGAATGTGCTCTCCAAAACAAGGGTTGTGCTGAATTTCCACTTTCGACTATTTTCTAAAAAATGTGGAAGACATTTAATTCTAAAACTCAGTGTAGTTTACCTGAAGGAAACAGTTGGTGGAAAGAAGTAAGTCTGATATAGGCAAGTGATATATTTGAAAGTCATATTGTTATCAACACCCCATGTTTACTTACTCTTGCATAAAGGAAAGGCAGTATCATACAGTTAAACTAATGACTGTATTGATGTAATCTTTTCCCCCAACACTGATGTCCAGCGATGCTGTTGTGTAAGAGGATGTCATGTCTCTTTATAGCTTGGAAAATCAGCCAGATTCTGTGGTGCTTCTGCAATTGAGAGATCCTGGTTTTTCATCTGTAATAACCACTTTGGATTGCAGCTCACATATCCTGATGTTAATAAATTTTTAGAAATATTTTGCTTTTATGGTATTCCTAGTGTGTTCCACCAGAGAGAGCAAGTATTTGTGCAATTTAAAATTCTACAGTATTTGAGTGACCAATATGTCAGAAATTACTTTTCAACTCGGTATGAAGACATTTGAAGTTATTGAGCAAATATGGACTTAAATAATAACGCTGCTTGCACAGAATGATTATATCCATGCCGACAAAGACACAAAAATTATGGTCTATCTAACTCTGAGATTCTGAATTTCTGTAACGTTTTCTTTTAAACACTGTTGGACTATGCATTGTTCACAGACAGGACCTTTTGTCTGTGGTAGCAGTCAGTAGAGTTCATGGACAAGCTAGAGTACCAAAGATTGTTTTTCTTAGGCTTAAGCAACTGTTGTTCACAGTGGTATTATCAGTTATCACAAACGAATGGCAGGGGCTACAGCATCTCTGTGTCTAGCCTCTGGTGAACATCTCCATCTGTCCATACCCAAAAAATGAAGATGTTGGCAGCATGTCGTAACCCTCTTCCAATGATGGGTACCAGCTACTGTCTGAGCTGCAGTAATTGCAGCCAGTGTAGATCTTGCCTTCCTACACAACACTGCTGTCTTTATAATAAGAAGTGCTGTTTCTTCATTACTATTAAATCGTGGCTAGATTTTCTTCAAGCACTGTGGACAACAGTAGACACCTTCAGTGATTCGCTATATAGATGTTTCTGTACAACTCAGTGGTGGGGATACAGCCCATGGTTTCCATTTGTTGAAGAAAATTAATGGTGGATCCTCCCACAGCTCTTCAGGAGTTCTTACTGTTCTACCTTTCCTGTGCTTATGTCTTTTTTTTCTACAAATTTTGCAATTGTGGCAAGTTCACAGATCTGAAATGGCCTACACGTCACAAGTGTGAATGCTTGTGACTGATACACTTGACTCCTAGCCATGCTTTGGTTCAGGCTGACTAAGGAGAAACAGGCCTCACATCCCTGCAGTTAACTTGCAAGCTGGAAAACTCCTGGCTCACATACAATGGAGTGAAGGTGCCTTGAAAACTATTTTAAAAGGTGGTTTTGAAACCCAGAAATCCAAGATAACCGAAGTGCAGAACAAGATAACAGAGCTAAACCAAAGAAATCATTCTTGTCCATATTATTGACTAGCAGCCAACTACTTCACTCTATAAATACCACCATCAGGTTGGGTCTAATTTGAGCTCTTCCTGAATTGCAGCTGGACTGCATGCCAGGTGACTCCCCCCCCTTAAGCAGGGATGCCTCTCAAGAGGTTAGAGATTCCTTATCTGAGACCAAGAGAATCTTTCTTGCCCAAGGCAGAGAGACCCCTTACCTACGACATATCCTCAGTACGTGACTGATAGCATGATGAATTAATACTATGAAACATCACTAATCCATGTAGCTGCTGAATAGTATTATAAACATTGTATCAATAATTCCATTAGACATAAACCGTTGACCAAGTCTGAGACTAAGATTGGACCTAGCTGCACCTAGGCTCCAAAAAGTAGTTTAGAAAGCAAGAGGATCTTCTCTGAACCTCATAACTCAGCGGGAGGGTCCTCCTTACTCTTTGTGTAGCTGGTCTCCATGTGAATCATTCAAACTCAATTCTAACTCAATTTTCCTCTGTATGTTTCTTCATTGCAGTAATTGATAAGGTTAACTTTGCCATCAAACTTATTGAACCTTGTCAAACCACTGTTAAAAATTTTAAATTCTATCAAACTTGCTGAACTCTGTCAAATTATTATTTTACCTCGATAAAATATATTGCTGCTTCTCTCTTGAGTGAGGTGCATTCTACTCCACAACAATGCTGACCACAGTGGTGGAATATATGGGCAAGACAGCAATAGAACAGGTGAGAGGAAAAATTATCTTTAGAGCATGTTATGAAGATTACAAAACTGGCAATCCCAAGCCCTCAAAACTTTTATATACTGATATATTATGGAGACTCAAAACTGTACTTTTAGTGTCAATTTGTTTCCTGGATGTCTTCTAATTTTCCATCTTTCAGGGGAAACATTTCAGAGTGCAAATGCACTTTTAAATGTAACCCAGGAATTTTAGTACTGAGGTTATTAAATGGTTTGGCGGACCATAAGGAAAGCATCTACCCAGAAGTTTGCACATTTTTTCACCTACATGCAAAAAAAAACAACCCAAAAGAAACCTCCCCCAAGAGAGGACCACCAAGGTTTCAAAATGCTGGATTTTAACAGAATTTAGAGAACAACAAATTTATTAATGTCTGTAGGTGCTACACCTTCTGGAACAACACTTGTGTTAAGTACACTGTCAAGTATTCCCTTTATGAAGGATGTTCAAAAAAGTAATCGTTAGTTTGCACATATAAATAACTCTTTTTTCCCCTTCCCCAGAATGTAGTTTGTGACCCAAAAGAATTATCTTCAGTCCTGCTTACCAGATCTTCCTCTGCCGTTTTAAATACGTAAACTCATCGAAGCAAAAATCCGTCACGCTCATCCTGTTAGTATCTTTCCAAACTTTTTTGGTCAAGTGGATTGCATGTTCATACCCTCTAGTACCCCCTCATTGTTAATAGATAAACTGATAATTCACAGCCAGATTCAAATTGCTGTGCTTCTGTGAGCATCTAGGTGTATACACCTCTGCTATAGGAAAGCAGAATGGAAAGAAGAGAATACTTAGCTCTACTTTGAATTCTATAAACTTTACCACAGTAATGCAAGAAAGCTCATGTATTGCTGATTATTTAAAAACTCCTGAAAACAACTGTATTATTAAATAATGGTGCTTTGTGAGATACGTAATGAGCAATGTAGTTATCAAGCGTAGCTTCTTTCCTCTTGTCTGCAGGCCACTCTCAGATTCTCTGAATTATTTAGTTACTCATAACTGTGCATCAAATCATTTGCCTGCAGAAATTGCAGTATATGGATTTATCTGTAAGTGGACTCCTCTCAGAATTTGTTACCTCTGATTCAACACACAAAGTGATCTTTCCCTTTCCTGACTGAACATCCTCAGCTTTTTTAACAAGAGGCTAGTGAATAATGAAGTGCTCTTGTTAATGCCTTAATATACTTGTTTATATGAAAATACAGGTATTTGTAAACATTGAAGAATATCAAACATTTATAGGCTGGACGTGGTCTGCTTAAGTTACCTTTTGATCTGAATGCCAATGAAATTGGTTCTGATAACAAACAGGGAGCGAAAGTGGCTGTAACGAAAGGCCGCACCCCGCCCCGTTCATACAGTAGTACTTCACAGCACGAGTTAGTCAGTCATCCCAAGTCATGTAATGACAGAAGCATTATAAGAAATAGCAAGTCTGATGAACTCTAGTCTGTACTGTGAGTGTCCTTTGCTGTCCTATTGATGCAGCTCTGTTGGTTTCGACGGGACTACTTAGGAGACAGCATCCCCGTAATCCAAGGAATGAGTTCTGCATCCTGGATGTTGCAATGTTGAAAATGATTAGAAGAACTTCATGGATCTCTTGATGTAATGGCAACTAGTCTCCTGTTACAAATCAATAGAACTTCACAGAGATCAGAAGAACTCTGGAAACTTTAGGACCAGATTCTTATTGCTTTCTGTAAATTGGTTAGTATTTTCCAACATGACTCTTCTAAATTCATAGACCTATTAGCTAACACAGTTCAGAATCTGACCCTTGTCTGCCCTATCTGACCTCTGCTTTCAGCAATCTCCATTCAGCTCTTTCATGTGTCTGCCCTCCGAGGCGGCTATTTCCTCACATGAGTCTCTCACTTATGCACATTGTTCATTGTTAGTAGAATATCATTAGGGAAAAGAAGAAATAGGAAAGAAATAATGTTCTCATGATAACATCTTCCATGCCACATGGTGCAGAGTGATGCTTGGATTTTAAGCTCATTAATGATGTCAGTCTGCCTTTCTCTAGCATTTAGCTCTCAGCAAAGTTACACTCAATCTCCTTTGATAGTTATTAAGTACTGTATCTCAGACTAATGTTCTAAAAAAAAAAAAAAAAATTCTCAGAACTTTTTGGTGCTCTTTTTTTTTCCCGGGCTATTATTTGATCACTTTACTAAAGAAGAATTATGTCTGTGTTACCCAGAATGGACTTTCATATTTAGGGCTGTAGTGGTGAATGGATCTCTATGCACCTTGTAAAATTGATTTATGAAAAATACATGTGAATGTTGTCCAACTTCCTTGACTCTCAACACTTGTATTTTCCACAACTACCAGGACACATATGATAAAACAGTTGCACAAAATGAAGAAGGAATTGTCAAAACTAAGCAAAGTGTAGTGCTCTGTTGTGGACAAACAAACCCTGTATTATTGTGAGTGAAAATAGTGCAAAATTATCAGTTCCTATCTGTATCACATTAACTGTTATCCTTTTCAGCGTGCAGTGTCCAGATAGGCATTTGTTTAATGGTAGTAAAGTAAAATCTTACAATTTTCTGGCACAGTTGTGTTCTTCCAAACTTACTGACACTTTCTTATTTTACTTGAGTAGGATATGACAGAAATGATAGAGCTACTGGAGAAACACTGTTCATGTTGACAGTTCATGCTCAGTGAGGTTGACAAGTTTAAAAAAAAAAAAAAAAAGAGGGCAAAACAAAACCCAAGCCAAAGCAAACAGTGTGAGCAAATAGTGAATAAACTGACTGTTGCAGGGCTCTTCAGTCTTGTCCTAGAGGTTCACAACTGAAATAGAAGTGGTTTAAAGAAATTCTGTATGCTGCATTTATTTCCAAAGGAATAAACCTTTCATGTAAACAAAGTCCATTTTATTTACTTTTAGTAACAAGATGATAGTACAGTAATTCTTCGGGGGGGTTGGGGGTGTGTGCGTGTGTGTTTGCTGTTCTGTAGTGCACTCCTTTTGCTTGCGTGTATCTTTTGGGGAGGGTCACTGGTGGTTTATTTCACATTAACAGCAGCTGAATGTTGTAACCAAGCAAGTGTATGTGTCCTGTGAGGCTGATCCCTAGAAGGAGCAGGGACAAGAGTCTGCAGGGTGCTCACAGCCTGCCAGCAGCGATTGAAGCTGGCAGCAGCAGCGAGAACTGGCAGCAGCCAGAGCAGACCGTGTTGAGCCCTCTCACACTATTTGTGTGCTAAAAAACCAATCTGTTTCTCTCTCTGCTCTGCACCGACAGTAGAGATCGCCTCGCTGTTGATAAATACAGTGTAAGGTTTTGGATATGCATGAAGCCTGGTCAAAATTTAAGGAATTCCCTGAGCCAATATTTGAAATCTGTGCTTTTGTGGATGGCGAGCCAAAGTCTGTGCAGATGCTTTGAAACCATTGTATGTTCCCGGTTTTCTTGTGGTACAATATTCTGTTCCCAGTGTCCCTTTCTGTCTGTCTGAGCAAAGATTGAGGTTACAGTTGTATAACTGAAACAGTGATGACTTGAATTAAGGCACGCAGGTTATAAATGAGATTGGACAGTTTGTAATACTTTCCATTTTCATTACTGTTTCTGTCATCATGATAATAGATATATGTGGTATCATTTTCTTGTCCCTTTACAAACTTCCACATAGAAAAGATGCATGGGTATTTTAATGCCTGATTTTTTTGTCACAGGAGCGTGGTATATTAGTTTGACCTGTCAATTGTCTGCTGCTTATTTTTCTTCTTTTGGTTTGTTATTACTTTTTTTTTTTTTTTTCTATGCAGATTAATTATCCTCTGGTAAAAAAAGATACCATTAAATATCCTTCAGAAAGAGAATATCAGGAAGATAAATTCAGCACAGCCTTCTGTTGAATTTCTGTTTCTTTCTCTTTCCTCACTTAGAAAGAAATGTACCTTCATTAAGATGTGCACATCATGAAAGCATTTTAAAATGAGCAGTAAGGAGACATTAGCATCATAGGAGTAATTAATAGTCTTCTGTAGTCTGAAAGGATCAAGTTCAAGTACCTCTACAGGTCTGCATGTACCAGTCAGGGATTGGTAACAACAGAGAAAGACTGTATTGTATCACTAAACAACACTTTATTTGGCCAGCTGAGTATCTACACTAACAAATGTTATTTCCTTTCAGGTTTTATTGTAGCCTGACTGAAGGGTATTTATCAAAAATAAAACCCCAATTTACCAGATCCCAGACATGTAACAGGGAACTCTGTGCGAAAGGAAAAAAAAAATGGAATATTCTGAAACTGTTGATTTTAGTCAATAAAAAGCATAGCTGAAAGTAAGATGGCTCTTTTTTTAGGGGAAAAAAAAAAAAAAAAAAAGGTATGTAGATTGCATTGCAAAAATCTAACACTGAAGAGCCAGGAATTGCTGTAGTCATCTGTCATAGTGGTACCAGAAGTTGTGGAATAGAGCAATTTAGTTTATTTCTACTGTCAAATATGTCATGTGACCATTATTGCCAAGATTCTCTCTGAAAAAGGCAATAAGGACTTTATGTAACTTAATTAGGCCATATGGATACTGCCAGGTGGGACATAGTTCTTAATGAGAAAGCGAAGAACCTTGGAAATGGAAAGGAAAACAGGTAATATTGTGCACAGGCTTGTGCAGGAATGACTAGAGGGAGGAAAGGAAGGAAGGGAGGAAAAGGAGATTGGGTTTTGGAAAAAATTTGTCTTATAGTGAAAATTTCTACCAAACTTTGCCCTTCTAGTACCCTACAGCTTCAAAATTTCCATGCTGAAGTAATTTATAAAATTATTTTCAGAAACATTTACCCAGAACTTGCATCAGGTTGTTCAGCTGGGGATAACTGAGGATCATTTGCTTGTTTGAGCAGTTGAATAGCTTCCTTGTTTAACATTTGGTCACTCTATTTATTCTAGCCTCACACTGGGAAGTGTGGATAAATATGTGGTCCTTGCCATGTAAATCACATCTACTGTCTTCAGTTAATCCTCCATGGATTTAACTACTTCTGTCTGCCTTTTCTGGAAATACAGTATCATATCTAGTGACTTTGATCCTTTGATTGCAGATAATTCTTATGTCCCTTTTATTTAGGGATTATGTAATTTTGAGGCACAACATCAGTATATGAAAGATGTTCCCTCCCATAGCAACTTAACTCTAAGGATTACCATAGAGGTAATTTTTATTACCATTTAAGTATTAAATTAACCAGTAAAGTACAAGCCTAACAGACAAATCACATTAATGAGCACATACACTGGCAAGATGTCAATGAAAGTTCAACTAAATTACTTGGTTTATTCATAGCTCAAGGAACTGGGGGCATAATAAATCCTCTGTCACAGCTCCTAGACTGCAAATATCAATAATGATAACAACAGTATTTTTCAGTAGGCTACAAATATTTCTTTATTACTTTCTTTATTACTTTCTTTATTGTCTGAGATTTTATAAGATTCTTTTTTTTTTGCTATGAAAAAAGTGTGCTTACAAGAAAAAAATTTATGACATATTTTCCTGTAATTTGTTGATAGGAGCACATATATATTTAAAAAAAAACTGAAAGCTTTCAAGAGTCCTGATTCAAAAAAAAAAAAAAAAATCAAGTCTTTATGTGTAAATTCCTACAGTTTATCCTGTGGTATCCTTTTACCTCCAGTAGATCAAGACCAATATAGATTAAGAACATACAGTCAAGTTGCTGGTTTTAGGATTAGCAGCTTCTTACTCCATTAATGGTCACTTTGACTCTGTCTGGAATGCAAGAGTACCAAGAATACCAAGAACAGCCCATGGGAGAGCTTCACAGGTAGGCAGATCACCAACCTGTGATGTGTTCAGGCTTGCAGAGATGTGCACGGGGGACACCCCTCAGACCCTGCCCCCTCTCCAGGCCCACCTGGTTTGCCAGAAGCCACGGCAACACGTGGGCTCACTGCAGGCTCTCCCCAAAGAAACCAGCCAGCAGGAGATGCTTCCCATCCCACTGGGCACTTTGGAAGATACTTTTTCTCTGTACATAGTCATAGCGTTTAACTTGTACTGGAGCTACTTATTTTATAAGCTACTGCTAAACATGAGTTGAAATGGAGAACCTGAACTGTGATAACTCTGGGGATAAACTGGCTTGAAGCTGGGAATTTCTGGAAATCTGGGAAGACTGAATTTTAAGCTTAATGGTCACCTTCCATCAGAATGTCTCATGCCAGGGAGCTTGAGAGCATTCGTTTGTTAAGACTCATTACATTGGTAAAGGAAAATCGGAATAAATTCTATTAAGCATAATGAAATCAGAGACATCACTGCAATGTAACTAGAATACCCCAGATAACACTAGGTATCTTCTTTGCCAATTAATTACTTCAAGACAACATCAATTTTTGTGAAAACTAAAAACACCTGACACCATAGCATGCTAATGTGAAACTCATGGACAGTTCAGAAGGGAACATTAAGAAAGCCAGACTTACCCTGTTTCTCTTGTACTAAAGTAATATCTTTTTCTCTCATTTCTTTTACCCTCCTACCTTCCCCTCTATGCCAAATGACAGCTATATAAAGTAATAACAAACACTTACTTGGACCTCAGTGCTTAAGTCTGACTTGCAGTGTGATCCTTTTTATTAAAGAAAACATAATAAAACATTGATTATTTCTGGGTACCTCTATTTTCTTTAATGAAAGAAGGGAAGAAAACATGAATGTCTTGCAGATTAGATATTCAAATCCAAACATATTAAAATAATCCATCAATTTTAGTGTCTCATGTTCATCCATGGTCTGAAATGAGTATTGTGGATATTTATTACAATGTCCCAGGAATTTTGACAGAGGATTTAAAGACTGGGCAGACAAGAAGCAGAAATAAGGTTAATTCTGTGTTGTCCCTAACTGGAAATTTCTGAGTGCAGTTTCAAAATGTGGGTCTAGAGACCAGAGTCTCCAGAAAGACAATGAAAAATCAGAAACACATCATAACTATGTCATTTGACTCCTGACATCCTACAAATTGTAGATCTGCAGAGACAAAGAAATAGCCACTCCTGAAAAGGCAATTAATAATGGAAATGAAACAGCCACCCTAGAAGTTTGAAATGCCAGTTTCATACACTAAGCACCACAGTAATCAGAAGGGGGAAGGTAGATGTGAGATAAAAAAATGCAGTATAGAAACCAATTGTTAAGTATTTAACTTTGTAGAGTCTGATGATAGTATCAGTCTTAGTACCAGTGTGTCATTCAGGAGATTTTTGGATGTTCTGCACACAAAAGACTAAATGGCATGTTTGGTTTATCAAATATTAACTCTAACTTGATCCAATGGACTTAGGGTACTAATGGTATGTTTGAATCTTAGGTGCACTAAGTTAGCTATAAAAAACAAACACAAGTTACAGTTAAAGTAAGTTATAAAGTGTGCTTTCTTTGGAAGTGATTCCATTCCAGAGATTTTCCTAGAAATCTAGAGTACCTCATCTGAGAAGAGGTTTGCAGTTGGCCCATTATAGAACAAGTTGTGGTAATAAAATGCACTACAGCTTAGTATAGTCCCCATTTTGGAATCAGAGCTATCAAGAATTCGAATTTTAGGTTCCTTTCTTTGCTGTGATGATGCTTAGAAGTGGCTGTTCTATCAGTAGGCTCAAGAATAAGTTTTCTATAAAATATTCAGCATGGCTCAAATTGCATTTCTTTCTCCTTTGTAATGTTGTATAATATCTGAAAATGCCTGGTTATTTGTAGGTGCTGTTGCTATGCAACCAGTTCACCTTTCTTGCTTTTAGAGATGAGCAGGTAGAAATTCCCCTCTAAATGATTTAACCAAACTTGCAAACAACCAAAAAAAAAAAAAAAAGAAAAAAGGTGACTGTTTTTTAATGCTTTTATAGGTATGAATATATTCCAGCTAATTTAAGACCCGTTAAAAATAAATCATGAAATACTTTAAACATTTTTCTGGATAAGTATAAGTGACATTTTGTTAGATAAACAGCCCCGTGAAAAAATAGGAAGTCCAAGTAAAAATTTTACAAAAAACAGAGAGGCCAACCCAAAGAACATGAAAACAGAGGAGCTCTTCCCAGAAAAACCCATTCACACGTATACACCCACCTGACATTATGAGAGAGATACTGAAAGATCTCATTTCAGCAGATCATTTATATAGGTGATTATAAAACTATTCAATGAATACAAAATTAGGGATATATTATAAAGGCAATAAATGAAGGGTATGTGATACACGATCTGCATTTTTTCATATGAAATGGTAGAGTACCTGATAGCAGACATGTCTATATTTACTAAAATGGTGGAAGATGTTTGACAACAGTTAACTACTCATCTGCAGGTTTTGGCTCTACTGTCTTGGTAATACAGAGCATTTAGCAAGACTGCCTAGATAGGTTTGGTTTGCAATTTGATGCACTAGAAGAAACAAAACAAAACATGCTAGTCTTTTGTCGTACTTCAGAAGTGTATTGCAAAGCAAGCACAGTCCTTGTTCCTCATGTGCAGTCCTATGGTCTGCTCCTACGGTATCCTTTTAGGATTTGACATTTTTCTTTTTCAGGACTCTGTGGTGTACACAGCGCAGGTGCTGCATTGCCTTTTACATAGTATAATAATAATGCAATCCACAACTGAAACTAATTACTGGTATTCAGGTTCACAGTACTGAGTTTGTCTAGCTCTCTGCCCCACCCTCAAGCTTCTTGTGCCTGCTCTAGTCTCTGACTGGTTTCAAAACCTCAGCCTCCAAGACTTTCAGCTGACATGCTGCAGTGCCCTCCTCCATCGCCTCATACTACCAGTCACCTTCACTCAGTAAAGGGAGGATTGAAATGAGAAAACAAACAAAACCCCCAAAATAAACAGAAAACCCACACCCAAAAAGAAGGAAAACCAAAAGATTATGATTTCCCATGAAAGCCCAAAGATTTGTTTGGGGTTTTTTAGTACAATGCAGAGTATACACCTCCTATACAAATCAATATAACTGACCTTGACTCAGATGGAATACAAAGAAACAAGTATGTAAAACAGATCAGATTTTTCTTTCTTACGGAAATACTGTCAGCATGAAAAAGCATTTATGCCCTCTGCTCCTTTTAGGGACTGTTCTTCAGTTGCACTGAGACACTTCACCAGCTAAAATCAGCCCTTCCATGCTAGGTACTTATAATTTCATATGAAGTCATAAACAACGGCATGTACATCTTTAAATATTCATATTTAAAACTCCTCTTAAGTTGTTAAAAAAAAATTACATAAGGTACATCCAAAATTAGTAGATAACACTCTTACACTCAGATGAAGAACAGAGATAGTAACTCTACACCAATAAAATGGCATTGCATAGGTTAATTCATGTTTGAGAAGTACTTTGATACTGTAGCAATGAGTGCCAGAGGGTGGGCAAAGCATGAGAAAATGAATAGCTCCATCTTCAGAGAGAATTTCAATACTGTACAATAAATGAAACCTAGAATCACTCAGACAGCACCATTCCATACTTATGAACAAAGCAGGGACTACATTAAGATTACAGAGAACCATACTTCTTTTTCTAACTTGCATACATGATCTGTTATCTTTAATGTTATTTGGTTATGTTCTGCTCCTTTTTAAAAATTACTATTAGTTTGTAACTGTGTCACAATTCTAGTTAATAAAGCATATATTTTTTTTTCTAATTCAACACATTATTTTATTAAGTTTTATTACGAAAAGTGCCGGATGGTTTGTTACAAATATACACTCAACATCATCAGAAGCAACAATGCTGAAACTGAATAAGCTTTTCCACTTAGGTTAATAGTACAAGGTAAACTTAATTTCTTTGAAGCTGAACAGATTGTTCGGAGAGGTAGATTAAAAAGGTTTTAACCTGACTTCTGTGTGCCTGTTTACTAGACTATGGAGCATTGGCTTAGTGTCTGAAAAGACTTTTGGGAAAACACAGATTTCCATTATCTGGCATCTCTTCAAAAAAAAAAGGCACAGGGTCTCATTACTTTAAGCGGTTATTATTTGTGAAACTTGATTTCTGGAATATCTGCAGAAAGAGGACAGCACTATTGGCACTCAATCTCACTGTAACGTTCTGTCAGGCACTAATAAACATAGGTAAATATGTTGCCTGGATCATGCATGTCGCAGAAAGTACTCTGTCATTTGTAGAACATCTTATTTCAAGCCTATTTACTGGAATAAGACTTGTGCTTGGAGACTGATATTGGGTAGCATCTATGTGATTTGCAGTACCTTGAGGTTATTACTTTCATTAATTGCGCTGGATGTTAATGGTCATTTAATCGTATGTTGTGTAATCCAGCAACCACTATTTTGTAAAGGTTAATGAAGCCTTTAGGCAATTATGATCTTTACAAAATTCCCTGACCTTTGTATAATAGCCTGTTCCTCTAAAAATTGCTATTGACAGTAAGTGTTTCACTAAGGGTGAAAAAAAGCCCTGCCTTTATAACTATTGAGAGCAGGGATGGAGGCAGACAGCAGAAGAGAGACTGAAGTAAAATGCATCATTAAGCTTTTCACAATATATAAGCAGAAGGAGCATTCACAGAAAACGTTCTCAAAAATTGATCAGAAATACCTCCACATAATTGCCTAAATATAGTGACTACAGTTAATGGTATCTCTTACCACGTGGTCCTACAGAGAACATATTCTGGATGATCAGCTCAGAAAACAGTTCCCACAGGCAGCTGCCACACTGGGAAGGGCTCAAGCAAGGCACACCAGCCCTACCCAGCGCTCATCACACAGCTGCTCTATGCCTGAACCCAGAATCTGCTGCTGCTCCTGCAGGAGACCAGCAGCAGTAAACCAGATGTAACCCTCTTGCATGGCTTCTGTATTCAGAGAAGCCCTAGTTGTAAAGATGACATTGTGTTTATACCTTTTTTCATGTTCAGCAATTGAGCTGATGATACATCTTACTGTTATGATGCAAATCACTTTTATAAATAGTTGTGGAGTTTTTTAATTGCTAAAACTCACTCATAAGCTACTATCTGTGTTAATCACCCCAAGAATTAAAAATACAGTTTAAAATTCTCTTTATCAAGAATCTAAATTGGGATATGCATTCACTTTATGTATTTCTCAGTGCATAGGATCAGTGCATCCAGAATAAGAGTGGATAAATACAGTGCTTACTACAGTCCCTATTGGATGGCATTTGTAGCATCTGACAAATATGTAAGGACTGAGTGAGCAAAATCCAGAAGGAGCACAGTTGGCGTAAGTGGAGGCTGATATTGTGGTTTTTAACAGTTTGTAGACCTCGGCATGGATCAGATACAACATGTTCAGTTTACTGACAACTTACTCATTACACACACCTTCTAAGCACAGAAGCTGCATACTGTTGGAGCTGCATGTCTCTATGGAGACATTTGCAGGATTAGCTGAGTATCTGCTTGTTTTGCAGCCTTCCCCCATCACAGTTCTTTCCTTCATTTAAGCAGTCAATAGTATGCAGAAGACAGAGTGCCCAGTCTGTAGGACTAGAGGGGGTTTTTTAATGTGATTGTGCTTTGTTGATGGTAATTATATTTCTTACTAATAATGCAGCAAGATTTTATGTTTATCATGACTTCTATAAAGTGTCATTTTAAACATATTAAATCCCTTTGGAAAATAATAATAATGTAACACTGATAGCTGACCAACAAGCTAATTTTTCTAGTCCTAAAGGCTTGATGTTTTCATTTCTATTCTGCCATATGATCACAAAATTTATTTACTACCACAGCTCCCTGAAACTGCAGATTCTTGACTGTTGTTATCAGTGTTTATAATTATTTTCATTAAATACACTCCTAGTTAAAGGAGAGAGCGCTGACTATGGTTTGGCTGCTTAACAGACACTGCTATAAATGGCACTTCTTGGAAGTGCTCTCATTAATGTATTGCCACCCTCGATATGTGCCAGACTGAATTGTTTTCAGTTAAGGAAGTGTCTTTTTACTGTCCTGTGTAATTCATCTACATCACTTGTGTTTTCCAGAGGAAGCAGCTCTGAGTCTGACAAAAAAAACCCAAACCAAAATCCCCAAAGAAAACCAAACCCATTTACTGTTAAAGTACTTACAAACTACTTCATTCCAAACAGCCTTTGGAACAGTTGAAGGAGGAGGAGGGCAACCAGGCTGAACATAGAACAAAAGAAAGACACCATCTTCCTCAGCAAGTTTGCCGATGACACCAAGCCGTGATGGTGCAGCTGACACGCTGGAGAGAAGGGATGTGCCATCCAGAGGGACCTGGACAGGCTGGAGAGGTGGGAACCTTGTGAACCTCATGGAGTTCAACAAGGCCAAGTGCAAGGTCCTGCCCATGGGTTGGGGCAGCCCCAAGCACAGATACAGGCTGGGCGAGGAGTGGATTTTGAGCAGCCCCAAGGAGAAGGACTTGAGAAGATGATCAGGGGACTGGAGCACTTCCCCTGTGAGGACAGGCTGAGAGAGTTGGGGTTGTTCAGCCTGGAGAAGAGAAGGCTCCGGGGAGACCTTATAACGGCCTCCCAGTGCTGAAAGGGGCTACAGGAAAGGTGGGGAGGGACTCTGCATCAGAGAGTGAAGGGTCAGGATGAGGGGTAACAGGTTTAGACTGACAGAGGGTAGATTTAGATTATCTATAAGGAAGAAATTCTTCCCTATGAGGGTGGTGAGGCCCTGGCACAGGTTGCCCAGAGCAGCTGTGGCTGCCCCCTCCCTGGCAGTGTTCCAGGCCAGGTTGGACGGGGCTGTGAGCAACCTGGGCTAGTGGAAGGTGTCCCTGCCCACGGCAGGGGCGTGGGGACTAGATGATCTTTAAGGTCCCTTCCAACCCAAACCATTCTGTGAGTCTGTGATTGTATGACAGGAGTTCCACATGGTTAAATTTTAATTTACGGCCACAAACAAGAAAAAAAGAGTGTAAAAGAGCCACCCAGAGGTTCCTAGTAAAAGCTTGTCATTAGAATACACTGATTTGTCAAAACTGAAGTGTTATGTGAGTGGGTTAGTTTTCACAAAACTCTAGTCAAACACAAGCTGTTGAGAAACACCTTGTTTCCTCCATTTTCCCTGCCATGCTACTTGGGACTGCGAATGTTTAAAAATTGGTGATTCTGAGCCAGAAAGCAGGCAAATACACAAAGCTCTCAGTGAAAAGGGAAGCCTGGGTCCATCACCCTGTGATAGTTGGCAGGGCTGCACAGCTCTGACTGCCCTGGGGAGTTGGGTGCCCAAGAGCTTCATACTTTAGGAGCCAGGTTTTCACATCCTTGCCTTTGTTTGCAAGGCGGAGTTGGAAATCTGACTCTGGACAATCCTCAGCCAGTCAGACACTGAAAATTACTTCAGATCCTAAAACCTTGGGCTCCCAGCAGATTGCAGAGATATTTCTAGGGAGATATAGATGAGTGTGTGAGCTGCAAGAAGTAAGATATTCTCACCCTATATGCTTTATAATTAGACCGAACATTTTTAAACAATGTCACTATTTTTTATGACAAAAAAGACCACTTGCAATTTTTCCCCATGCTCCAGTAAAACCTATTTCATACACATATAGTAAAATACAGTCTCTGAAGCTGAAAATATGTAGTTTAATTTGACCAGGCAGCTTTTTTGGTAAGATTTTTTTTCTTTAGGAAAGAAATAACCTTAGGTGGAAGAGACCCTTGCTGACAGCTTATCTTGTTAGCCAAACCTTTCTGAGTCAGTTTATAAATATGTATGGTTGAAAACCTTAAAGCCTTCCACCTTTAAGAGTATTATTTTTGCCTAGTGCACTAATCCTCTGCCTCTGGAGAGCTAATCCAAATCTTGGCCTAGTCACACACACATAACCCTTTTTTTTTCTCAGGAGCACGTTACATGAGTGGCAGCTTCTCTTTAATGGAGAGCCCAAAGTACAGAAGAAACTGGTTTCAGAGCTCTGCAGTACGCTAAGCCACTGCAGTAAAGAAAAGCCAACATCTCCTACTGCTCCATCTTGTTTTCCTGACTTACTAAAAAGCAGCCCTACCCATGCACTTCTTAAAACCACTGCCTTGAAAGGTTTCTTGATATATTTTGTAGTTCTCATTTACCCACAATAATGGTCAGATGCAGCAAGCAGGATGCAATAACTTCACTTGCAGTCTTACTATTGCTTAGAAACTGCTGATGCTTGAGGAGTTCACTTTGGTTCAATGACCAATGCCTCTGAACAAAAGTGAATCCTCAGCTGAGAACTGTTTACCATTTAGTCTAGTATTTATTTGGTAGAAAAAGGTCTGAAGTCTGCTTCATATTCAATAGATTTGCCACTTACAACCTTTCCTTAAAAGTTGATTCTACTAAGAAAAACACTTTCAAAATGGCTAGAAAAATTGTAGCTTTTATAGCTTGCTACTCCCCAGAATTTTGTTGTAGTTGCCTTATGTCTTCTCTTACACTGATTTGTTTTAATCATTAAATATAACTGATATTTTGTTTGGAGCAGGGAATATTTTTCTTCTCTGAGACAAGTTTGTGAAGAGAGTTAATATCTTTTATTGAAGAAACTGATGAAGTTACGACAAAAAAAAAAAAAAAAAGCGCTTTCAGGCATACAAGCTGGCAGCAGCAACATTTTTATTGCATGTGCTTTTATAGAGAAAACCTAAAACTTAAGTAGAGCCTCTGGAAAGTACTATAAAAATGGACAGGAATATAAACTCTGCTTAATTTAAGCAACATTACTCATATCCAGACTGCCACTCAAGAATCTCCTTAGACTATGCATCCTTTTAAAGCAAAGAAACATACCCAGCCCTGATTACCACTTCATAATAACTAGAAATTTACTGCAAGACAGTATCTTATAATGTTTTTTCGTACAAAACTAACATTTTTCATCTACTAACTGATCAGAAATGTTCAGAGGCTTCACAAATTCATTTATCTATGTGTATGAAAGTATGTTATGGTTTAGAAATGTTTTAAGGTACTTTTCTTTGTGATATTCTGCTAGCTTTACTGTACATCAAAACTAAACAAACTAGTGATACACAGAGTTGTGCCACAGTCAGCTAAGCAATCATACCAAACAATTGATTTTTAAATGGTAAGAAAGAGTGCTGTGTCTAAGTAACATTAGCATTTCTCTTATTGTTGTATAGGACTTTAGCAAATTAAGATACAGTACCTAAATGGCCATGTTATTTCTTCTAAAAAGAACCTAAGCACTCAAATAAGAAAAAAAAAAGCAACATTAAAAATCCCAGTGAACTGCCACATGATGTACTCGAATGGTAGCTGAAGCGATAGTTGTGTTCAGCTTACTGCCGCTCCAGTGAGTGCTTCTGTGAGAACAACAGAGCCTGTAATTGAGAAGACAGTAGAGGGGAGCACGGGTGAAAGGGTGAGGGGTCAAAAGGAATCTTGCATACCCATAAGCAAACAGGAAAATTTAAGTCGACTAGTTTTGCAGCACAATACTAAAAATGCCATTGCTACTTTCCCTAATGCTTTTATACTCACAAATGTCAACATCAAAACCAGACCAATCAACCAACAGACAAATGTATGTCTGTCCTATTTGACTGCAGTCTTTCTCCATCACTGCTCCTCCTGTTTCAAAGCCCTGTGGATTTTGGTCGGTTTGATCCATTCACAGAGCAAGCAAATGGAAGCATCAAAGATCTTTGCTCATCTAAGAGAGCAAGAGGAAGAAGAAGAATGGCTGACAGATAATAGCTACTAAAATAAAAGAGAGAAAGTGTGATAGATCTGTATATGATTTGAAGGTTTTCTGGCTGCCTTGGTGTGACAAAACTTACAGATTACCACTTGCCATGGCTAACACCATCATCTTAATAATCCAATGCTAGGACCTGTCACATCATCATTATTGGACAAATGATAAATACCCATTCCTAAGAATTGCTGTGGATTTCTACCTACCTCTGCATGGACAGTATGTTGTGCAAAGGACTGTATTAATATTGCAAAGGAACTGTGGTGGTGCAATCCTTACCCCCTCCTCTGCCTCCCTTGCTGGGCTGCTTGGTGCCAGGTGTGATTCCACCCACCTCCCCCGAACTATACACCAGGCTATGGAGATAAGGACTGCTAAGGTTAAGGGGCTCCCTTGATGAGCCTGGCTCCTGCCCTCTGCCCCCCCCTCCCCAGCCCCAGATTGCTCAGAAACGTTTGTAACAGCCCATCATCTCCTAAGGTCAAATGGGAACAGCAGCAGAGTTGCACATTCATCAAGTTCTTGTGCAACTGCTGGAAGGCACCAGAATACTTTGTTCGAGCTGGGCGTGAGCAAAAGGCATCTGACAGAAGTCAGTTATCTCGGACCCTGTAAACTGCAACCACAGGGGAGACCCTTTGAGCTCTCCTGGATCGCAGTGGCCTGTGACCAGCATCTCCCCTGAGCTGGGAGGCCTCTCAGCTACCAAAACCCTTAAAGTGTCATCTGCTGCCAGAGCTGACGGAAGGCCAGGGTGAAGTCCACCTGCTCGAGTCTCAGTGATCGCCCGTTAAGGAATGACAAGGCATTCGGAGCATTTAAACTCTAGAGGAGGGAAATTTTACTTCGAGCTAGCTTCTCTTTCACCTGCTTTTTCTCTGCTTACTGGTGTGTGGGTACATACTTTGTTCTACTGGATCTGAATACTTTTGTCTCTGTGTGTTTGTACATCTTGTGTTTGTGTATGCGCATGTACATAAGTATAGATTTAAGATACCATGAAGTAAGTTAGTGTGAATCTTGTAATCTTAGAATCTGTAAATAAGTCGCTATTTTTATAATATTTTCTGAATTATTTTGTAATGATCAATTGCTGTTAGTTATTAATAAATCTAGGTTTCCTGTTAAATCATTACCTTGTTAATACTTTCATCCACAACAGAACCATTGGCGCTTTGTTGCCATGGATGAAAGACAAGAGGAGAGCTGTTGAAAAGAACTGGTTTGAATAAAGGCAAGTATATGAATAGCAAAAAAAAGCTGGAAAAAATATCCAGACTTTTTTTTTTTTTTTTTAAGACAGAGTATTATATATAAACTGAAGGAGCAGGAGAATTACACAGTTTATAAAACCGCACTTCAAATTTCTCTTACGTTGTGTTGCTCTCAGTCTCAGCCACCTTCTTTACCAAGCCAGCCCCTTTCCCTTAGCAGGGATTGTATTGTACACTGCATTCAGCTTTCTTCTGTCTGAAAGTAATTAATTTCAAACTGAACACTATAGCAGAAGATTATTTTTTTCCTCCCCCTACAGCTACTACAGTAGTTCCATTCCATGTTAGCACAAACTGTGAAAGCCAAAAATGGTTGAGTAGGCACAGAGCAGACCTGCCAGGGTTTAAGGTTGTGTCTTACTCTGTTCAGGGAAGAAGACCTCTGCTAGCCCTCTACTATTTTATTTTTTTTCAAATTTTACAAATACCTTTTGTCTTTCCACTAGTTATTCCTAGATAATACCAGACAGAGCTTTCTTGTCTGGGTTTTGCTTGCTTTCTGTTTACATGGGACATTGCTTGATCGTGTGAAATGACATGGCTAGAGGACGAGTTAGTTAGTAATTCCTTCTTTGCCCCTTTGCCTTGAGCTACAAGTAGTAAAGGCAATTAAAAATTATGGACCCAGAGAATTCCTAGAATAAGCCTAATACTTTTACAACTACCACACACAGTTTGTCAAGAGACAGGGTTTTTATGTTATGGCACTATAAAATATGCTTAGCTTATTTTTTACTTATGCAGAGTTTGCAATACAAGAAGCTAAGATGTTAACAAAACTTAAGACTTAATTATCCTCTTCCTTCCTATTTTAAAGTTCTCAAGGAGTCGGTCTTTTTGTTTATTTCAAGTTAGCCAATGTAAAATAATGGCATTAAAACTTTCAAAATGGGGTCCATATGCTTAACATTTATAATTACACCTCTGAAGAGTGACCAGCTTTCCACAGTGCTGAAAGAAGGTGCCTTAGTCCCTCTATCTGTAAGCACTGATGTATTTATTGCTCTTTCTGCTGTCCCTACTGTTTCTCAGTTTTTCAGTTGCAAGCCTCCTTCCAGCATGCTAGTCCTCTAACCAGTACTATACTTATGTCTGCTTCCAGAAAATCAGTTCCACAGGAATATTGGTAAGAGATCTTCTACTAGTGATTTATTCTCCAAGACTGATCAGATTTCGGATCCATATTCAGGGCATGACAAGTGCTTTCTGGATTTTGGATGTGCATTAACCTGACCTTCAGAAGGTTGTTTTATTTCATCATCGGTATCATTACTTGTATGCCACTAGAGACATGTATTTTATTTTCCCTGAATGCCTAAAAGGTACATTATACCTTGTCTGTTTTACAGAAAAACATGAGAAACAAGAAAGAAATGGCCACACTTAGTGGATGAGGAAGCTAAAGTTCACCAAAATCAAAAGAAACACATTTATTAATCTCGGTAGGATACAGATCACACTCAGACTGATTAATGGATTAAGTGAGATCACACTGGAAAAATTTGCTAAAGTTAATAACGGAAATCAGATTTCTGGAGTCCCAGTTTGATACTTGGTACAAGTCTTCTTTCATCACTCATGTAAAGTCTGATCACCCCAGTTTGGCTTCCCACTTTGCACAAATTAGGAAATTACTGTCTCAAGAGGGGCACCTGCCCAGGAGCAGTCAGAGTTACAAAAAAAACCCCCGAAACAGTAATATGTTGCATGAAAAGCAGCCAGACCAACAACATTTGAATAAGTTGTGGAATTACTGTAGACTTTGAAAGCACAGTTTGCTTCCATACCTGGATATTTTCTTGATTATTAGGATAAAAGATTTTGTTACTGCAATCATGGTATGCAGAAGAGAAATTTTAAGCTCTTTTAGATCCTGCTCACTTCTGCTAAATAGCATGTAAGCAATAACAATGTACAACTTTTGCTATGCTATAGCCAACCCCAGGATCAGTGGGGAAAAAAGAAAAAAAAAAAAAAAGTGAAGCAGTCAACAATGAAATGATTCGGTAATACTGAAAAGATAAGTGGCACATGCTTATTTTTGTCTTGGAAAGACACTATAGATGAAAATGATAACCATCTTAACTTCAATAATGCCAGGAACAGGAGTAACACCCACAGAGATAAGTGCCTGCAACAGTCTCTCCCAATTATAGGCCAGCTGCTCTGTTCAGCTCATCTCTATGGAAGATTAAAACCATAGGCCAGAAGGTAGAAGCAAGAAATCAGACTTTAAATCTCAAAAGTGAATCACTAACCAGTCACATCAGCCTGACTTTTGGAAAAGCCTTTGAAATTTTACTTGGAAAATCTTAATCTCTTACAGTACAGAGTTTGGGGTTTTTTTTAATGCTTTCTTTCAAAGCGGTATGTATGAGCCTCAGATTTGAAGCTCCGACCTTTTATTTTGATTGTTCAGAAATATAAGTTAATCAAAAAAACTGAGAGACGTTCAAACAGAACACAGCCATAGAACAACTCCTGGGCAGAGAAACGCGTTCCTTAACACCATGTAATTTGATCACCAAAATAAACACCATCTTCAGGATTCAGTAGCTTTTAAAAATTGCCATTACAACAGTCATACTTAAAGTACCAGTCCTTAATCTGAAGGACACTATGTAGACTCATTCAAGATATTGTTCCATTTATGACATTTTACAATTGGTCATGGCTACTGAAGGCCATATAAGGCAAAAGTAGACTAGCCAGTCAGACACCAAATTCACATTTCCTATAGGGCTAGAGATAGGGACATCATCCTTGACCTGAGTATTAGTGTTTCTGATACCAATTAACAGTGGTGACAGATACAGAATTTCCTTCACTGAGCTAAAGCTGGGGGGTTGGTCTGAATGCCTTCCCCCAGCTCCCCATCTCTTGCCACAACATGTGCCTCCCCTGCAAGCCAACAGGGATGTGGGGTGGGAAGGAGAATAGGAAACCTTTTTAAAAGAAACTGTTGGCAAAATGGGGAACAAGATGATTTCAGGCAATACCCTCACTGTAAATTAATACCACTTTCACAGCCTCTCATGGGAACAGTAGTAAAAGTGACTTAAGAAAAATGTGTCAACATATTTCCATTAATTTCAACCTAAACAGCTGTGCTACACTGAAAAATATCTCCAGCTTCTGAGATAGTAAGTAATATCATTCTCTAGCACTTGTCTGGTATGTGTTCTTCACAAATCTCATTTAACTTTAGTCCTTACTGAACTGAAGGCATTTTAGCTGCACTATTAAATCTATACATTAATAATATACCCTATTTTTCTACAGAAAACAAATCCTTTTTTGTGATCACACAATCTGTCTTCGCTCCCATCCTCAAAGTCCCACTCAATCTCTCAGGAGAAAATTTGTATGGGATTACAGAGCTGTGTTGAGATTTCACCCTGGCTCCCATCACAGGAATGGCAGCAGTAAATTCCCAGCCATAGAGTGCTTTCTTACCATTAGCTATCTATGCTGACCAGCTCATACTCTGTTTCTGTCATAATGCAACTACTGTGCACATCAAGGGATTTCTTGTGTTGGGGAAGGTCAGCAGAGCACATATCTCTGAACTACAAGCTATATTCTGTACTATTTGAGAGCCGCAAAAGCAACTGTGACAATTTAAACCAACTGACTGAGGTTTAACTGCAGGGGTTTTTCCTTACTGTGTGGACAGACATAAATATTCCAACCCCAGCAAATGCACTGTTTGATTTTAGTCCTGTTTCCAAAGTGATGAACAATGTTGTATAACTAAAAGCCTTCAAAATGTTGGAAGAGAGAATGCCACGAATATGATACCCCCAACACAAATTAGAAACATTTCAAGACAGCATTCACAGCTCCTAGTTCCCTTGTAGTGAATCAGTGAAGGTAAAGAACAGTAAATAAATGAACTGAAAACAAAGTGCTCTTCCAACTCCCTTTCAAGACAATATTGCCTGGCTCAATCTCTCTAACCATGCTAAATTTCCACCACAGATCAGTACTTTGTCATTTTGTCACCATTTGAAACATTGTCATTTTAAATTATACGATCGTCACAAAGAAAGTACCTGATGTGTCCAAATGATGAACCACCAACTCCTGCCAAAAACAATAAAGTGGCAACACTTATTTTCTGCTGGGTAAACCTCTTCATTTCTGTATTACAGAAGACTTCTTTCATAGCTGAAAAATGTCATGCTAGCAGCCCAGGAACATTTGCAATCTTGAAATCCTCCCTTTCCCCCTCCCTTTTCAATGCTTTCCCTTGCCCAAACCAGTTTGAAAATCTGATGGGAACAGAATCTGCTGAAAGTTTTAATCTTTATATTTTTTCCAGCATTCCGTCTGAGTTCATGACTATTTAGCATGTACCTCAAAGAACTGTGTAGTGCACCATCTGCAAAAACGGTACGGATTGTACAAACTGTGGAAACAAATAGGTGTTTGTCTCAACGTCCCACTGAACATTGGAGATATGTCAGGAACAACAGCAGCCCATCATCTGTGGGAAAAAATACACCTCATTGCTAATGGACTTGGCACCAGTGACACTTTAAAGTGAAGAATGGGGAGCATGTGCTCTAAGTGCAGGCACAGACCATGATTTTAACCCAGAACAAAAGATCTCAAAAGCATACTACTAGGCTAGATTGAAAAAATAAAAACAAAAGAACAGAAATATTCAAATATTCATTAGCCTAAGTGCAAATTCAAGTGAAACACTTGAAAAACTGCTAGTGCCAAGAAATTTTACAGGCACTGCTACAAGATTTTGTTTCATCCATTTAAAAAAAAATAATTGTCTGAACATGCAATATATCCTTGAGTTATTTCAATTGCTTTTGAAAAAATATTGGTAAAATGCTTTTGTTTGTTTACCATGCACTTACAAATCATCATACACCAGACAACTAGAGATCTGTGACATGTATTGCAGCAGTTTATGCCAAATCCCTCTGCAGCCTGTGTTGCTGCACAGGAATCTGGTGGATCCAGTCACCGAGAAGGCAGAATGCCCAGATCCTGTGCCGGGATCCCCACTAAAGCACAGGAGGCCTGGAAAAAACCAAGCTGCCTTCATGACTAGTTATTCCTATGCCATGTTGTTGCTCCTGGCACTTAATGTACATGTCAGAGACCTGCCTTCCTTGGGGATATTGCCACGAGCTCCCTTCTGTCCAGGAGGATGCAAGTTCAGGTCTTTGGGTGAGTAATTTTGCAAATGGCCCCTTCCAGCTAGCACTGTTGAGCACAAACAGTGTACAACTTTCTGTATAAAATTGAGTGTAAATTAACTAAATTAGTTCAGCTACAAGAAAATCACTTCAGACAAAAATCTAATTTTTTTAATTTAAAAAACAAAAGAACCCCAAACAAACAAAAAAAAACCAAAACAAAACCCCAAAAACCCCCAGCAAAACACGCAACTTTGCCCTGTGACGTCCATGATAAAATTTTGGACACTTGTCTGGCATACATATATAGTTCCAAACAAGATCCAAGGAAATCTAGCTTGAAAGCATATGCCCAACTTACTTCTAATTCCCTCAGTGGTTACTTAGTTCCTAAAAAAGGGTCTTCTGCTTTTTTAAAAAATTATTTTCTCCTTTGTGAACAGGAACATCCTCCTAGTTTTTGAAAGGTGAATGTAGCATTTTGCCGCTTACAAGCTTAACAAGGTGACAGGCTACACTTGCAGTCTCAGACCTTTTCACGTAGCTTCCCCTGAAGATGGTGGTCTGCCACTGCAGTTCACCAACCAGCAGGCTGTCCTCTTGCATCTAATCTGGATGAGTAGGGCAAAACTAGATAGAGCCAGTTTAAAGAGTTACAGCAGCATAAAAAATCTCAATGAATTGGGCCACACTGAGTTCTACACCACCACGTGTAGACGGGTTACAAACAGCACTGGTCTCATCTGCCATGTTACAGTATGTCCTTAGAATATATGCGAGAGGTTCCTGACTGAATTCAGATTTCAGGCCATCATCTCTGAATTACAATAAATTGTGCCATCATCTCCGGATTACAGTAAATTTCTGAGCAAAAAGTAGTGCTAATGTCAGATCCAGAGCTGTACTACTCTGCAAGTGAGTTTTCCAGATGGATAACTTTCTGTGCTAATTTTTGAGAAGTATTGCCACAATGGATGTTTGGACACTAGCAAGTGTTTTGTTTTGCTTATATGTCTCCACCAATAATAGTGATATAGCATAGCCCCTTTTAACGGAAAATTATTAAGAGTTTTGTAGTCATCAAGATTGTTTTATTTAATTTAGCAGCTCCAGAACTTAAGCTATTTGATAAAGACCTCAGTTTTATCATATACTTTAGATTATCTTTCAGCCAGCCAGCATATATAGCATTAGGTTGTGAGAAAACATGAAAGCAAGCTATCCAGCAAAGCTATGCTTTGATTTCAAGATGACATGAAGCCACTAAAGAGACTGTCAGGAAAAACATTTTGTTTTTCTGAAAAGAACTCATGATTCTAAGCAGGTATTTTGCTTTTTGACAACCACTGCTAGGTAGCAACAACAGAATTTCTAATTTCCTATGCTGCAAAGCAAAGAGGCTTTTTCTGACATCTGCTATTTCTTTAATTCAGTTTACAAAAAGTAATTCCATTAAGAGGTATATAATCAGGACACTTTTTCTACTCAGTGTTACCATCATCATGGCTTTCACTACAGTTAACAAGAGGTCTTCCTCAGTTTACAACTCTCTCAGCATTAGTAATTAAGTGACATACATAAAAAAAGATGGTTTAATATGTACAGCAGTGGTGAAAAAGGCAATATTTTTCCTGTTTCCAGTTCACTTAGCTGAAGAATCAGGAAAACAAAACCAAAAAACAACTTACTGGACTTTGGAAAGGAAACAAAATTATTTCCTCCTTCAGACCCAGCTCAGAAGCAGTTTGCCTGCTTTCTACCTTAACTGGAAATTTTAAGCTGTGGTAGGCGGGTGGGGTTGGTGTGGAAAGAGGTTTTGGGCATTAGATTTGGGGAAGCGTCTGTATTTTTTGTTTGGGTGTGGGTGTTTTTGTTAATCTCTCCACTGTTTTTTTTCTTTGTGTCGTAAAAATTGCTGATGCAAGGGTAATAAATTTCATCTGGCAAGAGCCTTTTGTGATAGTCAAATAAGAGGTAACATCTATGAAGGAAAAATATATGTTTCTTGCTGATATCACTGGAAAATAGGAACAAGGTGGCTAGAAATTTTCCAAAGGCAAGAAGTCAAACTAGTAGCAAAGAGTGATGATTTGGTCCATGATATTGATAGTGGTTGACAGCATAAATTAACACCTCCATTGAGAAAAAGTAATGCTGTCTGCTGCTCAGAATTCATAATTTTTCTCCTCCATAGTATGAATTGCTGTGAGGGTTTTTTAATGAAATTTTAACAACAGTTATCAGCAATTTACTTTTTCCTCAAGCAGGACGTATAAATAGGGTTTTCCCTCTAAAAGGTTTCCAAACATGGAAATAGTGACCTAACAGTAGGCATAATCATGACCTTCTAAAGTTTGAATGCATTACCAAGTTTTATCTTTACATTTTTCAAACTAAAAAGATAGTTTGTAGTTTTTAATGTTATCTGTATGCCTATGAAGACTTCTGTACAGAATAAGAAGCCAAATTTGAGAAATCTCTAATGAATTTTAGATGGTTCACAGATAAGTGATATTCTTTCTCATTCAAAACCACTATGCCACTATTATAACTGAGCAGGAAGAAACAAGAAATTCAGTTGCAATACATTTGGGGGGTTTTTAACTTAAGCATAGCTTAAGCTTAGTATAACTTCACAGATAATAAAACCACTTCTAGGCCAGTACCTTAAGTTTACATGTTCATTTACACTTTTTAAAGATAAAGACTTTCCAGTCAAATATATCAAAGAGTAATACAAATAAAGAAGTTAACCCTCTATTGCACTTAGTTTCAATAGCATCAAGTATAGCTTCCAGAAGTTAGGTATGATAAGATGGCACCAAGAAACAGTAAACTTGCCCTTTGCCTCTTCAAGCTGCTCTCGTAGTTTCATCATTTTTAAAAGATTAAACATTTGGGCCTAGTATCTCATTAGAATTTGTCCATAAATCAAAACATGTCGTGCTCTTCCCTGAAAAATTAGAAGCCCCTTCACCAGCTCTCCTTTTTGGCAATGATAAACTATTCATATAAGAGCAATCAAATTCTATCTCAGTTGTCATCTTGATATATTCAACAGATTGACTTCAGTTTATGAGGATTTCTTTAGCTTTGAAAACGTCAATGTGGGTCTTTTTTTGTTCTTGGGTTTTTTTCCACTTTATTTCCAAAATGTGGACATCAAAGCAAGACTGAACAGTATCAGAGCATTAAGACACGCATTGATTTTAGATTTTGCCATCCCTCTTACGTAGCAGAGGGGAACAGGTCTGGAAGGAAAACTCCCAGACTGATAAATATTAAACATCACTAAAGCAGCGCAGAAACATGTACAGTATTACAAATGTAAGGCCCACTTGAATTCACTCTATTTTAATGTTGTTTACCTACCTTTCTCACTTATTGCCTTTACCTTAGTTTATCTATCATAGATCTGCATTCTGAAACGCTTGGTCTATGGCTTAGCAGATAATATATGCAAGTTACTTTTGAGAGAAAAAGAATAGATGACTATAGTGAAATTTAAAGTTTCAAATTCTAATTCAAGTCATGCTTGCCAGCTAGTCCATTAACATTTCCAAACCTGACAAGGTACTCCCGCTTTTACAGAACACGAGGATTGATTTAAAGCTCTGCTGACTGAGCTAGTATTCACCACTCAGTCAAATCCACTCTAGAGATACAACTGGCATGTTAGATTTAGTATCTTCAGATAAAACCAGAGAGCAAATGATTTTATTGTTGGTACAACCATCACACCGCTGACATTTTTTATTACAACCTTACGTACTTAGCTGAGGAGAAGAATTGGCTGAGGAGAAGAATAACTGAATTCTATCTTATGACTGAGTAGACCTGCCTTTAAAGCATTACTATATCTCTACCAAAACAACAACAAAAAAATCTAAAATGCAAGTGTCCTCAGTTTTTTAATTTGGAATGCCTTTGGAGCCAGAATACCAGAGTTATTAAAAAGCAATAAATGCAAAGAGATTTTAAAAATCCTCAGAAGTAACTAGGGCCATCAGTTTAGAGTCATTTGGGTTGGACAATCACTGCTGGAAGGTCAGCACCGCCGTATAAAGTGTCCTTCCCACCCCCTTTTTAAACTGCAGGGCAAGTCCTGTCTTGCTATAAATTGTCACTAGGTGTTTACCAGCCATTAACTTAAAAGTGGCTATAATTTCTCAGGGTGTAATTAGTAATGGTGACTAAACCTGACCAACCATCATCCTGTCAGCTGTCTCAGATTACAGATGCAAGGCACCTCTCCGTCTCTCCAAGTCATGACAATTCATTAGTTCTGCTGTTTGAGAGCAGCTGTACCATTTGAGACATAATTTATTCAGATTCCCTCAAAATTATTGCTGAAATGTGAAAAGATAAGTGATTTGATGAGGCTATGTGTTTACTGTCAGATAACATTATAGGTTGGATGTGTGGTCAGAAGTGATAGAAGATTATGTTTCATGAGAAATATTGCCCTTTTTAAAACAAAAAATTGTTAGATGAGGCAAAGGACAAAATGCTTTAACATGTCACTCATGTCTCATACTGTTAGCCATAAAACACGCCTAAAACTTAAATAAAATTTAAATTTTAAACTTTACCTTTCTGTCCCAGTTTATTATGATGTTTGGGGGTTTTTTTTCTTAAAAAAAAGCACCTGATTTAGTCAAACAAAGCTGTTCAAAGGATAAAAAAAATATAAAATGCTCTGTTTGATTAGTAAGTAGGGTAAGACAAGTAAAATTCAAGCAGACTTAAATGCCAAGCTAAAACTGATGAATTAAGAATTTAAGGATTTAACTCATGCTCTAAGAAATAACATGAGTGTGTATCTTCTGAACAGACCTGGAACAAATCCACAATACTTAGAAAACTCAACAATGTAACTTGCGTCTTTTTTTAACTCCAGTAACATCTGTACAAGATAACGTAAAGCCAACTTGGAGTGAAAGAGCAGACTGCGGGGTTCTAACCAGCTCATTCTCCTGAATTAACTTCTTATCTCACCTTAATAATATACCAGAATACTAGCCATACTGAGCTGGACCCAAAGTCCAGAATAATGCTTCGTTTATTTCTTTCATGGTATATAAGTTCAGGCTGGCTTCTGGCCCCCATGACTGACTAACTGTTCCATTGCTTATGATGACAAGTTTTCCTATGGATTTGACTTGGGCTTTTGCCCAGCTTTAGCATTCAAATATATACACACTGAGTACGCTAATATTTTTCCAGCAATGAAATGTCATAAACACTGACAACCTCTTCATGGTCTTAAATCCAATATCCTCTGTCCTCACTGACTTCTGGATTTTAATTTGCTATCCCAGTGCACAGTAATTTCTGGTTATCTATGTCATAGTCTTAAACACATCTCAAGATGAAATTTTGGCAGGCTGTCATATTTGTTAAGAACAGGTGCTCTGACTTTTTTTGCAGTCTTTTTTTTTTTTTTCTATCTGCTCTTTGAAATTGGACATTCCGTGTGTGAATGTATAAACTCTGACCACCTGAATATGTAGAACTTTTTAATCCCCATTTTTATACATACATGCACAGACATTTAATTTGATCAGGGAAAGCTAAGATGAAATACCAATAAAAAAGGAGTTGTTAGGCATGACATTTCATTTATGGATATAGCTGAGAAGATTAATGGCTGAGCCAGCAGCCTGTCCATTACTACCTTCAGCTACTGAGGAATGGAGCGTCATATATGACAACTCATTCCTTACTGGTCATGAGGAATTCTTATTGCCATTTCATTCTATTGCCCTCAATTTCTCTATACAATAGTATTAATTAAACCATGATATCCAGATAACTTTAAAGAAGAAATTCTGCATGATCCCTTTTCCAGGGCACATGTGTATGTGTGCATTTGCATTTTTTCTTTTGATTAATATTTTAAATGTCTCTAACGTGCAGCTTACATGAAGGAAGGTTAGCTCCTCGGAACTCTGCTTATTGAAAAACTTCAAAGCAAATGAATGTACCTATAACCTGGATTCAACTAAAAGACTGAACTAATTAATTCCCTTTGAGCATTTTATGTGGAAAGGCTGTTTTTATAATTTGTTCACAAGCAACTAGTCACATTTATTCGTGGAGCTTTCTCTTCATAATATGGTAGGGTACCTTTGGCTGGGTACACCGGGTTTATTGACAGAAATGGCAAGCTGGTACTTATCATCATTAGCTCACCTGGCCCAGTAACAAGAACAGAAGTGAGAAGCAAATACCAATAGAGTCAGAACAAAGTGAAGATTAATTAACTGAGAATACTGAATGAATACCTTTGATAATATATGCTTTTACAAATAAGGCACAGAATTTATATATCATCTAGAAAGAGTATAGAATAACATAGTAATGGCTTTGACTGGAATTGATCATGGTTGGAATACCTCCTTTCATGCCAGCTATCCTCTTTTGAAACCCATTCTGTAAATTGCATAAGGATGGGTGTAACTAGAGAGCCCCCTGGTTCTGATTAAAAGCAAGCACGGCAATGATGTCATTCCTTCTTCCTCTCGGCAGCCACCACAAACTCAGCACAATGCCATCTTCATAATGCAGTGACATTATCCCATTTTATACCCTGCCTCCAAACAGCTGAACTGCTCTATGTTTAATCAAAGTGGTTCATAAAAGCGGTTGGGGTTTTGGGGGTTTTGGTTTGGTTTTTTTTTTTGTTTTTTTGTTTTTTTTTGAAAGTTCAGTGTTGGAAAACATTCATGCAGTGGTGTGCTATAAGCTTTGAAACACAGAAGGGGTTTATTCAGTAATCCAGGTACCACTTCTCTGTGCACTACCAGAAGAAAATGTGTTAGCAGGAGTCATTTGTTCTGATTATCAGGACATTGGCCTTACACAGGGATTGACCAGAATACATTTGAGAAATCCCATGCCATGGTCCTGTCTTGAATGTACAGCCTGTAGTGAACACTAAGCCATTGTGGTTTCTCTGCAATTTTGGACAGGAAGATTGCCTCATACCAGAGAAAGCTTTCATGATTCCACTGGAGAAAGAAAAAAAAAAAAAAAAAAAAAAAGGCAAACCAAACATGGCAGATTGGATAGAGAACAACTCTATTGCTCCCCCCCCCCCCACCTCCAGACACCTGAAAATAAATGTATTTGGGCAGTGGGGGAGAGGAGTAGAGAAAATGGAAGAGAAGGGACAATATGGATGAAAGTAAAAGTAGGTTTGTTTGCAGACATCAATGCCAGAATGATAATTCTACAACTGAATTAGGAACTGACCCTAAGTGTCTCAGGTCCCTTTTATTTTCAAGTCTCTCTATTCACACTGTTAAATTAATTTCTTGCTACTAATGTGAAATGAGAAAAATACACTTTTTAGAGAAAAAATGAATTATATATGAAGTACAACATCTAGAAATTAAGAAAAATCCATTTTATATGAATGCCTCTTTAAACAGGGGGATACCTTTCCATTTTACCTCAGGTTAGTATTTAACTGATTTTAAACAAGAAATACATTGTCTAACTTACCTATCACATAGGGATATCCCTAAGAAAATTATTTATTTGCAGAACAGATGAGAAGGAAAACAAAGCATAAGCAGGTTTGTTTGGGACAAAAGTAAAATATGGACCTAAAGTAAAATTATGACATGACACCTGTGTGTGTGAAAAAGGGAAGAATAAAAAGACGTTCTTTTTACCATGAGTGCAAATAGATTCATTCCAATCTTCCTGTTAAGAAAAAAAAAAAAAAAAAAAAGTCAAAATCTTTCTGTAAGTGCAGAGATCAAGTCTATTTTCTACACACTGTAGCAAAGGAATATCTTGGGTGTCCTAGATGATCCACAGGAATAGTAACTCTGTACTAACACTGAAAATGTTATCCCAGTAATCCAAGCTTCTCCCTGATTTCACATGTGCATCACATACACAGTAAGATTTGGCAGGGGAAAAAAAAAAAAAGAAAAAACCTTATCAACTCAACAGAATTTGCATCATTTATGAAACCTCTGCAATTCAGAGATTCTGAGTGTTCTGAATCATTGTCCAGGACTGCATTCCCTTACTTGTGGATATTGTCCAAAAGAGTGAGGAAAATTCAGCCTGTTCAAAATGTACATACTCATTTGCACTACATAGCAAGTAGTAAAAAGACTTTCCTTGCCTTTATCAAATGTTATTTCTAGCAATGTTTTATATATTTTACTTATATACTTCACTAAACACTTTTATGCCGTCTAGCATGCATTACTATCCAAAGACAACTTGACGTCTTTTACATTTTTCAGAAGGGGTAGCTTCACAGAAGACTAGCTAGATTTTGGAAAGTGTTATAGAAAGTCACTGGAGAATTAATTGTTTACAGTGACAATGGGTTTCTTGAGGAGAATGCATTGGCTGCTACCAGCAGGTATTTTAGCACACAGCTTTTTTCCACTCAAGCGCATTCTTTCTGCAACGCCAAAATGTCAGACTCTTGGCAGATGCTTTACATTTGCCTCATTTCTTGTTACTGGAATTGTCTTTGGTAACAAAAGAGAAACTCAAAGCCAGTTTTTCCACTAGGAGTATTGTCATCTCTTTGGCTTCGTGTTCAATGCATTTGGAAAATTCAGGGTAAAGTGTTTGACATACAGGTTGCTTGAACATAAAAATCGCATCATTTCTTTGCAATGCCTATTGCACTGAACAGATAATGAGGTGGCTGTGCTGAAATGGTATGTGTTTGTGTGTGTACAGGAGTCAATATGTTAAATGTCTCTCTGGAGAATTACAGAGACAAGAAAAATTATAATTCTAGGGAAAAGCTATTAACACAGCAAAATCATAAAACAACACTTTGAAGAGACTTTTAATATTGTTTATGAATTGATGCACCACTTGAATTCAAGAGATCAAGGAAACTCTGCTTCCCGCCTCATGTCTGCACATAAGATTGAGCATTTTCAGGTGTGGGGTGACCATGTTAGGAATGTGCTGGCAGCTTTCTGATCACAAACATTCGTAAGTCCATCCACCATTAAGTTTTCTACTATTCAGTTTATGTGGCAAAAGAACATGATGCAGTGACTGTCCTTAATATCCAATTTTAGTATATAGAGAACATTCATTAATTTGAACTAGGCCTGGTACAGGCAGATCAACACATTCAGAAAAATAAGTCAGTCTACCCACAACAGCTAATATTAGCAATCAGAAGGGGTTTTTTTTCCTTTTAAAGAAATACCTGGAAATTAAATGCAAAAAGTCAGCTAAGTAGGGTAAATAAAAATGTTCAGTTTTTTAAATGAATCTTTGTGTTAGAGCTATCATTGAAGGTTCCTTCCTGTCCTTGTATCACTGCATTAGTATTTCCAGCTTTTTCCTACTCCTCCCTAAATGCCAAGCCTAAAGGAGAGTGCATGCAAGTCTCCAGATACACAAGCTAGTGAAGAAGCTCTGCTCCTCCTCCTGAACAGCAGTAAAAGAGGGATCGCTATACAAGACAGCTCTTTTCAGGATTGCACAGTTAATGCAATTCCTCCCCCTCCTCCTTGTCCTAAATAACATTTTCTAACAGCATGGTTATCCATCATTTCCTAATTAATGCATATGTTCATAGTATGATCACTGTAAAAATCATCACCATTCTGCCAAACACTACACAAACATGTAGCTGGGCTTTAAGTATGTGGAGGAAAGAAAAAGGGGCAAGAAAAGAAAAACAGACATAGGGAACAAGTCACTCCGGTTGCTCCATTATTAGTATTTTTTGGCCAGGAGGGTTGATCATGTAGCAGTTCCCCCATGAAGTGCCCAAGCCTCCTACCAGAAAGACGGCCAGGAGATGAGAAAGTGGACTCATTTGAAGGCATTGCAGCTAAACAAAACCACGACAAAGCCACACCTTTTTAGCACTTGGGTATCTGCTTTCCAGTTGAGCAGGACAACATGCTTGCACATGGACACTGTTTGCATTATCCCTCTCCCCTAAGCCTGGAATTACTCACCATTTCCTTCTAACATTCCTTCAGGGAAAAGCTCACCTTCAAGTTTTATCACTGACCCAAGCTAAGATGGTTTTAAAGTTACCTATTTACAAACATTATTATTTCTACAGCTTCTTTTATATAAGAATTACAAAGAACTTCAATAAACCTCAAACAACTGAAAGGGGAAATGGTAATTATTTTTTTTTGCTAATCAAGCCATTAGGTCTCGTAAGATGCAGGTGTCATTCTCACTCCTGCTGTAGACTTCCTGAGTAGTTGTAGGGGAATGATTTGTGTTCTTTGTGCTTTAGTTCCCTATTCATTAAACTGAGATAATAGCACTTCCTTTCTCTGACCTTTTGTACATTTTCTCTGAAATCTATTGTAAATTTTACTGGGCAGGTACTATCTCTTATTGCATGTAAATTCAGTCTCTATTAAAATAAGATCTTGGTTTCACAGTTGAGACCTCAAACAAAAACTACAGAAGAAACAAAACATACAGACATTTCAGTTAGAATAAATGTGTAAGTTAGTATTTTCTTTTAAAATACAACATGCTTCAGCTATGAAGTTTTAAGAAGAATGACAGTATAAAAGTTACTTTAATTCTGTGCTTTGTAATGCCACATCATCTTGCAGCATCCAACATTAATTGTGGAAATCTCTTCCAGAATGTAAGATATTCTAGCAACCAAGGTAGCATTAACTCAAGCATCCTTTTTAAGCCCTTAAAAATTTTATAGGTTATGCAATTATTTTAAAGACATAATCTTGAAGAAAGGGAGTTTTGATATCTGAATAGCACCAATCCTCTAAAACAAAGCCCATAGACAATGCATATTTAACATGTGAGCTACTATTTTATCAAGATTGATTTGCTAAAAAAAAATAAAAATTTAAGAAGCCACAGGCAGAAGCATCCTCTACTTAATCCAGAGACATTAAAAAAAAAAATCAAAGGGCATATTAGAATTGAAAGCGAAGACTCCTGACTGTTCTTAGAAATGCACAACACCATTTCAGAGCAAAGATGATTTTTCAAGGATAGGCTGTTAGAGCTAATTTCCTGATGCCTTCCCTTCCTGACTGTTTCAATGCAAACGTTAAATACTAGTGTTTCTGAGGATTAGTTGGAGTATTCTCGTAACAGACATATTTTGATCATGGAACAATGTTTAATATACATCAAGGAATGAGCAAGGGTGATGGTAAACCCCAGATTAACCTGCTGGCTTTACTGTATTTCAGATCTGGTGTTATACAGGGGGCCACTGGAAAGCTAGATGCCCACAGTCAGGAACTCTGATGGATTAAATGTTCTTCAGCATTGCCTTGTACTACTGAAGAAAAAGATAAGTCTCAATAAAAATGATGTGCTCCTAACTTCACCAGCAAGCAGGATTGGAGAAGACACTCATTTCTAAGGATTAGTCCTTTCCTGCCCTACACTGCCAAGGAAAACAACTTTTTTCCCCCTCTCCTCTCATAAAATAGACTCATCATTTCCTTTTTCTTCATTGCTCTTGTTTATACCTTTGCCTGGATTCAGTCTCTTTAGATATGAAAAGCTTTTCAGATGCACCCAGAGCAGTCAGCAGCATTCCACTAGTACAAAAACAGCTGCAGTAAATTGATTTTAATATTATCCCACTTTTTAATTGTTTAGTAAAAAGTAATACTTTCTGTGATTGTTTTTCTTAAAGATTAAGAAAAAAAAAGAGAGATTTGAAGAACAAGGGGATGTGTAAATTGCAATGTTTGCTCTGACATTGCTGGCTTGTACCACACAAGCTCCAAGTGCAGAGTTTCAGATTCATGATTATTCAAAATTGAACTTTAAAATTATTTATCCTAAAAGGTGAAGTCTAACAGAAAGATCGACCATTTTGGTTGCCAGCAGGCAGTCAGAGTTTTGAGAATAGATAAAATGATTTGAATTTCAGAAGAATTTCTACATCTTTGTGAGGTAAAAGCTTTGCCTCTATTATTTTGCTTGGAAAATTAACTGGGTTTTTTTAATAGGTCTACTTCAGATCAACATCTGTCTGCAATCACCTTGTAGTTCAGAAATATATTAGAAAGACTTGCTAAAAAGTCTTTTTAATATTTGGAGTATAATAAAGTTCATTAATATAACAGCAGTGAGTCTCATCTAGCTTTACATGGCTGCTTAATGTCTTCAGTATAGATCTCCAAGAGGCTGCACACAGCACACTACTAAAATTCGTAAATTGGAAAGAGTTGCAAATAATCAAAACAAGAATAATTAGTACAGGTTCTATGACCTGAAAATATAGGAAATAAGGTTGTTTTCTGGAAAAGCAAGCTAATGATATGCAGATGAAAAGGTATTATTCAAAGATGACACTTGAAAAATAATATTTCTGTTTACGTCTGTAAATTCCTGTTATTTAGTTACAAAAATAATTGCAACCTATATTATCTCTAGGTCCCTTATATAATATAATCAGAAAAAATATAAAGATCATTCAAAATTAGAAACTACTACTACTACAACCTCTCTCTCTGTCAAAGGAAAAAGTCATGAAAACATCTCTAGCTCCACATATTCCACCCTACCTAGCCCTCCTTTCCTCTACCTGAGAAAACAGTTTGCATCTAATGAGTTTCTAGGAGGTAAAAACAAAAAAGCCCACTGGGTAACTTGTGAATCACTCATTTATATTCTAACAAAGGGAAACATCCTTCTACCAAAATCAAGAAATAACCAGCAAATATCTGGAATAAACAGCTCATATTGTGATTACTGTAGCAGCCATCAAAAAAAAAAAAAATCTGTGTCACACAGGTAGTGGCAGAAGTCTTACTCAAAAGAACTTTAGCTTTTAGGTACAAACCCTAGAGGTATTAGGAAAAATAAAAAACAACGTAAGAGATGAATTAGTAGATTACTAAGCAAATCAGGGGTAAAAAGGTAGTCTCAGCTAGTACATTGGAAATGCTATGGCCCAAGAGAGGAGGTCTACTGAAAACAGTATTTTGGCAGAAAGAGGGTGTTTTGAGGGTGTTCAAGAAAGGAACTAAGGCTGAGAACTGACAGCTAATTAGATATAAACTTGTAAATTGATATGACAGCAAAGAATGTTACTGTGATTTTACAAGATATTAATAATGATTTCATTCTGTGGACAACACAGCTAATTAAATGTCTTCCATTGACATCTGTTGAGCCCAGATTTACCATATTGCACACACCTGATGCAACCCAGACAGATACAGACAAACTGGAAGGAGATCGGGGCAGAGAAAAAAAACCAAAAGCATTGCCAACTATGTGTGAAGAAACATTTTAATAACATTAATTAGGGGGTTGAAGACCTCCAGATGTCCCTTCAGCCTCAACTATTCTGTTATTCTGCAATTGTTTAGATGGTTCAAGAGACATGAATAACTGACAGAAAATTTACAGCACAAGTGAGACAGCACATTTCACACACTAGAGAAACTGTATTTCATCATAGGGAAACAGACTGGGAAGACAGAGATAGTATTTATGAGTGAATGCAATATATAGAGAGGCTGCTGTATTGGTTAGAGTAGCCCTGTACCAATCTGAGACTTCAGTGAGGTACAATTGAAAAGTGCCAAACTCCAATTTAAAGATCTGCTGTTCTCACTGGAACATTCTGAGGAAAATTCAGAAAGTTTTCTTAGGCTCAATTAGCAGATGGTCAATATTGTTTTGCCAGGACCAAGGGACAGGAGATACACATTTTCTTCCCGTCTAACCTAGTTGATGACCAACTTCTATAATCACAGTGGTCTGATTACAATGCAAATCACTTTAAATCAGAAACATGTATTTCAAGAATTGACATGAGCACACAGTTGGGAATCGCACAGAATTTTCATAGCAAGCTTAATAATTACTTTGCCTTCTTTCCATATCCTGTCCTTGTCTCTCTATATCAGCTGAGGAAATGAATTAATCTGTTCAGGCACCATCACATGACCTAAAGGAAAAGAAAAACATTCCCACACAGAATCCTAGTTTGTTCCTAGTTCGCCTAGGGAGAGAATATCACCATTTTCTTGCATTATGAGGAAAAGACAGACAAAGCAGAAGGTAACTTCATTATCTCTTTGGATATCTGAAATACTTATGAAATATTTATCCTTCAGGGGACATTGCTGAATGGGTTGTCTTAGCAATAGTCTGGAACTGAAGCTGCTCTTCAGTTTTCAGGGATTTCTTTCCAAATTTTCCATTTAATTTCAGCCATAGGATTTCCCTGTAAAATCACTATAACTATTAATATTTAAAAAAACACTGTAATAACATACTACATGTAGTTACATATATGTGCATAGGCATACATGTATTTATGTGTGTATATATAACAAAAATTTGACTTGACAGTCAAATAAGTCTTCACCATCTTTCTGTTGGCTTATAGATTTGAACCAGAGCCCTGAGAAATTATAAAAAGCCAATGACAACTCCAACTTCAGATTTAGTGTTTGCTGTTGAAACATCGAGAAAGTAGAAGGAAGCTTTTGTTCATTCCCATGGAGGGCACACAGCCAGTTTAGCTGGTTAACAAGTTGTCTGTAGAAAAGTGGTCTTCAGGCAACATGGGCAGCAGCAGTGCATACATTTACGTTCCTTGAAAAAGCCCTTGTTTAATGAATATTTATTAAGCTGTTTCAAATAGATTTGTTTAGATTTCACGGGACTGTGAGGAAATTTTCGTGATCCATTGTGAGACAAGTAATCCATATGTAAAGCTAAAATGTTATCAGATTACAATCTTATTTACAATGATGGCTGCAGTATCATGTCAATATTAAGAAACTAATTTCTCACTCTATTTCCCTCCTGCAATTTTTTTGAGATTTAACTGATCATTCCTCAGCTGTAATTTTGAGCTCCGCTGAACTGTTTTGGATGTTCCATTTAAAAAAGGGAAAAAACCACCCACAACACATGTGAACTGAAGTCTTTCTTATGCAGGCAAATGGTGCAACTGATTGCATACTAGCCTTACAAGCAGTCCTCAGATGGCAACTTCCTATCTTTGCTGGATAAAGCAAAGATATTAACACTAACCCTGGGTTTTTTCATTATTAGAAAGCCCCCATCACTAATAGAAAGACAGAATCTGTGGATGTGGATGTAAGTGTATGTATATATTTATATTTTATGTATATATCTGTGTATGCAAGATTTGTATTTTAGCTATTCATCCTTCAAAACACATTCTTTGGTGAAAGTGATTAAGAACTTAGAATGTGGGAGAAGTAATATCTAATCTTATCTGCTACAACTGCTTTGCAGTTTTACCCAGTTTTTTTTCTGTCCACTTTTCTTGAAAGGTGGACTAACAGAAGGTTGCTTGAGAACCTTCAAAGTAAGTAGCTACAGAATTCTGAGCCACATCATAAATCACAGTTGACTACTGGTTTTCATGTCTCAGCTTGTCTATGGCTATGGTCAGAATCAACAAAATTGTTCTGCAGTGGCAATTAACCTGTTTTTTGTACTAAAAACCAGATTTTGATATATCTATGTATCATCTGGCTTTAGTATTAAACTGTTTGAATCTTGCATTAGGAAGATACTTATGAAGTATTTCAATTATTATCAAAATAATTTTAAGAGTTATAATTTTTAAATACTTGTAACAGAACCTTAATAATTTCATTATTTCCATTATCCTATAGTTCTGCAACATCAGCTATTTGTGCCTCTGTGTTAATGAAATGAACAAACTATTCAGTTCTGAGGCCTTTTTCTTTACATAGGATTAAGAGTAGTTTTATGAAAGAATGAAACAGCTGCAGCAGGAAGGGAATTCTACATTTCCTTGCTTCTGATATAATGTAGAGATTTAGATATTGTGAAGCTATCCAAAGCTCCAGCCAATGTTTTTTTCTGAGCAGGAAGATCTTCAAGTGCTAATATACTGAATCCATCTACCATTGTTCAAAGCAATTGCTGTTGATTTTTAGTCAAAGAAAAACACTGGAAAACACAAAAGCAGTGTAATGTTCTAGGATATAATAGAATAACAACAATAGAACGAGACAACAACAGAACGAGAGGTTTGCAGAAGTGCAAGG